>NC_140996.1:164310545-164881132 GCF_052327205.1 Somniosus microcephalus | reverse complement strand
TCTTCTCCTCCCCCCCGTCTCTCTCTTCTCCTCCCCCCTGTCTCTCTCTTCTCCTCCCCCCTGTCTCTCTCTTCTCCTCCCCCCCGTCTCTCTCTTCTCCTCCCCCCCGTCTCTCTCTTCTCCTCCCCCCCGTCTCTCTCTTCTCCTCCCCCCCCGTCTCTCTCTCTTCTCCCTCCCCGTCTCTCTCTCTTCTCCCCCCCGTCTCTCTCTCTTCTCCCCCCGTCTCTCTCTCTTCTCCCCCCGTCTCTCTCTCTCCTCCCCCCCGTCTCTCTCTTCTCCCCCCCCCGTCTCTCTCTCTTCTCCCCCCCGTCTCTCTCTCTTCTCCCCCCCGTCTCCCTCTTCTCCTCCCCCCCGTCTCTCTCTTCTCCTCCCCCCCCCCCCCCCCGTCTCTTCTCCCCCCCGCCCCCGTCTCTCTCTTCTCCCCCCAGTCTCTCTCTTTCTCTCTTCCAACAACAATATCCCCTCAAAAAACCCTCGGCACCGCCGGGCACTCCAGCTTGTAAGGAATAAATTGAATGAACTGCAGGCGCAAATTCAACTTGGAGGGTATGACATGGTAGCCATTACTGAGACATGGCTGCACGATGGTCAGGACTGGGAACTAAATATATAAGGGTATAAGGTGTACAGGAAAGATAGGGGAAATGGTAGAGGGGGAAGAGTAGCCTTAGTGAGGAAGCATGAAATCACTTCAGTGACGAGAGGTAAGCAGGCAGTGCAGACTTTATGAATTAAGAACTAGGAAAGGATTTAAGACTAGTGGGAGTTGTGTATAGGCACCCTGGTAGCAGCTGTGAAGTGCTAGTTTATATAAATACAGAGATTAGACAAGCGTGTAGCAAAGGCAGAGTGGTTTTAATGGAGGATTTTAACTTTAATATTGACTTGAGATAAGCATACTAGTACCTGTCGGAAAGGTAGTGTATTTCTTGAGTGTGTCCGGGATAGTTTTCTACAACAATATGTCCTAGAACCAACAAGGGGGCATGCCATATTAGATTTAGTACAGTAATGAGCCAGATTTAGTTAACAGCCTAAAGGTGCGTGAACATTTATCAAATAGTGATCATAACATGATTGAGTTCAATGTAGTGTTCGAAAGGGAGACATGCGAAACAGCTACTAAGATTCTAGATTTAGTTAAGGCCGACTACAACGGGATGAGACAGACTGTCCACAGTAAACTGGGCAAATCTGTTAATGGGTAAAATGACAGAAGATCAGTGGGAGGTGTTCAAAAAAGAATTGAATGTGATACAGAACCAGTTTATACCCCTGAGGGGCAAGAGCTCTACTTGCCAAAAAAAATAGCCATGGGCCACTAAAGAGGTAAAGGACAGCATAAAACTAAAGGAAAAAACATACAAAAATGCAAAAAAATAGCACAGATCCTAGTGAATATGAAAGATACAAAGAACAGCAAAGGGTGACAAACTGATAGCAAGATCTACAAAAAGGAAGTATGAAAAGAAACTTGAAAGGGATATCAAAATCAACACAAAGAATTTTAACAATTATATTAGGAAAAAGGGGTGGTCAGGAGCAATGTTGGCCCCCTTGAAAACTGATATTGGTGATATTGTCATTGATAATAAGGAAATGGTGAACATGTTAAATAATTACTTTGCCTCCATATTTACAGTAGAGAAAGAGGACAGTATGCCAGAAATCCCAAGGAAACTAACATTACATCAGGGACAGGGACTCAACAAAATTAACATAAGCAAAATAACAGTAATGAAGAAAATAATGACACGAAAGAGTGACCAATCCCCAGGACCAGATGGTTTCCATCCCAGGGTTTTAAAGGAAGTAGGAGAGCACATTGCAGATGCCCTAACTATAGTCTTCCAAGTTCTCTCGATTCTGGAACCATCCCTTTAGATTGGAAAATTGCACATGTCACTTCCGCTATTTAAGAATGGCAAGACAGGGAAACCAGGGAATTATAGACCAGTAAGCCTAACATCTGTTGTCGGGAAATTACTAGAGTCTATAATTAAGGATAAGGTGACTGAACACCTTGAAAATGTTCAGCTGATCAGAGAACAAGCATGGATTTGTGAAAGGTAGGTCATGCCTGACAAACCGGATTGAATTTTTTGAAGAGGTGACTAAAGTAGTGGACAGGGATTGTCTATGGATGTTATTTATATGGACTTCCAGAAGGCATTTGATAAAGTCCCGCATAAGAGACTGTTAACAAAGGTTGATGCCCATGGAACTGAAGGCAAATTATTGACCTGGTTAGGAAATTGGCTGAGCAGCAGGAGACAGAGAGTAGGAATAATGGGTAGGTACTCTAATTGACAGGATGTGACTGTGGTAAACCACTGTTATCGTTCACAACCGTTCACTATTGTTACACTGTTGTTATCACTGTTTACACTGTTGTTATCACTACACAAGGTTACCTCTTGCCACGCACGCTGTTATACCTAGGCATACCTCAGCTGACTCCGCCCATGGCTCCGCCTGCTTGCCCAGGTATAAAGGTGACTGATTGGCTAGTATTCGTCCTTGTTGGAACCGATCACCCATGAGGGTGGGCTCTGTTATTTAGCCAATAAAAACCTATAGTTACTATCTTAACTCGTCGCTTTTCATGGAATGAATTGATAGGTATATCAATTTTATTGGCTAAATTTTGAAATGAATGGACTGGAGCAGCCAAACGGCCAGCTACAACAGCCCCAGCAGCCGACTTGGCTGCGAGCCCTCCGACCGCCATACCTGGATCTAAATCCACAGGCAGCGAATTCAGCCCTCGACTTCGATCACTGGCTGAGCTGCTTTGAATCCTACCTGGTAGCCTCCGGCGTGCCATCGGAAGCCGACAAACTAAGAGTTCTGACCGCCCAGGTGAGCCCTAAAGTATTTGCACTCATCCGGGACCTTGCTACATACGAGGAGGCCCTCGACCTGCTAAAAGAGCAGTACCGGAGCCCAGTAAATTCAATGTATGCCAGACATCTCCTAAGATCCCGCTCGCAACAGCCAGAAGAGTCTGTAGATGAATTTTTACGGGCGCTACAAACACTCGGCAGGGACTGTGACTTTAAAGCTGTATCGGCTGCACAACATGCTGAAGGAAATATCCGTGATGCCTTCGTGAAAGGCCTTCGGTCCGACTACTCACGGCAAAGACTGCTCGAATCAAAGGACCTCAGCTTGAAAGCAGCTGCAGCCCTCACTCGCTCCCTGGAAGTGGCCCATCGGGACCTCGAGGCGTACTCCGGGTACAGTGCTGCACGACCCTGGGACTCGGGCCCGACTTTGGCCGCAATACCCCTCGCACCGCCGCCCCTGGGACCTACTACGGCGTCGGTGTCCCGGAATCGATCGGGACCGCCACCCTCGGGATCTGCTGCGGCAGCGGAGCCCCGCGATCGGGCCGCCAGCTGCTATTTCTGTGGCCAGGCGAGACATCAAAGGGCGCGCTGCCCTGCAAGGAACGCGACCTGCTCCGGATGCATAAAAAAAGGCCACTTCGCAAACGCCTGCAGGGGGAAAGCCACAGACGCCAGCAGTGCCTCATGTGAGTCGTGGGGGCGGCCATCTTTGATCAAGGCCACAGACGCCAGCAGTGCCTCATGTGAGTCGTGGGGGCGGCCATCTTCTCCGCCATTTTGTCCAACTTCGACCTCGTGGGGATCCGCGTCATGGGCGCCGCCATTTTGTTCGCCGCACTCGGCCGCCATTTTGTCTCCAGACCCGACCACCGCCTCACCTGCCGACTACAGCAGCTCACTCAGCCATACACTGGCCTCCGTCACGCTTGACCAAGCTCTCCCGCATCATCTGTCCAGGTCCATGATGGACATCGAAGTAAACGGCCACGCCACGACCTGCCTGTTCGACAGCGGGAGCACGGAGAGTTTTATTCACCCAGACACGGTGCGCTGCTACTCCCTCACTGTCTGGCCAACGTGCCATCGGATCTCGATGGCGTCGAAGTCCCATTCAACAGGTGTCAGCGGCTACTGTGTGGTGACCCTGTCAGTTAGGGGCACGGAATATAAAAACTTTAAACTTCTCGTCCTGCCCCAGCTCTGCGCTGCCGTCCTACTAGGGCTGGATTTCCAATGCCACCTTCAAAGTGTCACTTTGGCATACGGTGGATCCCTCCCCCCCACTCAGTCTACAACTAGCAGTTTTTAAACCACCCGCCGTGTACCACCTGCGGCCTCTCCACTCTCAAAGTCCCGCCCCCCTCCTTGTTCGCTAACCTCACCCGCAACTGTAAACCCGTCGCTACCAAGAGCAGGCGGTACAGCGCCGGGACAGAGCTTTTATTAGCTCTGAGGTGCAGCGACTCCTGAAGGAGGGCATCATCGAGAGGAGCACCAGCCCCTGGCGTGCCCAGGTCGTAGTCGTTAAGACCGGCAATAAACACCGCCTGGTCATCGACTACAGCCAAACCATAAACCGGTACACCCAGCTGGACGCATACCCCCTTCCCGCATACCTGATATGGTCAACCAGATTGCACAGTACCGGGTATTCTCCACCATCGACCTTAAGTCGGCCTATCACCAACTCCCTATCCGCCCTGAGGACCGCCAGTATACCGCCTTCGAGGCGAATGGCCGCCTCTACCACTTCCTTAGGGTTCCCTTCGGCGTCACCAACGGGGTTTCGGTCTTCCAAAGGGAGATGGACCGGATGGTTGACCAGAACGTGCTGCAGGCCACGTTTCCTTATCTAGATAACGTCACCATCTGCGGCCACGACCAGCAGGACCATGATGTTAATCTGGAGAAATTCCTCCGTACGGCCCAACGGCTGAATCTCACTTACAATAAGGAGAAATGTATGTTTAACACCTCGCGCCTTGCCATCCTCGGCTGCGTAGTAGAGAACGGAGTCATCGACCCCGACCCCGAAAGAATGCGCCCCCTCATGGAGCTTCCCCTTCCCCACTGTCAAAAGGCACTGAAGAGAACCCTGGGGCTCTTCGCTTACTATGCCCAATGGGTGCCCAATTATGCGGACAAAGCCAGACCCCTCATGAAGTCCACCTCCTTTCCCCCTGACAGCAGAAGCATGCGCAGCCTTCTCCCTCATTAAGGGAGACATTGCGAAGGCCACAATGCACACAGTGGATGAGTCCATCCCTTTCCAAGTGGAGAGCGATGCATCCGACTTCGCCCTAGCTGCAACCCTTAACCAGGCGGGGAGACCTGTGGCCTTCTTCTCAAGGACCCTCCAGGGCCCTGAGATCCGACACTCTTCTGTCGAGAAGGAGGCCCAGGCGATTGTGGAAGCGGTACGACGCTGGAGGCATTACCTGGCAGGCAAACGATTTACCCTCCTCACCGACCAGCGTCCGGTTGCTTTTATGTTTAATAACAAGCTGAGGGGCAAAATCAAGAATGACAAGATCTTGAGGTGGAGAATTGAGCTCTCCACCTACGATTACGATATCTTGTACCGGCCTGGTAAACTCAACGAGCCCCCAGATGCTCTATCACGGGGTACATGCGCCAACGCGCAAGTTGATAGACTGCGGACCCTCCACAACGACCTCTGCCACCCCGGGGTCACTAGACTTTACCACTTCATTAAGGCCCGCAACCTGCCCTACTCCATCGAGGAGGTCAGGACCATGACCAGGAACTGCCAAACCTGTGCCGAATGCAAACCGCATTTCTATAGGCCGGACAGAGCAAGCCTGATCAAGGCCACCCGCCCCTTCGAGCGCTTGAGCATCGATTTTAAGGGGCCCCTCCCGTCCTCTGACCGTAATGTGTACTTCCTCAACATTATTGATGAGTACTCCCGTTTCCCCTTTGCCATCCCCTGCCCAGACATGACCAGTACCACGGTCATCAAATGCCTGAACGACCTCTTCGCCTTGTTCGGGTTCCCGAACTATATACATAGCGACCGGGGCTCATCCTTCATGAGCGAGGAACTTCGCCAGTTCCTGCTCGCGAGAGGTATTGCTGCGAGCAGGACCACCAGCTACAACCCCCGGGGGAACGGCCAGGTGGAAAGAGAGAACGCGACAGTTTGGAAGGCCGTCCTCTTAGCCCTAAAGTCTAAGGGCCTCCCAACCTCTCGCTGGCAGGAAGTCCTCCCGGCAGCGCTCCATTCCATCCGGTCACTGCTTTGTATTGCCATTAACGCCACCCCTCATGAGCAAATGTTCGTTTTCCCCAGGAAGTCGACTACGGGAACCTCGCTACCAACATGGCTGACTTCTCCGGGGCCCGTCCTGCTGCGGAAGCACGTGAGGACCCATAAAACGGACCCCCTGGTCGAGAGGGTGAACCTCCTGCACGCCAACCCCCAGTATGCCTATGTGGCATACCCAGACGGGCGGGAGGACACAGTCTCCTTGCCCTCGGGCACCCCTGAGATACCACCGTTACCCCCCACCACTCCCCCAAACCCAGCTCCTGTAGGCGGCATGCCGGAACCCCAGGAGCCTTCGTCGACCACGCAGACACCAGCACTAACATCGGATACTGCACCACCGCCGCCGCTGCTGCGCCGATCAGAAAGGCTTACGAGGCCTCCTGATAGACTGACATACACGAACTGGTAGTACACTTCACCCCGCCGGACTCAATTTTAAACAAGGGGTGAATGTGGTGAACCACTGTTATCGTTCACAACCGTTCACTATTGTTACACTGTTGTTATCACTGCTTACACTGTTGTTATCACTACACAAGGTTACCTCTTGCCACGCATGCTGTTATACCTAGGCATACCTCAGCTGACTCCGCCCATGGCTCCGCCTGCTTGCCCAGGTATAAAGGTGATTGATTGGCTAGTATTCGTCCTTGTTGGAACCGATCACCCATGAGGGTGGGCTCTGTTATTTAGCCAATAAAAACCTATAGTTACTATCTTAACTCGTTGCTTTTCATGGAATGAATTGATAGGTATATCAGTGACTAGTGGTGTCCCGCAGGGATCTGTGTTGGGGCCGCAGCTATTCACAGTATTTATTAACGACTTAGATGATGGCATAGAAAGTCACAAATCTAAATTTGCCGATGACACAAAGATAGGCTACATTGCATCTCCCCTTGACATTCAATGGCATTACCATCGCTGAATCCCCCACTATCAACATCCTGGGGGTTACCATTGATCAGAAACTGAACTGGACCAGCCATATAAATACTGTGGCTACAAGAGCAGGCCAGAGGCTGGGAATTCTGCGGCGAGTGTCTCACCTCCTGACTCCCCAAAGCCTTTCCACCATCTACAAGGCACAAGTCAGGAGTGTGATGGAATACTCTCCACTTGCCTGGATGGGTGCAGCTCCAACAACACTCAAGAAGCTCGACACCATTCAGGATAAAGCAGCCCACTTGATTGGCACTCCATCCACCACCTTCAACATTCACTCCCTCCACCACCGGCGCACTGTGGCTGCAGTGTGTACCATCTACAAGATGCACTGCAGCAACTCGCCAAAGCTCCTTCAACAGCACCTTCCAAACCCGCGACCTCTACCACTTAGAAGGACAAGGGCAGCAGACGCATGGGAACATCACCACCTACAAGTTCCCCTCCAAGCCACACACCATCCTGACTTGGACCTGTATCGCCGTTCCTTCACTGTCGCTGGGCCAAAATCCTGGAACTCCCTTCCTAACAGCATTGTGGGTGTACCTACACCATATGGACTGCAGCGGTTCAAGAAGGCGGCTCACCACCATCTTCTCAAAGGCAATTAGGGATGGGCACTAAATGCAGGCCTAGCCAGCCAGCGACGCGCACGTCCCATCAATGAATTTAAAAAAAAAATGAAAGCATAAAATTACAAAGGGATATTGATAGATTAAGTGAATGGGCAAAACTGTGGCGAATAGATTTCAATGTAGGAAAATGTGGGGTCATCCACTTTGGGCCTAAAAAGGATAGAGCAGGGAGCTTTCTAAACAGCGAAAAGCTAAAAACAGTGGTGGTCCAAAGAGACTTGGGGGTGCAGGTACATATATCATTAAAATGTCATGAACAGGTACAGAAAATACTCAAAAAGGCTAATGGAATGCTAGTAGAATACAAGGGGGTAGAAGTTATGCTACGGCTATACAAAGCCCTGGTTAGACACGCCTGGAGTACTGTGAGCAGTTCTGGGCACCACACCTTAGGAAGGATATCTTGACCTTGGAGGGAGTGCAGCGGTAGGTTTACCAGAATGATACCCGGATTCCAAGGGTTAAATTACGAGGAGAAATTACACAAATTAGAGTTGTATTCCCTAGAATTTAGAAGGTTAAGGGGTGATTTGATCGAAGTTTTCAAGATATTAAAGGGAACAAATAGGGTAGATAGAGAGAAACTATTTCCGCTGGTTGGGGAGTCTAGGACTAAGGGGCATAGTCTAAAACCTTTCAGGAGTTGAATTAGGAAACACTTCTACACACAAAGGGTGGTAGAAGTTTGGAAAACTCTTCTGCAAATGGCAATTGATGCTAAATCAATTGTTAATTTTAAATCTGAGATTGATAGATTTTTGTTAACCAATTGTATTAAGTGATATGGGCCAAAGACGGGTATATGGAGTTAGGTCGCAGATCAGCCATGATCTCATTGAATGGTGGAACAGGCTTGAGGGGCTGAATGGCCTACTGCTGTTCCGATGAAATAGTAAAGGCTTTTATGAAGGAGAGGTATGATGGAGGGAGCCTAATTGTGGAGGAGGATGGTATGGTGGAGATAGTAAATAAATATTTTGCAGGTGTTGTTGGAAGTGATAATGTAGATGTACTAGAGAAGGATATGGAACAATTTCTAGCAATAACTATAGAAAAGGATTTTTTTTTTTTTTTTTAATTGACAGAGCCCAAGGTGGATAAGTCACCGAGCCTTGATGGCATGCAGCCTAGGCCATTGAAAGAAGTTGGAGAGGAGACAGCAAAGATCCTGGCCACAATTCTTCAATCCTCCTTAAATATGTGAATTAGGCTGAGAGACTTGAGAATAGCCAGTGTAACTCTTCTGTTTAAGAAGGAGAAGAAGGATAAACCAGGTAACTATAGACCAGTTAGTCTAATGTCAGTTATGGGTGTACTCTTGGAATCCATAAATCAAATTGAAGTTAGCATTTAGAAGCTAATCAAGGGCAGCCGGCATGGATTTGTTAAAGGCAAGTCATGGTTGATAAGTTTAATGGAGTTATTTGAAGAGGAGACTGATTGATTTTGGGCACTGCACTTTAGGAAGGATGTGAAGGCCTTAGAGAGGGTGCAGAAAATATTTACAAGAATGGTTCCAGGGATGAGGGACTTCAGATACGTGGATAGACTGGAGAAGCTGGGGTTGCTCTCCTTAGAGCAGAGATGGCTAAGAGGAGATTTGATAGGTGTTCAAAATCATGAGGGGTCTAGACAGAGTGGATAGAGAGAAACTGTTCCCATTGGCGGAAGGGTCGAGAACCAGAGGACCCAGATTTAAGGTGATTGGCAGAAGAACCAAAGGCGACATGAGGGAAAACTTTTTTACGCAGCAAGTGGTTAGGATCTGGAATGCACTGCCTGAAAGGGTGGTGGACGCAGACTCAATCGTGGCTTTCAAAAGGGAATTGGATAAGTACCTGAAGGAAAAAGATTTGCAGGGCTACGGGGAAAGGGCGGGGGAGTAGGACTAGCTGGAGGGCTCTTGCAGACAGCTGGCAAGGGCTCGACGGGCGGAATAGCCTCCTTCTGTGTTGTAACCATTCTATGATTGGATAGATAAAAAGATTGCAGTAGATGTAGTGTTTATGGATTTTCAGAAGGCTTTCAATAAGGTCTCTTACAAGTGGCTTGTAAGAAACTTTCTGGCAGACAGCAAACAAAGTCAGGATAAAGGGGTTTTGCTTGGATTGGAGGAGGTTTGGAAGTGGGGTCAGTGCTGGGTTCACTTTTGTGTTCAGTGTATACTTTTGGATTTGGGAATAAGGAGCAAAATCCCAAAATTGCAGTTGTTGTTGACCTACATTGGCTCCCTATCCCCCATGTAACAATTTCAAAATCCTCATCCTGATCTACAAATTACTTCATGGCTTTGCCCATTTCCTACCTCAGTACCTCCTCACCCTTATGCTCTTCCCCAAGCCCTTTGTTCCTGTAACTCTGTAACTGGCCTGATGTGTGCCTATATCTGTTCTATTATCAGTGCCAGAGTTTTCAGTTATCTCAGCCCTAATCTCTGGAACTCTTTGGGCAGGATTTTCATTGGGCCGTGGAGGCGGGATTGGAGGCGTGTGGGGGGTTAAAATCGCGAAATCGGGGGACACAAACCCAACCCGCCTCCATGCCAATTTCAAAGGAGGCGAATACCCGACCTGTGCTGGGACCCGCCTCCCCGAGGCAGGAAGGGGATTAGTGCCAATTAACTGCCTGTTAACAAGTAGTTAACAGGCAGTTTTTAACCTAATCCCTATTTTTATTCCTGAAGTGTGGGATTCCCGACAGCTCCAAACCACGCCAAGTTAGCGAGGTGGACTGAAGGGCTTGGAGGGTTCGAGATGTCCGGTGTTCAGGTGCATAAGTGCAGAGGTAAGTGTGTTTGGTGTGTGTAAAGTGTTTAAAGAAGTTTAATTATCTTTACTTACCTTTACAGCCTTCCTTCCTTCAGGTCTCGGGAGTCCCCCATCTCACCGGCACAGAAAGCAGAATGGCCGCGAGCTGTCAAAAGTTGCAGCATTCAATTTTCTGTTCTGGAGAGATCTCTAAATCAGCCTGAGAGGAAGGAATTAATTTGGAGTACAGATTGTCAGTGTTTGACAGCTTCAAAGACCTGTCAAACGCTGATATTTCATCTGTCAAAAGCTCTTGACAGATGAAATGTCAATCTGTGACGTCACCTGTTGCTGGGTGGCCCTTAATTGGCCTGCTGAGCCCGTTGGGCAGGCTCAACAAGGTCAATGAAGTGAAAATCGCGTGGGTTGGCTACAACTTGATGGAGGCGGGACTACAACCCCAAAAGTTGTAGTCCCGCCTCTTGCACGCCACCAGTATCAAAATCCAGCCCTTTCTGTCTCACTTCCTCTCTCCACAGCTTTAGGTGCCATCACAAAACCCACCTATGTTGCCATGCTGTTGGTCACCATCCAAATCCCCCACTTACGCTCTGTGCCCATTTTTACTCCTTCAAGAAATTCCGTGCAATATTTTTCTATGTTAAAGACATTATATAAATGCAAATTGGTGGTCATTCTTCTGAGTTTTCTTCTTCGAGACTTTTAATGTCAACAGGCTATTCATCTGTAGAGGATATCACATCTGTCCTTACTGAAAGTCCACATGTGCTCTTTCCAGCAGGGGTCAGTGGATAGTGATCAGGACCTGGAAGTGTGCTCCCTAGCCTACAGGTGCTGATGCCAATTGTGGCGCCCCTATTGCCAGCCAACTCCGCTCAGACCATGGAGCAAACCTATTCATATTGTATTCTGTTTATACCACATTGTAGGCGAATGATTAAAGCGATGAAAGGTAGATGTCAATTGCAATATGAATGGGAATTAAATACTTATGTAAAATTGCATAATAGTGCCAACAGCATCAATGTAACTATTTTTATGACCATTCTCTCTGGGTGTTTTAATCAATATATTTTTAATTTTGCTATTTAAGGAACTGGCATCAAAACTTAAGGCTCAATTGGAGGAAGCTCGTAAATTGAAGATTCAAAGACAAAGTCATATTACAGCACCAAAGAAAACAGGCAATGTGGTAAGACAGCGCTGACAGCTGATTTAGAAATGTCTAATATCCTCAGTGCATCTATCCATGTAGAAACTGATAAACAGCTGTAATATCTTGTCACCATAAATTAATCTTTTGAAATATTATGCATAAAATCAATGTGGCAAGTATTTTAAGGTTTTGATAATGTCAGAAGTCTATCTGTTCCCCACAAAAAAACTTCTGCCATTGAATTACACTGAACACTGTTTACACTATATTTCAAGCAAATTATTAAAATGATAAATGTAGAAAACAATTTTAATAGTTGATGGGAACTAAATTGATTTGCAACTTGTAAAGTGGGCCCAATGGCATTAATATAATTTTTTTAAACAGCTCTCTATATCATTTCCATGCAGCATGAACATTTATGCTGTTATCTATTCAGACATATCCCTATCAGCACCATACAGCCCTTACTGATCCAAATTTAAAAAAAAAAAAACTTTCATCTATATTTTAAAATCTATTTTCACTTCTTGATCACTTTTTAAATTTTATTTAGTAATATGTTTTGGTGGATTGCGAAACAAGTCATAATACTCTGTCTAATTCCCTAACTGTGGCATCACCTGCTTCAAGGATATACTGGCCTTGGACTGGGTGCAGCACAGATTCACCAGAATGATATCGGGGCTAAAAGGGTTAAATTATGAGGACAGGTTGCATAGACTAAGCTTGTATTCCCTTAAATATAAAAGATTAAAAAGTGATCTAATTGCAGTGTTTAAGATGAATAAAGTAGTTTAGATAGAGAAACCATTTTCTCTGATGAGGGAGTCCAGAACAAGAGGGCATTCATTCATGGGATGTGGGCATCGCTGGCAAGGCCAGCATCTATTGCCCATTCCTAGTTGCCCTTAAGAAGGTGGTGGTGAGCTGCCTTCTTGAACTGCTGCAGTCCGTGTGGTGAAGGTACTCCCAAAGTGCTATTAGGGAGGGAATTCCAGGATTTTGACCCAGTGACGATGAAGGAATGGCGATATACTTCCAAGACAGGATGGTGTGTGACTTGGAGGTGGTGGTGTTCTTGTGCGCCTGCTGCCTTTGTCCTTCTAGATGGTAGAGGTCGCAGGTTTGGGAGGTGCTGCCGAAAAAGCCTTGGCGAGTTGCTGCAATGCATCTTGTAGATGGTACACACTATAGCCACGGTACGCCGGTGGTGGAGGGAGTGAATGTTTAAGGTGGTGAATGGGGTGCCAATCAAGCGGGCTGCTTTATCTTGTATGGTGTCGAGCTTCTTGTTGTTGGAGCTGCACTCATCCAGGCAAGCGGAGAGTATTCCCTCATACTCCTGACTTGTGCCTTGTAGATGGTGGAAAGGCTTTTAGGAGTCAGGAGGTGAGACTCGCCACAGAATACCCAGCCTCTGACCTGCTGTTGTTGCCACAGTATTTATGTGGCTGGTCCAATTAAGTTTCTGGTCAATGGTGACCCCCAGGATATTGATGGTGGGGGATTCGGTGATTTTAATGACATTGAATGTCAAGGGGCAGTGGTTAGATGCTTGCTTGTTAGGGATAGTCATTGCCTGGCACTTGTGTGATGCGAATGTTATCTGCCACTTATCAACCCAAGCCTGAATGTCGTCCAGGTCTTGCTGCATGTGGGCATGGACTGCTTCATTATCTGAGGAGTTGCGAATGGCATTGAGCATTGTTCAGTCATCAGCGAACATCCCCACTTCTGACCTTATGATGAGGGAAGATCATTAATGAAGCAGCTGAAGATGGTTGGGCCGAGGACACTGCCCTGAGGAACTCCTGCAGCGATGTCCTGGGGCTGTGATGATTGACCACCACAACCATCTTCTTTTGTGCTAGGTATGACTCCAGCCAGTGGAGAGTTTCCCCCCCCCCCCCCCCGTTTCCCATTGACTTCAGTTTTACTGGGGCTCCTTGATGCCACACTCGATCAAATGCTGCCTTGATGTCAAGGGCAGTCACTCTCACCTCACCTCTGGAATTCAGCTCCTTTGTCCATGTTTGGACCAAGGCTGTAATGAAGTCTGGAGCCGAGTGGTCCTGGCGGAACCCAAACTGGGCATCAGTGAGCAGGTTATTGGTGAGTAAGTGCTGCTTGATATCACTGTCGACGACACCTTCCATCACTTTGCTGATAATTGAGAGTAGACTGATGGGGCGGTAATTGGCCAGATTGGATTTGTCCTGCTTTTTGTGGACAGGACATACCTGGGCAGTTTTCCACATTGTCGGATCGGTTAGTTAACAAAATTGATGCTCATGGAATAGGTGGGTCAGTGGCAGCTTGGATAAGGAATTGGCTTAAGGACAGAAAACAGCGCATTGTGGTAAATGGCTGTTTTTCAGACTGGAGGATGGTAGACAGTGGAGTTCGCCAAGGGCCAGTGCTGGGGCCGCTGTTTTTTTTGATATATATAAATGACCTGGATATTGGAATACAGTAAAATTTCTAAATTTGCCGATGACGCCAAAATTGGGGGTGTGGCAAATCGTGAGGATGATACCAATCGACTGCAACAAGACATAGAAAGGCTAGCAGAATGGGCAGACAAGTGGCAGATGGAATTTAATACAGAGAAGTGTGAGGTGATACATTTTGGCAGAAGGAACAGAGAGAGGCAATATACACCTAATGGCACAGTTTTAAAGAGTGTGCAGGGACAGAGGGACTTGGGAGTTAATGTGCATAGGTCTCTGAAGGTGGCAGGACTTATTGAGAGAGTGGTTAGCAAAGCATATGGGATCTTGGGCATCATAAATAGAGGTATTGATTACAAAAGTAGAGAAGTTATGCTGAACCTTTATAAAGTGCTGGTTAGGCCACAACTGAAGTATTGCGTCCAGTTCTGGTCACCACACTTTAGGAAGGATGTGAAGGCTCTTGAGAGGGTGCAGAGGAGATTTACCAGAATGGTTCCAGGGATGGCTACAAGGACAGGTTGGCGAAGCTGGATTTGTTTTCATTTGACCAAAAGAGGTTGAGGGGTGATTTGATAAAGGTGTACAAGATTATGATGGGTTTGGATAGGCTAGATGGGGAAAGGCTGTTCGCACTAGTTAATGGTACAAGGACTTGGGGACACAGATTAAGGTTTTGGGCAAGAGATACAGGGGGAATGTGAGGGAAAACTTTTTTACGCAGCGAGTGGTGAGGACCTGGAACTCGCTGCCGACAGAAGTGGTGGAAGCGGAGACACTCAATGCTTTCAAGGGGAGACTGGATAGGAACTTGAGGGAAATAAACTTGCAGGGCTATGGGGAGAGAGCGGGGGAATGAGACTGACTGGATTGCTCTATAGAGAGCCGGCATGGACTCGATGGGCCAAATGGCTTCCTTCTGTGCCATTATGACTCTATGCCAGTGTTATAGCTGTACTGGAATAGCTTGGCTAGAGGCACGGCTAGTTCTGGAGCACGTCTTCAGCACGACAGCTGGGATGTTGTCTGGGCCCACAGCCTTTGCTGTATCCCGTGCGCTCAGCCGATTCTTGCTATCACGTGGAGTGAATCGAATTGGCTGAAGACTGGCTTCTGTAGTGGTGGGGACCTCCGGAGGAGGCCGATATGAATCATCCACTTGGCACTTCTGGCTGAAGATGGTTGCAAACGCTTCAGCTTTGTCTTTTGCATTCATCATCCACCATCATTGAGGATGGGGATATTCATGGAGCCTCCCCCTCCCGTTAGTTGTTTAATGGTCCACCAGCATTCACGACTGGATGTGGCAGGACTGCAGAGCTTTGATTTGATCCGTTGATTGTGGGATCGCTTAGCTCTGTCTATAGCATTCTGCTTCTGCTTTTTAGCATGCATGTAGTCCTGTGTTGCAGCTTCCCCAGGTTGGCATCGCATTTTTGGTACACCTGGAGCTGCTCCTGGCATGTTCTTCTACACTCCTTATTGAACCAGGGTTGGTCCTCTGGCTTGATGATAATGGTAGAGTGAGAGATATGCCAGGCCATGAGGTTACAGATTGTGGTGGAATACAATTCTGCTGCTGCTGGTGGCCCACGGTGCCTCATGGATGCCCAGTTTTGAGCTGCTAGATCTGTTCTGAATCGATCCCATTTAGCACGGTGGTAGTTGCACACAACACGATGGAGGGTGTCCTCAGTGTGAAGGCGGGACTTTGTCTCCACAATGACTGTGTGGTGGTCACTGCTACCAATGCTATCATGGACAGATGTATCTGCAACAGGTAGATTGGGGAGGACGAGGTCAAGTAGGTTTTTCCCTCTTATTCGTTCTCTTATCACCTGTCACAGGCCCAGACTGGCAGCTATGTCCTTCAGGACTCGGCCAGCTTGGTCAGTCGTGGTGCTACCGAGCCACTCTGGGTGATGCACATTGAAGTCCCCCACCCAGAGTACATTCTGTGCCCTTACTACTCTCAGTGCTTCTTCCAAGTCTTCCAAGTGGTGTTCAACATGGAGGAGTACTGATTCATCAGCTGAGGGAGGGCGGTAGGTGGTAATCAGCAGGAGGTGTCCTTGCCCATGCTTGACCTGAAGCCATGAGACTTCATGGGATCCGGAGTCAATGTTTGAGGACTCCCAGGCCCACTCCTTCCTAACTGTATACCACTGTGCCGCCATCCCTGGTGGGTCTGTCCTGCCTGTGGGACAGGACTTACCCAGGGATGGTGATGGAGGAGTTTGGGACATTGGCTGAAAGGTATGATTCTGAGAGTATGACTATGTCAGGCTGTTGCTTGACTAGTCTGTGGGACAGCTCTCCCAATTTTGGCACAAGTCCCCAGATTTTGGTGAGGACTTTTGCAGGGTCGACCAGGCTAAGTGTGCCGTTGCCACATCCGTAGCCGGTGCCAAGGTCGATTTTTTTTTTATTCTTAATGATTTTCGTGGCTGTTTTTTTACAACTGAGTGGCTTGCTAGGCCACTTTAGAGGGCAGTTAAGAGTCAACCACATTGCTGTGGGTATGGAGTCACATATAGGCCAGACCAGGTAAGGACAGCAGATTTCCTTCGCTAAAGGACATTAGTGAACCAGATGGGTTTTGACAATCCGATAGTTTCATGGTCACCCTTACTGACTCTGTTAATTTTAGTTATCCACTATTTGTTTTTGACGTAATTGGTATGAAATGATCTTGGTTGAGACATGGAACCATTAACTTTTAAGAGTCAAAGATCAGGTTCGCAGGATAAATGTTATTTTTATTCTAATAAAAAACAACTGATTTGCTTATACAATATATCAAATATGATACGTAACTGAAGTAAACATGACAGTGATTGAGTATGAGATGGAAATTACTGGGGGAAACCTGCCAAGTGTCACTACAGTTCAATATATTTATGTCTGAATAGAAATTGGCAACCAGTCATTTTTTTTGCAACGGAAAAAGAAAGCTTGATAAAGTATATTTCTGTATTTCTATAATCATTTCACCACAATATAACACAAATGCAACAAGATTATTTTTTAATTCTTTAAAATTTTAAATAAAACCATCTCAACTTTGATCTTAATTGTAAATTATCTAGGTGCAGCGAACTCACCAGTTTTTATATTAGTGTAAAAGGTTGTCGACTTATCTTCAAGAACATACTAATCATCTTTGTAAAATACACTTTTTTGTTTATATTACAACTAGTTTGAAGCTGCTGTGGTGTAAAGGTACTGCTATATTGATAGTGTGTTGCCAGTGGCAGGCATGCAGTATTCCCGACATCATTCACACTCCAACAACATTATTAAAGTGAACTTCATGCTTCGGACAACATCTGGGACCTACTTTTGGTGTGTCCTGAGAACAGCCGTTGGAGGCATGGGAAATATGGGCCTTTCCTTATTGGCCATTGAACAGAGACTGGTGGCACACAGATACAGCTGAAAGGGTAGATCTTGATTTGGAGCTCACAGGGTAGAAATTAATCTCTGCCCGATTTTTGGTGCCAACGTCTGTGCAGATTGGGTGCAGGCTAAACACTGCTAAATTCATAGGCTTTGTGGCCATTTTACACCCTAAAAATGAGCACAATGCTTTCCAATTTCTATCTCCACAAGTCTTTTTTTTCAGTGCTGTTCTGCCAAAGCCCAACCACTAATATAAATGTTCTTTCAGACTATTCTCCAAATTTGTTTGGCAACTTTGTACCAGATTTGCATTACATATTTTATACTGATCCAATGCTGAAACTGCCTTGCATGGACTCAAAATATGTACAGTATTGCAATTGCCTATTACATTGCACAACGATTTTGAAATTTGAAACCGGATAATTTTTGCAGTATATGTATATATTTATGCAAGGGGTTATTTCTTTTTTTAACTAATCTAGGCTGCAGATGAAAATCAGGAGGTGATTCTAGTTCGAACCGATCAGTCGGGGAGAGTGTGGCCTGTTGGTGCTTCAGCGGAATCCATAATGCATAAAGGTGGAAAAAAGAAAAGACACACGGTAAATTTCACATAACTTTCAGTTTGATTAATAGCCATTTCTTCAACTTAAAACTTAGGTAACTGCTTTCAAGAACTTAACTTGGCTCCTAGCAGAAGTGTCAAGATTCCACTTCAAATTAATTTCTGGGCAGCTTGCATGTTTTTAATTTAAATAAAAACTGTATAAAATCCAGTTCAGTGTTCAGTGAAGACATTAGAAGATTAAGGTTAAACCTTGTTGCCATTTATATAATGCAAAGTACTGATAGTTGCTTGATGGACTGGTGTTTGAATGGCATCAGTGCTATTCCTTTCAGTTTGCCTGAATTTTTTGAGCTTTGAGAGAATGATAAGAACAGTTGGTGCCATTCGTACCCAATTCCTTCCACCATTTTAAATATTTCTAATCTGTCAGTCTAAAGATTCTCATTGTGCTGCAGAATACAGTGGTTCTTCAGTGAAATGCTGCTTAGAATTCTCTTGCTGGTGACAGCAAATCTTGCTCTTGAATTCTGCATCTCTTTAGAACAAATGACGAGTGGAGTTTTGTCAACTACATCTTTATCTTGCTTTCTAGCGCGGGGTTACAAATGCCAAATGGAATGTTCGCCATTAAATATTCTCTTGATTTCAACTAGAATTTTATAACATACTAGTTAACCTATTGTGGCGTTGCATGCAAGAAGTCAAAAACAAGTGTAGTTTTCAGGTGAAGCAGGGTTAGAGACTGGGGAGATAATTGAACTAGGACATAGTATTTTTTATAAAATACTTAATTTGATTTATTATTTATAGTTTTATAACAAAACTTGGAAACATTTTGGAAGCAGAGCAGAGCTAATTGCAGCATAAGGTTTCTGTGTAGTATAGGTTGAGCAGGTGAGAGATGCAAAACTGAGCCACTGCAGCACCACCACTGGCAGGTGGATGTAATTACAGCATGGCAAGTTTATATGGGCAGTTTCTATTATAAATGTCGACAAAGGCATTTGTAATGGAAGAATTTGAATTTGGCGAAAGTGAAAGCAACAGGAAGTATGGTTTTGTTATCAAGAAGTGCATGCAGGCATAAGATTTTTACTATATTATGGATTTATGGCTTTGTCCTAGAAATTTAGCATGACTTTAAATAAAAAGCATGACATTTGTTAGTAAGTACTAAATTAATCTAAATAAAGATGTTTCTTAATGAAAAAGCAATAGTGGCCAACAGGCTACTAAAAATTCTAACCATACCAGTTAATTACTAAAAACAATCTGTAAAGTTGAACAGGTAAGCATCACTTCTCCTTTGAGATTGTTGCTGCTCCTTCCAGATTGAACATAATTTATATAAAAATGTACTAGTTCCAGCAAAGTACAGAACATTTTTAGCAAGAATAATTGATTTTTAAAAGAAAAAGAAAAAACTGGAAATCTGAAATAAAAACAGAAAATACACAGCAGGTCAGCTCAGCACCTGTATAGAGAAGAGATACACTAACATAAAAACATAAGAAATAGGAGCAGGAGTAGGCCAATCGGCCCCTCGAGCCTGCTCCGCCATTCAATAAGATCATGGCTGATCTGATCCTAACCGCCAATCCACTATCACAGAACCATCTCCTGAATCTAACAGAATTAGACACACGAAATAGGAGCAGGATCAGGCTACACGGCCCCTGGGCCCGCTCCGCTACCCACAGGGCCATGACCGATCCGAACCTAGACTCATGTCCAAATTCCTGCCCGCTCCCCGTAACCCTTAATTCCCTTTACTTCTAGGAAACTGTCTATTTCTGTTTTAAATTTATGTAATGATGTAGCTTCTACAGCTTTTTGGGGCAGCATATTCCATGGACCTACCACCCTCTGAGTGAAGTAGTTCCTCCTCATCTCAGTTTTGAAAGAGCAGCCCCTTATTCTAAGACTATGCCCCCTAGTTCTAGTTACACCCATCATCGGGAACATCTTCCCCGCATCCACCCGATCCAACCCCTTCACAATCTTATATGTTTCAATAAGATCGCCTCTCATTCTTCTGAACTCCAATGAGTAGAGTCCCAATCTACTCAACCTCTCCTCATATGTCCATCCCCTCATCCCCGGGATTAACCGAGTGAACCTTCTTTGTACTGACTCGAGAGCAAGTATGTCCTTTCTTAAGTATGGACACCAAAACTGTACGCAGTATTCCAGGTGCGGTCTCACCAATACCTTGTACAACTGAAGCAATACCTTGTACAACTGAAGCAATACCTCCCTATTTTTATATTCTATCCCCCTAGCAATGAAAGCCAACATTCCATTGGCCTTCTTAATCACTTGCTGCACCTGCATACTAACCTTTTGAGTTTCGTGCACCAGGACCCCCAGATCCCTTTGTACTTCAGTACTTTCCAGTTTCTTGCCATTAAGATAATAACTTGCTCTACGATATTTCCTGCCAAAGTGCATAACCTCACACTTTCCAGTATTGTATTCCATCTGCCAAATCTCTGCCCACTTACTTAGCCTGTCGATGTCCCCTTGCAGGTTTTTTATGTCCTCCTCACTCACTACTTTCCCTCCCATCTTAGTATCATCTGCAAACTTTGATATGTTACACTCGGTCCCCTCCTCCAAATCGTTAATATAGATTGTAAAGAGTTGGGGACCCAGCACTGACCCCTGCGGAACACCACTAGTTACTGATTGCCAGTCTGAGAATGAACCATTTATCCCAACTCTCTGCCTTCTGTTAGATAGCCAATCCTCTATCCATGCCAGAATATTACCCCCAATCCTGTGATTTTTTATCCCAAGCAATAATCTTTTGTGTGGCACCTTGTCAAATGCCTTTTGGAAGTCTAAATACACTACGTCCACTGGTTCCCCTTTATCCACCCTATACATTACTTCCTCAAAGAACTCCAGCAAATTTGTCAAACATGACTTCCCCTTCATAAAACCATGCTGACTTTGTCCTATTAATTTATGATTATCCAAATGTCCTGTTACTGTCTCCTTAATAATGGACTCCAAAATTTTACCTACCACAGATGTTAGGCTAACCGGTCTATAGTTTCCAGCCTTCTGTCTACTGCCCTTTTTAAATAAAGGTGTTACATTAGCAGTTTTCCAGTCTGCCGGGACCTTTGCCGAGTCCAGGGAGTTTTGGAAAATTATTACCAATGCATCCACAATCCCTACCGCCACTTCCCTCAAGACCCTAGGATGTAAGCCATCAGGTCCAGGTGATTTATCTGCCTTGAGTCCCATTATTTTACCGAGTACCACTTCCTTAGTGATTTTGATCGTGTTTAGCTCCTCCCCCCCCCCCCTTTAGCCCCCTGTTTGTCCAGTGTTGGGATATTCTTAGTGTCTTCTACTGTAAAGACTGATGTAAAATATTCATTCAGTGTTTTTGCCATCTCCATATTTCCCACCATTAATTTCCCGGTCTCATCCTCTAAGGGACCAACATTTATTTTCGCCACCCTTTTTCTTTTTATATAACTATAAAAACTCTTACTATCTGTTTTTATATTTTTTGCTAATTTACTTTCATAATCTATCTTCCCTTTCTTAATCAATCTTTTTGTTATTTTTTGCTGTCTTTTAAAGTTTTCCCAATCCTCTATCCTCCCACTAGATTTGGCTACCTTATATGCCCTTGTTTTTAGTCGAATACTATCCTTAATTTCTTTACTTAGCCACGGATGGCTGTCTTTTCTTTTACACCCTTTTCTTCTCAGTGGAATATATATTTTTTGGAAGTTGTAAAATAACTCCTTAAATGTACACCACTGATCATGTATCGTCTTACCCTTTAATCTATTTTCCCAATCCACTCTACTCAATTCCGCTCTCATACCTTCATAGTCTCCTTTATTCAAGCTTAGCACGCTTGTTTGAGATCCAACCTTCTCACCCTCTAATTGAATATGGAATTCAACCATGTTATGGTCACTCATTCCAAGGGGATCCTTTACTAGGACATTTTTAATTAATCCCGTCTTGTTACACAGGACCAGATCTAAGGTTGGTTGCTTGCCCCCTGGTCGGTTCAGTTACATACTGCTCAAGAAACCCATCCCTAATACACTCAATGAACTCATCCTCAAGGCAGCCCTGCGCAATTTGATTTGTCCAATTAATATGATCGTTAAAATCCCCCATAATTATAGATGTTCCCTTATTACAAGACTCAACTATTTCCTGATTGATACTCCGTCCAACAGAGTTGCCACTGTTCGGAGGCCTATAGACTACGCCCACTAGTGTTTTTTTTCCCCTTATTATTCCTTACCTCCACCCAAACTGTTTCATTATCCTGATCTTTTGACCCAATATCATTTCTCTGTATTAGTGATTCCTTCCTTCATTAACATAGCCACGCCACCTCCCCTTCCTTCCTGCCTGTCCTTCCTGATCGTTAAATAACCTGGTATGTTTAATTCCCAGGCATTGTCACCCTGCAGCCATGTTTCTGTAATGGCCACAAGATCATACCCATATGTAGTTATTTGTGCCATTAACTCGTCTATTTTCTTACGAATGCTACGTGCATTCAGATAGAGAACTTTCAAATATGTTTTGTGACACTTAGTTCCTGCTTTTGCCCTTTTTACTACTTTACCTTTTACTCCATACCTTCTGCCCCTTCCTGACACGCTCTGGTTTTTAATTTCCCCACTGCTACCTAAGTCTATGACCTTCTCTGTTGTCATTTTTATTATTTGCTCTCTAGGAACCTCCCCCCCACTAGTTAGTTTAAAGCCCTCTCTACAGCCCTAGTTATATGATCCGCCAGGACTCTAGTCCCAGCACTGGCCAAGTGAAGCCCGTCCCAACGGAACAGCTCCCTCCTGCCCCAGTACTGGTGCCAGTATCCCAGGAAGCAAAACCCATTTCTCCCACACCAGTCTTTGAGCCACGCATTTAACTCTCTAATTTTAATTGTCCTAGCCAAATTCACTGATGTTGGTGCGCCTATCCTGCCAATGGATTTGCAGGATCTTGCAGAGGCAGCATTGGTGGTACCTCTCCAGTGCTTTGAGGTGCCTGCTGTACATGGTCCATGTCTCTGAGGCATACAGCAGGGCGGGTATCACTGCTGCTCTGTAGAACATGAGCTTTGTGCCGGGTTTGAGGTCCTGGTCTTCAAACATTCTCTTGCTCAGGCGACCGAAGGCAGCACTGGCACACTGAAGGCGGTGTTGGACTTCGTCGTTGACATCTGCCCTTGTTGACAGTAGGCTCCCAAGGTATGGAAAGTGGTCCACGTTGTCCAAGGCCTTGTCATGGATTTTGATAATCAGGGGGCAGTACTGTGTGGCAGGGGCAGGTTGGTGGAGGACCTTTGTCTTACGGATGTTTAGTGTAAGGCCCATGCTCTCGTACCCTTCGGTGAAGGTGTTGACAATGGTTTGGAGTTCAACCTCCGAGTGAGCGCAGACGCAAGTGTCGTCTGCATACTGTAATTCGACGACAGAGGATGGGACGACCTTTGATCTGGACTGGAGGCGACGGAGGTTGAACAGTTTCCCGTTTGTTCTGTAAATTAGCTCCACTCCAGCGGGGAGCTTACTGAGGGTGAGATGGAGCATTGCAGCAAGGAAGATCGAGAAGAGCGTTGGTGCGATGACACAGCCTTGCTTAACCCTGGTTCGTACGTGAACTGGGTCTGTGGTGGAACCGTTGGTCTGGATCACGGCTTGCATGTCGTCATGAAGCAGGCGGAGGATGGTGACAAACTTTTGAGGCCAACATCCCCAGCATCGAAGCTTTGACCACGCTCGATCAGCTCCAATGGATGGGTCACATTGTCCGCATGCCCGATATGAGACTCCCAAAACAAGCGCTCTACTTGGAGCTCCGGCACGGCAAGAGAGCCCCAGGTGGACAAAGGAAACGCTTCAAAGACACCCTCAAAGCCTCCTTGAAAAAGTGTAACATCCCCACCTACACCTGGGAATCCCTGGCACAAGACCGCACAAAGTGGAGGAGAAGCATCCGGGAAGACACCGAACACCTCGAGTCTCTTCGCCGGGAGCAAGCGGAAGCCAAGCGCAGGCAGCGCAAGGAGCGCACGTCAACCCAAGCACCCCACCCACCTGCCCCTTCAACCACCATCTGTCCCACCTGTGACAGAGACTGTAGGTCCTGCATTGGACTCATCAGTCACCTGAGAACTCATTTTTAATGTGGAAGCAAGCCATCCTTGGTTCCGAGGAACTGCCTAAGAAGGAGAAGAGAAGAGATAAGTTATAGTATTTTCGTGTATACCTTTCATCAGACTAAAGGCTAAGAGGTAAACAGGCATTTTAGTAAGGGTGTAAAAATTGAGGACAGAAAGAGGGGGAGCAGAAGCAGAGGGAACCAACAGCTACATGGATCACCGTGAGAGTGAATGCATTAACTGACCTGCAAACAACTAAATAGAAAATAGGTGTATGAAAGATTACCAATGAGATAATGCAGACATATAGAAAGCATAAAAAATGTGCAAATTGTGAGAGAGGGGTGAAAAACCATGAGAGGTCTATGTACAGCAAAACTATGAGAGATAAACAATAATGAAAGAAAAACAACTGCAGAAACAACAGAAATGGAATTAAAATAGGAAATGCAAATGAGGCACAATGGATCTACCATTCATGAGAAGAGAAAAAGAACAGGTCCACATTGGGGGCCCTGACCATTGTCAGCACAGTGCTGTGATAAAGGGTGGGAGTGGTATATAGACCTCCAAACAGTAATGCGGAGGTCGGGGATGACATTAAACGGGAAATTAGAGAAGCGTGCCATAAGGGCACAGCAGTTATCATGGGTGACTCTAATCTACATATAGATTGGGCTAACCAAATTAGTAACAATACTGTGGAGGAGGAATTCCTGGAGTGTATACGGGATGGTTTCCTGGACCAATATGTCGAGGAACCAACTAGAGATCAGGCCATCTTAGACTGGGTATTATGTAATGAGAAAGGATTAATTGGCAATCTTGTTGTGCGAGGCCCCTTGGGTCGGAGCGATCATAATATGATAAAATTCTTCATTAAGATGGAGAGTGAAATAGTTGACTCAGAGACTAGGGTCCTGAATTTAAATAAAGGAGACTACGATGGTATGAGGTGCGAGTTGGGTAGGATTGATTGGGGAATGTCACTCAAAGGGTTGACGGTGGATGGGCAATGGCAAACATTCAAAGATCGCATGGATGAACTACAGAATTTGTTCATCCCAGTTTGGCATAAAAATAAAACAAAAAAGGTGACTCAACCGTGGCTAACAAGGGAAATTAGGGATAGCATAAGATCCAAAGAGAGGACATATAAATTGGCCAGAAAAAGCAATAAACCTGAGGATTGGGAGCAGTTTAGGATCCAACAAAGGAGGACAAAGGGATTAATTAAGAGGGGGAAAATAGAGTATGAGAGTAAGCTTACAGGGAACATAAAAACTGACTGTAAAAGCTTTTATAGATATGTGAAGAGAAAAAGATTGGTGAAGTCAAGCGTAGGTCCCTTGCAGTCAGAATCAGGGGAATTTATAATGGAGAACAAAGAAATGGCAGACCAATTAAATACATACTTTGGTTCTGTCTTCACAAAGGAGGACACAAATAACCTCCCAAAGATGTCGGGGAACATAGGGTCCAATGAAAGGGAGGAACTGATAGAAATCAGTACTTGTAGGGAAATGGTGTTAGGGAAATTGATGGGATTGAGGGCCGATAAATCCCCAGGGCCTGATAATCTACATCCTAGGGTACTTAAGGAAGTGGCCCTAGAAATAGTAGATGCATTGCTGGTCATCTTCCAAAATTCAATAGACTCTGGAACAGTACCCATGGATTGGCGGGTAGCTAATGTTACCCCACTGTTCAAAAAGGGTGGTAGAGAGAAAATGGGGAATTACAGACATCGGTAGTGGGGAAAATGCTGGAGTCCATTATAAAGGATGTAATAGCAGAGCACTTGGAAAAAAGTGACCAGATCGGACAAAGTCAACATGGATTTACAAAAGGTAAATCATGCTTGACTAATCTACTGGAATTTTTTGAGGATGTAACTGGTAAAATAGATAAGGGAGAACCAGTGGATGTGGTGTATTTGGATTTTCAAAAGGCTTTTGATAAGCTCCCGCATAAGAGATTAACGTGTAAAATTAAGGCACATGGGATTGGGGGCGAGGTATTGAATTGGATAGAGAACTGGTCGGCAGACAGAAAGCAAAGAGTTGGAATAAACGGCTCTTTTTCCGAGTGGCAGGCAGTGACTAGTGGGGTACCGCAGGGATCAGTCCTTGGACCCCAGCTATTCACAATATATATTAATGATCTGGACGAGGGAACTAGATGTAATATCTCCAAGTTTGCAGACGACACAAAGCTGGGTGGGCATGTGTGCTGTGAGGAGGATGCCGAGAAACTCCAGTATGATTTGGACAGGTTGGGTGATTGGGCAGAAGCATGGCAGATGCAATATAACGTGGATAAATGCGAGGTTATCCACTTTGGTGTCAAAAACAGGAAGGCAGATTATTATCTGAATGGCAATAGATTGGGAGAAGGGGAAGTGCAACGAGACTTGGGCGTTCTTGTGCACCGGTCGCTGAAAGTAAGCATGCAGGTGCAGCAGGCGGTTAAGAAGGCAAATGGTATGTTGGCCTTCGTAGCGAGAGGGTTCGAGTACAGGAACAAGGATGTCTTGCTGCAGTTGTACAGGGCCTTGGTGAGACCACACCTTGAGTATTGTGTGCAGTTTTGGTCGCCTTATCTGAGGAAGGATGTTCTTGCCATGGAAGGAGTGCAGCGAAGATTCACCAGGCTGATACCTGGGATGGCAGGAATGACGTATGAGGAGAGATTGGGTCGATTGGGCTTGTACTCGCTGGAGTTTAGAAGAATGAGAGGGGATCTCATCGAAACTTATAAAATTCTAACAGGACTAGACAGACTAGATGCAGGAAGGATGTTCCCGATGGCCGGGGAGTCCAGAACCAGGAGTCACAGTCTAAGGATAAGGGGTAAGCCATTTAGGACAGGGATGAGGAGGAATTTCTTCACCCAGAGAGTGGTGAACCTGTGGAATTCTCTACCACAGAAGGCAGTAGAGGCCAATTCATTAAATATATTCAAGAAGGAGTTGGATATATTTCTTAAGGCTAAAGGGATCAAGGGATATGGAGAGAAGGCAGGAACAGGGTACTGAATTTGGATGATCAGCCATGATCTCATTGAATGGCGGAGCAGGCTCGAGGGGCCAAATGGCCTACTCCTGCTCCTATCTTCTATGTTTCTATGTCTGACCCAAAAGTAAACCTGCCTCTGTTCTTCATTCTGTGAATACAATGAAAGATGTGGCTCAGGTCTGAAGTTTATAAAATCAATTATTTTCCAACAAAAATAGAGAACACTGGAAATACTCAGCCAGTCGGTAAGCATCCAAGGAAAGAACAGACAAGTTAAAGGTTCACGTGTAGACTGTTTTTGGCAGTTATGTTGGCTTTTTGTTTATGTTCTATTAATTTTAAAGTAGGTTTCAGCACACTGCTTAAAATACACTGGACCTCAGTAGTACATGTTCTAATGTATTCTCTTAGTCCAAGTAAAAAGCTAAGGCTTGTTGCACATAAATGCTATAAAGTATCTGCTACAGATTATATGAAGGTTAGTGTATTCAGTCAAAGGAGAAGATTACCAGTGTAGTAGGGAAAGTTACTGGAGGTCTTGATGCTGTAACCAGCTTGGCTCTAAAAAGGCAGTTCTACAATAAAGTTACTGCTTTTTTCTCATTAAACCATAATTCATTCTTCACAGACCTCCTGCATGAAGCTTGCAGCATTATAATAATGCCATAAGATTGTTTCTAAAGTTGATTGGCTTTTAGAAATTTGGTATTTTTGTAATATATTACACAACTATAATATAAAAGTGTCTTTGTTTCAGATTGAGACTCACCATGAGGGAGAGCGGATTAGGTACTTCCAGGATGACGATAATTTGAGTCTACAAGACTTGGTCAGACAGGAAAAGATGACTTCTGCAGAGGATCAGAATGAAAGGTTCTCACGAATGGCTTCTAAGGTAAGGATCTCTTTTGGTCATAGTATAATACTAGAATATCTGTCAATCTCAGTTGCTAATGCAGTATTGACCCTTTGTACATTACTCAGCCTCCAGTTCTGTTTACTTGCTATGAGTTATTTGCTTGCAAATAGAGGTAATCATTAGTTGTGGGGTGCAAGTGCAGTCAGACAACTGCTTGGATTGCTATTCAACCAGGTGGCTGGTGAATGAGAGCATCCTGAGTTAATTTTCACTTCAGTTTTCTTTCTTAACCTATGGGCACATGCCTCAACTTTTCAGCTCCTCAGCAGCCTAATTGCAAGCTCACCTCAATGATGTCAATGTGAGACCTTTTCCAAATTTGATGAATGTTTTCTGTCTTTAGATTCTGGGACTTCTCTTAATTCTTATCGTGGTTATGATACTGGACTAGCAACCCAGAGGTCACGAGTTCAAATCCCACTGTGGCAAGTTGTGAAAATGAATTCAATAAATCTGGCAATTTATGAACTAGTGCCAGAAAAACCAGGAAAGCTGCTGGATTGTCATAAAAACCCAACTAGTTCACTATAATGTCCTTCAGGGAAGGGAACCTTCCATCTCCGAGCTGGTCTGACTTGCATGTGACTCCTGTCCCGCACTACACGGTTGGCTTTTAAAGCTCTCAGCAACTAGGGATGGGCAATAAATGCTCTCTTGCCAGTGTCTACCACATCCTGAGAATGAATAATATGTATAAAAAATTAAAAATTCTTATGCCCTGATCTTGCCACATCATGCACTATTGGAGCCAAGGTATGTTAGTTGCTTCCAGGCTTCAGCCCATGCTGCTTTGAGATGGCTATATGTAACCGCACTGTAGCAAAGGCCTTTCCTCTG
The DNA here is from genome assembly GCF_052327205.1 of Somniosus microcephalus. NCBI lineage: Eukaryota > Metazoa > Chordata > Chondrichthyes > Squaliformes > Somniosidae > Somniosus > Somniosus microcephalus. The sequence goes on along the minus strand of NC_140996.1, from coordinate 164,852,128 downwards.
ACCATCCCCGTCCAGAGCAATAAGGCTGGCATGGTAACTCGGCAGCATTAGGTGATCAAATCTAAACTCCATCACACTTCCTCCGGTTATTTTTCTTTAATATTAGGTGATCAGGAGATTCTATTCAACATTGACTTTTTTAAAGATGGTCATTTTTGTCAGCGGAGTGTTAAAAATTTAGGGCACCCTATAGATATATTATTGGGTATAGTGGTGCCAGTTACTCCCTTAAATGATCTGAGTACCTACTTTTTACAGAAGTTAACTTGCACTGCTCTACATCCACTTATGCAGTACCGGGACCCAGGAGTGCAACAACAAAACTCTTTTGTGATGTCTATTTCTTGCGTACACATAGGAGGAATTTTCACAGGCAAGAACGGGTGGGACGGGGTCGGGTGCATACTTAAAATTGGAGAAAACTGAAGTGTGGTCATAATCCGGCTCTAACGCACCGACTTCTGGGTTTAAGTGAGGCGTGTTCGGCTGCGTGCGAGTAACCTGCTCACGGGAATTGGCACGATCATTAGCGCAGGAGGGTGGGCAATTCAGACACTATTTAACCTCATAATTACATGCAAATGAGGAACTTTTGAAAAGGAGACACATTACAGGTGCAGTTCATGGGAGTCTTTCAACTTCAGATTGCCCGATCTCAATAAAGGCACTACCCACGTAACAGGGTGTACAGACAGAGGCTCAGCTTCCTTGAATTCTCAGAAGAGTAGTGCTTCCGCAGGCTGAGATTGTCACGTCAGTTGGTTGCAGATATCAGCAGCCTCCTAGAAGAAGACCTGTTGGACATGGCGGCCACATGTTACCAGTAGCTGTGAAAGTCATCACCGCCATCAATTCTTTTGCCTCGGCTTCATTCCAGGGCGCTACTGGAGATATCTCGAGGGTCTCTCAGTCCGCTACATGTAAATGGATTGTTTGCCAGGGCTGGGAGTTATGTAAACTTATCCTGTGATGACAACAGCCAGAATGAGTGGGCACTCGCATTCTCCTCACTGGCTGGGTTCCCACAGGTACAGGGTGCCATCGATTGCACACATGTGGCAATCCAAGCACCACCGAAACAACCAGGAGATTTATCAACCGCAAGGGATATTATTCCATCAATGTGCAGCTGGTGTGCAACCACAAGAAGTGGTTCATGCAGGTATGTGCCAGATTCCTGTGGAGCTGTTGTGATACTTTCATACTGTGGCAGTTCAACATTCCAGACCTTTTCGTTCCAGGAAGCAGACTTGAGGGCTGGCTCATAGGAGACGAGGGATACCCCCTTCAAACTTGGCTCATGACACCTGTGAGGAACCCTACCATTTAGGCGCAGGAGCGCTACAATGAGAGCCACATGACCACCAGTTGTCATAGAATCATAGAAAGTTAGAGCATGGAAGGAGGCCATTTCGGCCCATCGTGTCCGCTCCAGCCAACAACGAGCTATCCAGCCTAATCCCACTTCCCAGCTCTTGGTCTGTAGCCCTGCAAGTTACCGCATCCCAAGTGCACATCCAAGTACTTTATAAATGTGGTTAGGGTTCCTGCCTCTACCACCCTTTTCAGGCAGTGAGTTCCAGACCCCCACAACCCTCTGGGTGAAGAAATTTCCCCTCAAATCCCCTCTAAACCTTCCACCAATTTCTTTAAATCTGTGCCCCCTGGTTTTTGACCCCTCTGCTAAGGGAAATAGGTCTTTTCTATCCACTTTATCTAGGCCCCTCATAATTTTATACACCTCAATAAGGTCTCCCCTGAGGCTCCTCTGTTCCAAGGAAAACAGACCCAGCCTATCCAGTCTTTCCTCTTAGCTAAGATTCTCTACTCCTGGCAACACCCTTGTAAATCTCCTCTGTACCCTCTGTAGTGCAATCGCATCTTTCCTGTAATGTGGTGACCAGAACTGCACACAATACTCTAGCTGAGGCCTAACTAATGTTTTATACAGTTGAAGCATAACCCCCCTGCTCTTGTATTTTATGCCATGGCCAATAAACGCAAGCATTTTGTATGCCTTCTTAACCACCTTATCTACCTGGCCTGCTACCTTCAGGGATCTGTGGACATGCACTCCAAGGTCCCTTTGTTCCTCTACACTACTCAGTGTCCTACCATTTAATGTGTATTCCCTTTCCTTGTTAGCCCACCCCAAATGCATTACCTCACACTTCTCCGGATTGAATTCCATTTGCCACTGTTCTGCCCACCTGACCAATTTATTGATATCTTCCTGCAGTCTACAGCTTCCTTCTTCAGTATCAACCACACAGTCAATTTTAGTATCATCTGCAAACTTCTTAATCATACCCCCTATATTCAAGTCTAGATCATTGATATATAACACAAAAAGCAAGTGACATAGTACTGAGCCCTTCCAGTCACAAAAACACTCATCAACCATTACCCTCTGCATCCTGTCTCCGAGCCAGTTTTGAATCCAACTTGTCCCTTTGCCCTGGATCCCATAGGCTTTTAATTCGTGACCAGTCTGCCATGTGGAACCTTATCAAAAGCCTTGCTAAAGTCCATATACACTACATCAAACACACTACCCTAATCTATCCTCGTTGCCTCCTCAAAAAATTCAATCAAGTTTGTCAGACACAACCTTCCCTTAACAAATCCGTGCTGACTCTCCTTGATTAATCCGTGTCTTTCTAAATGAAGATTTATCCTGTCATTCAGAATTTTTTCCAATAATTTTCCCACCACCGAGGTTAGGCTGACTGGCCTGTAATTATTCGGTCTATCCTTTTCTCCCTTTTTAAACAAGGGTACCACATTAGCAGTCCTCCAGTCCTCCAGCACCACACCTGAAGCCAGAGAGGATTAGAAAGTGATGGTCAGGGCCTCTGCTATTTCCTCTTTTGCTTTGCTTAACAGCCTGGGATACATTTCATCCAGGCCTGGGGATTTATCCACTTTTAAAGCTGCTAAACCCTTTAATACTTCCTCTCTCTCACTATGTTTATTTCATTGATTATTTCACACTCCTCCTCCCTGATAGCAATGTCTGCTTCGCCCCTCTCCTTTGTGAAAACAGACGCAAGGTATTCATTAAGAACCCTACCGACATCTCCCACCTCCACACACACATTACCCTCATGATCTCTAATAGATCCTACCCTTTCTTTAGTTATCCTCTTACTCTTAATATATTTATAAAACATCTTTGGGTTTTCCTTGATTTTACTTGCCAAGAATTTTTCATGCTCTCTCTTTGCTTTCCTAATATCCTTTTTAATTGCACCCCTGCACTTTCTGTACTCCTTTCAGAGGCCCTGACCATCATTTTCCAATCCTCTCTGGCTTCAGGTGTGATACCGAAGAACTGGAGGACTGCTAATGTGGTACCCTTGTTTAAAGATTCTGGAGTATTTAGCCCTCGATATTTGTCATACGCCTCCCTTTTTTTTCTTTATCCTACCCTGTATGTCCCATGACATCCAGGGGGCTCTAGATTTGTTAGTCCCACCTTTTTTCTTTAAGGGCACATATTTGGTCTGAACCCTCCGGATCTCCTTGAATGCCTCCCACTTCTCTGACACTGATTTACCTTCAAGTAGCTGTTTCCAGTCCACTATGGCTAAATCCCCTCTGAGCTTAGCAAAATTTGCTTTTCCCCAATTTAGAATTTTTATTTCTGGTCTATCCTTGTCCTTTTCCATAACTACCTTAAATCTAACTGAATTATGGTTACTAGCACCAAAATGCGCCCCCACTGATACGCCTTCTACCTGCCCAGCTTCATTCCCTAAAACTAAGTCCAGAACCGCCCACTCCCTTGCTTGCTACATACTGGCTAAAAAAGTTCTCCTGGATGCATTTTAGTCATTCCGCACCCTCTGTACCCTTCACACTAATTTTTATCCCAGTTGATATTGGGGTAGTTGAAATCCCCGACTATTACTGCCCTATAGTTTTTGCACTTCTCAGAAATTTGTCTACATATTTGCTCTTCTATCTCCCTCTCACTGTTTGGGGGTCTGTAGTACACTCCCAGCAGTGTGATTGCCCCTTTTTTGTTTTTCAATTCGACCCATATGGCCTCGTTTGATGATCACTCCAAAATATCATCCCTCCTCATAGCTGTAATAGTTTCTTTAATCAATACCGCGACCCCCCCTCCCTTTTTACCTCCCTCTCTATCCCGTCTGAAAATCCTGTAACCAGGAATATTGAGCTGCTGTATCTGCCCCTCTTTCAGCCATGTCTCTGTAATAGCTATAATATCATGGTCCCAAGTATCTACCTGTGCCCTCAACTCATCTGCCTTGTTCGCTATACTCCTTGCATTGAAGTATATACCATTTAGTACAGGCAAACCTCTTTGTTGACTACTATCTAGCACTTGATTCTTCTGTCCTTCCAATTTACTTTCTATGTTTTTGTTTTCCAATTCCAGTTTTTCTTCCCTCCCTGTTGACTCTATACTTAGGCTCCCATCTCCCTGCCAAGCTAGTTTAAACCCTCCCCAACAGCACTAGTAAACCCCCCCCCGCGAGGATATTGGTCCTGTTCCCGTTGCGGTGCAACCCGTCTGGCTTGTAGAGGTCCCACCTCCCCCAGAAACGGTTCCAATTCCTCAGGAATCTAAAGCCCTCCCTCCTACACCATCTTTCCAGCCACGCATTCACCTGCTCTATCTTCCTATTTCTGTACTCACTAGCACGTGGCACTGGTAGTAATCCGGAGATTACTACCTTTGAGGTCCTGCTTTTTAACCTCTTTCCTAGCTCCCTAAACTCTGCCTGCAGGACCTCATCCCTCTTTCTACCTATGTTGTTGGTACCGATATTGACCACGACCTCTGGCTGTTCCCCCTCGTCCCTCAGAATGCCCTGCAGCTGTTCAGTGACATCCTTGACCCTGGAACCAGGGAGGCAACATACCATCCTGGAGTCACGTCTGCGGCCGCAGAAACACCTGTCTGCTCCCCTAACTATTGAATCCTCTATCGCTATTGCTCTCCCTCTCCTCTTCCCCCCCACCCCCCACCTGTGCAGCTGAGTCTTCCATGGTGCTGTGGACTTGGCTCTGGCTGCACTCCCCAGAGGAACCATCGCCCTCACCAGTACTCCGCACTGAATACTGGTATACTGGTTGGTGAGCAAGATGGGCTCAGGGGACTCCTGCACTACCTGCCTGGTCCTCCTCTTCTGCCTGGCAGTCACCCATTCCCTCTCTGCCTGCACACTCTTAAGCTGCGGGGTGACCACCTCCCCAAACGTGCTATACACATAGCTCTCAGCGTCGCGGATGCACAACAGTGACTGCAGCCACTGCTCAAGCTCCGTAACCCGGTGCTCGAGCTGCTGTAGCTGGTGACACTTCCCGCACATGTGGCCGTCCAGACCACGGGAGGTGTCCAGGACTTCCCACATGGCACAGGATATGCGTTCCATGGATGTGAGCTGCCCTGCCAGCCTTTAATTAACAGACTATTTACTAACCTAGCTGGAATAAACTTAAAACTTTAAGAAAGCCAAGTATAAACACTTACCAGATACTCACCAATCAGCTTCCTCCCCTTGTGCTGACGTCACTTTTGAAAATTCTGCCGATGCTGAGTTGGTACTGCCGCCTTGCTGCACCTCCCAGATCTGCACTGCCACCGCTGCTGCTGCTGTGGGGCCTACCTGCGCCTCGGGCTCACTTTATACCGTCGCTGCCACCTCACCGCTCCTCCCAGGTCCGCACTGCCTCCGCTGCTGCTGCTGTGGGGCCTACCTGCGCCTCGGGCTCACTTTATACCGCCGCCTCGCTGCTCCTCCCAGATCCGCACTGCCACCGCTGCTGCTGTGGGGCCTACCTGCGCCTCGGGCTCACTTTATACCGCCGCTGCCGCCTCGCCGCTCCTCCCAGGTCCGCACTGCCTCCGCTGCTGCTGCTGTTGTGTCATAGATTAAGCCATTGGAATGTTGAAGATGTGCTTCAGGTGCCTAGATAGGTCTGGGGATGCCTTTCAGTACTCGCCAGCAAAGGTGTCCAGAATCATAAAGATGTGCTGCGCAATATTGTGCAGCAGAGAGGATTACAGGTGGAGGAGGACAAAGGCATTTATCAGGCATCTTCGGATGAGGAGAACATTGAGAGGAGGAGAAATATGAAGATGGGGGCACCCATTGCCAGACCAGCCACATACATTGCTGCCCGGGGTGCCCTCATAGCTAGAAGGTTCAATTAATTATTGTGACTGGAACAAACACCAAATGAAAGCCACCACCAGCACCCCACCCACCTCTTGGTACAAAACAGTCCTTCAACCATGCATACACCCATTGCACCTCCACCCAATGGGTCCCATCATATATTGATACTCCTCATGAAACAAGTGAAAAGGCAAGTTGGCACTCGGGACGCAATAATGGGCAAGATGTGGAAGTGGTGCTAATCAATACGTTTTATGTGGCATTATAAAAAAAGGAAATTTAACGTTAAATGTTGTCAAAACACTCCCATGAATACCCTTGATGAATTATATTTGCTTTAACTTATGCTTCCTACCACTTCTACATTGTGCATCCTGTGTGGCAGGCTGTTCAGATCCTTGCCCTGACTGCTGAGATGCTTTTGGCCTATGACTTCAGCATTTCAGAGGCCCTGTGGGCCCTGCTAAAGACTGCTCCACCTGCACCTGTGCAGGGGCAGATTCAGCCATCGGGAGACAGCATATCAGGTACTGACTGAGGGAGGGAGGCAACTCATGAGAAGTGGGAGCGCTTTGAGTGGAGTTCCCACTTCCATGTCCCCTTTCACCATAATCCTTCTCCTGGACCAGCCCCACATCACTCCTACCACTCTGCTGCAAACGAGCTTGGTGAAGCTCCGTGGCGCGTAGCACGGATAAGGTATCTGTCATCCTGCTAAGGCAGTAGACATCTCCTGCACAGCCGTGGTTATGGCCTGCATAGACTCATTTAAAAGCCATGCTTGAAGCTCCATGGAGGTGGCCATTCTCTTTGTTGCAGATATTCTCGCAATTACCTGCTCCACCAATCCACTAGTGATTGAGTTGGACTCCTCCATCCTCTTCGCTATTGTGGAGAATGTGTGTGGCACGTCTGTCAGTACCTCGCAAAGTTGCTGATGCACTTCTAGCATTCTCCTTCTCAAGGATGATCCCCGGGGTTCAGCATCTGTGTCCAGCTGAGCAGAGCTTGGAGAGGACTCTCCACAGCTGTCCCTGCCACTAGTGCCTGCTGGTACTCACTTGTGAATTGTGAATCAGCAGGTGAAAACCCAACCACCGCTCTAACTGGACCCACCGAAGTGTGAATATTTGCGCTGGTGCATGGCTGTACGTTCTGACAGTGCACCCTCAGAAGGAATGAAGTTCTCTGAGGAATTGTCCTTGTGCATCTACAGCGACATTTGCTGTACGCGTGAAGGCCTTGGAAGACAAAGGAAAGGGATATGAATTATTCGTGGCAAAGTAATAATCGTGACAGTCACCATACTCCGTCGTCTTATAGTTTAGTCATTGATGAAATAATGTCAGCATGTTTGTCAGAGATATTTTTAGTTCTGTCATCAGCCATCTGCGAGCTCCCAGTCTTTCTCTCTGATTGAGAGGGTCGCAGATGTGCCACTTAACTCCATAGCCTCCTCCTCTGCATCTGTGAGCTGCACGATTTGTGACAGCCCACCTCCAGTCTCTCTCTCTCCCTTACGTTTTGCACTCTCTTCTACAAGGGGTGGAAAAAGAGACTTGTCAGTGAATGAAGGTCAAGTATTCACCCAATGGATGCAGTGCACTTGGTGAGGGGGACTATGAGACAGATGCGTCACATTGCATAAAGATTGGGGTGAGTGGCAATGGTGGATAGATCCATGGGGAGGTGAAGAAGTGCATAGAAAGTAAAGAATGGGTGTTGTTGAAACTTAAGTGGGTGTGAGGAGTGATGCGATGGAATACACTTGGCAAGACAGACTGAAGGATGGTGGTGGGTTTACACCACAGGATGTAGGTAAATCAGCAAATGTACTCACTTTCCTGATCTGGTTAGGTCATTAAACCGCTTCCTGCACTGCATCCAAGACCGGACACACTGCTGCTGCTGCTCACCATCTCAACCACATAGAATCATAGAATGGTGACAGCACAGAACGAGGCCATTCGGCCTGTTGAGCCCGTGCCGGCTCTCTGCAAGAGCACTTTAGCTAGTCCCACTCCCTCGCCCTTTCCTCGTAGCCCAGCAATTTTTTTTCCTTCAGGCACTTCTCCAATTCCCTTTTGAAAGCCACGATTGAATCTGCCTCCAGCATCCTTTCAGGTAGTGCATTCCAGATCCTAACCACTCTTTGCATAAAAGGTTTTTCCTCATGTCACCTTTGGTTCTTTTGACAATCACCTTCAATCTGTGTCCTCTGGTTCTCGACCTTTCCGCCAATAGGAACAGTTTCTGTCTATCTACTCTGTCTAGATCCCGCATGATTTTGAACACCTCTATCAAATCTTCTTTTAACCATCTCTGCTCTAAGGAAAACAACCACACCTTCTATAGTCTATCCACGTAACTAAAGTCCTTCATCCCTGGAGCCATTCTTGTAAATCTTTTCTGCACCCTCTCTAAGGCCTTCACATCCTTCCTAAAGTGCGGTGCCCAGAATTGGACACGATAATCCAGTTGAGGCCGAACTATTTGATGTAAAAAGACTACTGAGCACTTGGTTTGAGTATAAAACAAGGCTTTAATCAACTGTTTCAAAACCATGAGATTTCTAGTTACATCACTAGTTCCTGGTTACAGAAACAGCCTGAGCAAGCTGGGCCCACGCCCGAGTATTTATACTCCTTGGACGGCGCCACCAGCTGGCCGCCCAGTGTTACTTCATGAGTCATGATAAGATTCATGACACTATTGTTTTATATAGGTCCATCATAACTTCCTTGCTTTTGTACTCTATGGGCTCAATTTTAACTCAGCCGCCAGGCGGGCTTTGAGGCGTGTGGGGGGTTGAAATCGCAAAACCTGGGGGTCGGGACCCCCCCCCCCTCCGCCTGGTTCCCGACACCTAGCCATTTTAACCCAGGCGTGTCTGATGGTCCTGAATCAGTTTAGGGCCCTTAAACAGCACTCATTGGCCTTTATAATCCCATTTTAACAGGTCCTTGCCTGTTTAACCCTTTTCCCACGTAAAACACGCCTGGTGGGGATCACGCCTGTGAAACCTGGCGTGAGCACTATTGGCTTGCTGACTATCAGCTGCAGGTCAACCATTAAAGAGGAGATTTGATCAGCCATCATTTGCAGGTGGCAGGACTTTGTTGCCTCAGGCCTGGGGCAACTTTTACCAGGCTTAACCACACCTGTGGAAGGTTGGAGCCTCACACACTTCTCCAGTGTGACCTCCTGCGAAACCCCTCTCGCCAGCCTCACTCCGCGCTTCCTCAACCGAGGCATCTACCAGAAGCATGGGAGGCCTTTTTTTCCTTCTTGGCATTAGAGGACCTCCAGCCCCATTCGCGAAATGACACACGCCACAACTGCAGAAGTTGCCATCAGAATTTTTATGCAAAAGAAACAACTGATGGCATTTTTACAGAATACACAACATTTCACCCAAGTGACTACCCTTGTGACTATTTGTGCTTTATTTTCCTCTTACGCGTGCTCCTACGTAGTGGTTCCCCTGTGGCTTCAGCAGATGTGGAGGCCCCTTGCTCACTTTCCTGCTGCTCTTGTCTCGACACCTTTGGCGGGCATCCTCTGGGATGGCGAACATGTGAGGGCTCGTCAGCAGTTTGCTGCTCCTGCGGCTGTGCAGGAGTTGAGACGTCTATCTCAGTTGGGTGTGGACTCTGGCGGGGCTCTGACCGAGGGCTCTGCAGTGGCATGGAAGTGTGAGCGCTTGGAGAGGAGCCCCCACTTCCTTGAGGTCTGCCACCAACCTCCCTCGCATGGGTCAGGTCCCCCTCAGTGCCTGCAAGTGGCTTGAGAGCACCTTGCTGCACATCAGGGGGGCCATGGGGACCCGTATCTGCAATGGCAGTCCTACTCAGAAGGACTTCCATGAAGGTCTGGTTTCTCTGTTCAATAGATGCCCATTGCTCCTCAAGAGATGTCATTCTATTCTGAACACTCGCCATGTTTTCCATACCCTGGCGACTAACCTCCTCCACGGCCATAGCCCTCCTCTCCTCTACCATAGCCAGCCTTACCACGGAGGCAGCAATCATTTCCACGTAGGTAGCCATCCTTTCTGTGTTGATGCGTTCATGCGCCAATGACTCCACAAAGGCTCTGCTCATGTTCGCTATGGACTCCTCCATTCGCTCCATACTCGCAGCGACCCTAGGGACAAAACCTGCCAGAGACTCCTGCATCTGTGCCTGGAGTTCTATCACCTCTGATCTTACGGATGAACCCAGAGGCAGAGGGTCGACATGCAGCTGAGCCGAGCTGGCAGAGTCCTGCGCCCTCGGACAAGGACTCTCCACTGCTGTCCCTGTCTCCACAATCTGCTGATGCTCACTGAGCTGTGATACACCAGGTGACAACTCTACTCTATGTCCTGAAGGCCCCGCCGACGTGTGAGTGTCTGTGCTGGTGCTGGGTGCGTTTATTTCTGCTGACGCTGCGCCCTCAGAGGTTGCAGATTTCCCTGAGGAGTCTGGAATCTCAGGCTCTTCCTCCTGCACAGTGGGGACAGGGGCTCTCGATGGTCCTGTGGGGGAGTCAAGGAAAAAGTTAGAGATGTGATGCCAAGGTTACATGCACATTGCATTTTGCAGATGATCATAAGTCCATATGATGTAGTTTCAGAATCATTGTCCGCGACTCATGCAATGCCAATGAGAGAGATGGAAAACTATTCTGTCACCAGCTTGCGGGGATGCACCTGTCTCTCCTTCCCCAACTTCCGCATCTATGTCAGCCCCAACAATCTCCAGGATGCCTTCCTCCCAGGGGGTGAGCTGGGCTAATGAGGGCGGCCCTACTCCTGTCCTGGCTCGCTCTCTCCTGTTGTGAGCTCTCTTTTCCTGCAATGAGGGAGACAAGTGGAGGTTGAGTGAGAATGAAGGAGTGTGTGCAGAGATTGCATAGCATAGATACTTAGAAGGAGACAAAGATGGAGTGAGGTTGCAAGACCAAGGGCCCTCCCTGTGTGTTGTCAGTTGTGTTCAAAGCATCAGAGTGAGAGGGAGTGTGAGGGCTACATGGTGGAATAGTTACATGAATGTGAGCATAGAGAGAGAGGGAATGGGTAAGGGTGCATGGATGTGAGTGTCTAGTGGGATGTGGAGGAAGAGATTGCTAAAGCTGAGTGCTGGTGAGGAAAGGCAATGGGGATCAGATTGAGGGTGATGGCAACTTCATACAGTACTTACTTTTCCAGTGCGATGAAGGTCATGGAATCTTTTCCTGCAATGCATCCAGGTGCGCCGTGTGAGCCCCAAGGAGTTGACTTCACCAGCCACCTGTAGCCACACAGCCTTGGTCTGACTGGGAGACCTCTTCCTCCCTGAAGAAGGGAACAGGACCTCCCTGTGGGCCCTAGCACCATCCAGCAATGCCTGGAGTGAAGCCTCACCAAATTTGGGGGCAGCTCTTGCCCTCCCGCTGGCTGTTGCTCCTGCAGGCTCCTGTGCCATCTCAATGGTGACGTTTGGAAGCCTGCAGAAGGCTTGCTGTGGGCCCTAAAAGCAGCAGCAATGATGACGTCATATTCTGCGACTTTCTGACTGGAAATACTCAATTGCCAAGGGTTCCCACACGTTGGAAATCAATTGGCCAATTGAGTTAAAATTGCATCAATCTCACAGACCCATTTAGATTCGTGTGGGAAACACCAAATTCGGGGAACCTGACAATTCCCCGCACCTGAGTTAAAATCGACCCCTCTGCCTCTATTTATAAAGCCCAAGATCCCGTATGCTTTTTTAACTGCTTTCTCAATCTGCCCTGCCACCTTCAACAATTAGTGCACTTATACCCCCAGGTCTCTCTGTTCATACACCCCTTTAGAATTGTACCCTTTAGTTTACATTGCTTCTCCTCGCTCTTCCTACCAAAATGTACCACTTTGCACTTTTCGGCGTTAAATTTCATCTGCCACATGTCCGCCCATTCCACCAGCCTGTTTATGCCCTTTTGAAGTCTATCACTCTCCTCCTCATTGTTCACAATACTTCCAAGTTTTGTGTCCTCTGCAAATTTTGAAGTTGTGCCCTGTGCACCCAAGCCTAAGTCATTAATATATACTGTATCAAGAAAAGCAGTGGTCCTAGTACCAACCCCTGGGGCACACCACTGTGTACCTTTCTTCAGTCCGATAAACAACCGTTCACCACTACTCTCTGTTTCCTGTCACTTAGCCAATTTTGTGTCCATACTGCCACTGACCCTTTTATTCCATGGGCTTCAACTTTGCTGGCATGCCTTTTGGAAGTCCATGTATACCACATCAACCCTCTCTGTTACCTCATCAAAAGACTCAATCAAGTTAGTTAAACACGATTTGCCTTTAACAGATCAGTGCTGACTTTCCTTAATTAATTCATACTTGTCCAAGTGACTGTTAATGTTGTCCCGGAATATCGTTCCTAAAAGCTTCCACACTACCGAGGTTAAATTGACTGGCCTGTAATTGCTGGGTTTATCTTTACACCCTTTTTTGAACAAGGGTGTAACATTTGCAATTCTCCAGTCCTCTGGCACCACCCCCATATCTAAGGAGGATTGGAAGATTATGGCCAGTACCTCTGCAATTTCCACCTTTATTTCCCTCAGCATCCTAGGATGCACCCCATCCGGTCCTGGTGACTTATCTACTTTTAGTACAGCCAGCCTTTCTAGTACCTCTTTATCAATTTTTATCCCATCCAGTATCTCAACTACCTCTTCTTTCACTATGACTTTGGCAGCATCTTCTTCCTTGGTAAAGATAGATACAAAGTACTCATTTAGTATCTCAGCCATGCCCTCTGCCTCCATGCGTAGGTCTCCATTTTGGTCCCTAATCGGCCCCACCACTCTTCTTACTATCTATTTACTATTTATATGCCTATAGAAAACTTTTGGATTCCCTTTTATGTTAGCTGTCAATCTATTCTCATACTCTCTCTTTGCCCCTCTTATTTCCTTTTTCACTACCCCTCTGAACTTTCTATATTTAGCCTGGTTCTCACTTATATTCTCAACCTGACACCTGTCAAAAGCCCCCTTTTTCTGCTTCATCTTGCTCTCTCTTTCGTCATCCAGGGAGCTCTGACTTTGGTTGCCCTACCTTTCCCCCTCGTGGGAATGTACAAAGATAGGCGGGAAAGCAAGTTGTGAAGAGGACACAAAGAATCTGCAACGGGATGTAGACAGGCTAAGTGAGTGGGCAAACATTTGGCAGATGGAGTATAATGTGGGAAAGTGTGAGGTTATCCACTTTGGTAAGAAAAAGAAAAATGTAAATTATTATTTAAATGGAGAGAGATTACAAAATGCTGCAGTACAGAGGGACCTGGGGGTCCTTGTGCATGAAACACAAAAAGTTAGCATGCAGGTACAGCAAGTAATCAGTAAGGCAAATGGAATGTTGGCCTTTATTGCAAGGGGGTTGGGGTATAAAAGCAGGGAAGTCCTGCTACAACTGTACAGGGTGTTTTTGAGACCACACCTGGAGTGCTGCATACAGTTTTGGTCTCCTTATTTAAGGAGGGATATACTTGCATTGGAGGCAATTCAGAGAAGGTTCACGAGGTTGATACCTGAGATGAAGGGGTTGACTTATGAAGAAAGGTTGAGCCTATACTCATTGGAGTTTAGAAGAATGAGAGGTGATCTTATTGAAACATATAAGATACTGAGGGGGCTCGACAAGGTAGATGCTGAGAGGATGTTTCCCTTCATGGGGAAATCTAGAACTAGGGGGCATAGTTTCAGAATAAGGGGTCGCCCATTTAAAACTGAGATGAGGAGGAATTTTTTTCTCTGAGGGTCATAAATCTGTGGAATTCTCTGCCCCAGAGAGCTGCGGAGGCTGGGTCATTGAATATATTTAAGGTGGAGATAGACAGATTTTGGAACAATAAGGGAGTGATGGGTTATGGGGAGCGGGCAGCAAAATGGAGCTGAGCCCAAGATCAGATCAGCCATGATCTCATTAAATGGCGGAGCAGGCTCAAGGTGCCAAATGACCTACTCCTGCTCCTATTTCTTATGTACCTTGACTGTACCCGAACCATCTCCATTGTTTGATTACAGTTTTGCCTGCCAATCTTTGTTTCCAATTTACCTGGGCCAGATCCATTCTCAACCCACTGAAATTGGACTTCCTCCAATTAAGTATTTTTACTCTAGATTGCTCGCTGTCCTTTTCCATAGCTAATCTAAACCTTATGATACAATGCTCACTGTTCCTTAAATGTTCCCCTACTGACACTTGCTCCACTTGACCCACCTCATTCCCCAGAGCCAGATCCAGCAATGCCTCCTTCCTCGTTGGGCCGGAAACATACTGATCAAGAAAGTTCTCCTAAACACACTTAAGAAGTTCTTCCCCTTCTCTGCCCTTTACACTATTGCTATCCCAGTCTATAATAGGATAGTTGAAGTCCTCCATTATCACTACTCTATAGTTCTTGCACCTCTCTGTAATTTGCCTACAAATTTGCTCCTCTATATCCTTCCTGCTAGTTGGTGGCCTATAGAAGACACCTAGTAGTGTAATGGCACCTCTATTGTTTCTGAACTCTAACCAAATAGATTCTGTCCTTGACCCCTCCAGCACATCCTCTCTCTCCAGCATCCAATTTAAAGGTGCAATCTCTCCCTATCTTGCCCAAATACCCAGGACAGTAGTTCACTCCTTTCACAGCTTTCTGCTGCTCAACTCCTTGGTGTCGTATTCTGATTTTTAAAAGCTTCTCTCACGGCCCCCACAGGGATCAGAAACACCAAGGTATGAAGTGCCTTGCTGAATGACCAGACATGGCTAATGAATTGTCCATTGTTTGGGTCTCTGAAAAACATCTTCCCATCTGATTCATCTGCCTGCTGATCCACAGCTCCGCTTGCTTAGGAAGCTCAACCCTTTTATTTCACGTCTAAGTCCATTTCATGAAACAATGGGCAAAGGATCCAGAACCATGAAAATGGGGAAAAGATTATTTTACATTTTTGTTTAGCTATTGTCAGTATCAAGAACTTCTGGATCGGGTAAAGGGCTCTTTTCTTTGCCTCAGCAATGGCCACTAACCCCAACCTCAGAAAACCATTCATTGCACCAGTGTGAATTTTCTTATATTCTATACCAACCATCCTTATTGCCTCTTTACTTGATAGTTTCTTTTGAAGCTGTCTTTGGTTTTTAGATGTGGACCTGTATACAATAGGAAACTGGGCAGGACTGAACTGCACTGCCTAAACTCATTTTGCTTAGTACCCTAACAGTCAACAGAAATTTGATCCCTTTAGTCTGGATTGATTTCTCCTTCCATAAATTTTGATTTATGACCTTAGATTATAGATATCATTATATTTTAACTACATTTATAACAGACTTCCTGTCATTGGGCACTGGAGGAATCAATAACAATCAATATTTTGGCAACAATCTGTTTAATGTACGACTGTTAAGCTAACTCGTAAAATTACACTAAACTAAAAATGCTCCAAGATTTAAAACCAACACTAAATATATTAAGTGTTAAAATAACACAATCCAAACCAGATTTTGGCTGATGCAAAACTTTAAAAAAATCAGGCAAATATGAAATTTTGTGTCTACCTTCAGCTCATGATGTTGGCTCTTTTGTGCAAATTTACAAAATTTGCTTTAGCCTCGCTGCTTCTAAAATCCAATCTTCTACTTATTTATTTCTCTCTCCTCACATTACTCTGCTCAGTTTGATTCCTTTTATTTCCTTTTTTCCTCTGTGCAGGTAAGTGGTTATATAAGTAACTGAAGTTGTATTCAAACTCCAGCCTTAATTTAAAGTTGACACATGTTTGCACTCGGGAGTTTTCTCAACGTGAAGCAGGTTATTAGAGAGCGGGGGAGAGGGAAAACTGGTAACATGAAGTGCTGTCGGACATTCGACTCCGCTCCAATTGGATACAATGATACTTTATTTAGGACTTGTAAAACTTAACACATTGCAGTACATGAGCGATAGTTTACAGAACCAAGCAGAAAGTATATCAACTGCTCCGCCCTGGTTAGAAGTGTGCCTCTTAATGTTACACAATAGGGCTGTTCCCTTCCTCTTGGATACTTTGCCTCCCACCTCGAAATCCTTCTACACTAAACAGCCTGAGCACTTGTCGTTTACACACCAGAAAACAGAACTACACACAACCTAATTCAATCAGCACATACCACGCTTACTTCCCATGTTTTCCTTAATGTTCTTGCTCTGATCACACCATATGCCTGCATCAGTCAGATCCCTGATCATGTCCTGTCTTCCTAGCATTTTAACAGAGGTTTGTTCCAACTTCATTAACAGGATACAGTTTGCTGACTTTGCTGTTCTCTACACAATAGCTGCTAACTATGTTAGTTTGTTATAAATGCTATCACCAAGCTTTCTAGCAGATTATCCCTTTCTTACAGTGCACACCACTCGTGTGAAGAGACAACTGTTTAGACATTGACGTACATACTGCTTTCCATCACAGCTGAGACAACACTGAATTAAATTTATACATAATAACAACAGAAAATGCTGGAAATACTCAGCAGGCCAGGCAGCATCCGTGGAGAGAGAAACAGAGTTAACGTTTGATGAAGAGTCCCAGACCTGAAATGTTAACTCTGGTTCTCTCTCCACGGATGCTGCCTGGCCTGCTGAGTATTTCCAGCATTTTCTGTTGTTATTTCAGATTTCCAGCATCCGCAGTATTTTGCTATTAAATTTATATATAGCTGTGTACACTGCCTATATCTTCTATGCAGAGAGGAGAGGGGGAGAGAACAGATAGAAAGGGTTATAAATACATATAAAAGAAAGTTACAAAACCAAAATAAAGAGTAAACTAGGCAGCAGTTGCAGTTTTTGTTCTGAATCCAGCTAAATAAATTGTACTTGGTATGCATGTTTTGCGTGGTCTATCTACAATCATGTGCTCTAACATTTTAGGTTATTGTTTCAGTCTTATGAAATGGCTATGTTGTACAATAACAAGAGCTTTGTGGTTGCTGTTTTTCTTGTTGCAAGTGCTGATCAATATGCAGTCCGCTGGGTAGGTACTTGACAGGTTTCTTAAAAGGATGTTAAGAGCTCTGAGACACCATTTAACTTCATCACTCCTAGTTTTCTTCTTTATTATTTGAAAATAAATCTCATTAGAGTACCCAACTGGGTAGTATACTGATGGATTCATTCAGTAGTTTGTTGTGATTGAGGTTGATTTCCCAAAGAATTTGTTTTATGTATTGATTTGCATTGTTGATAAATTCAATAATGTCAAATACTTTAACTCATGGGAAACATTTTTCACTATTACGTCTGAAGACCAACATTTTCTCTTTTTATAACGGTCTTTAGCATTAGTTTTGTATGGGTTTAAATGCTACAGAGCTAAGAATGTAGTGGGAAATAAAGCCCTCCATTTGATGACTGAGAAACAACTATAGTATAGACATACTATGGACCTGATATGTTTTTGATTGTCTAGAAGTAATTCATCCATTTATTGTTAAAGTTACACCGTTTTTGCATCACTTACTGATAAATCCATGTAACTTATATTACTCTTAGGAACAGGATGGATCAGTGACCTGCACCCCAGACCATTTCCACTGCACCTTTATAATTGGTTACTGGGGGTAACTTGTCCTCCGTGTTTTTATTATTTCTGCCTGGGGAAGTGATGGGCTCCTGCTGTCAACAGCTCTGCCAGTAGTATAGAAACTGACTACTGTGAGCCTGTGTCATACCACATTGTAGTGTAGGGATGCCAACTGTGGCTGGAGGCATTCTTGGAGGTATGATCACATGATGTTCTGACTACAGGTCATCTGACCATGTGACACCTGATCACATGACACCTACAAATTCTACTGCAATTACCATATAAAGGTTGGAGCCCCTATAGAACATAA
This sequence comes from Somniosus microcephalus, assembly GCF_052327205.1. Taxonomy (NCBI): domain Eukaryota; kingdom Metazoa; phylum Chordata; class Chondrichthyes; order Squaliformes; family Somniosidae; genus Somniosus; species Somniosus microcephalus. The sequence continues at coordinate 164,834,080 of NC_140996.1, read as the reverse complement.
GAAATAGGAGCAGGTGTAGGCCATATGACCCTTCAAGCCTGCTCCACCATTCAATAAGATCATGGCTGATCTTCTACCTTAACTCCACCTTCCTGAACTATCCTCATATCCCTTGATTCCCTTAGTATCCAAACATCTATCAATCTCTGTCTTGAATATACTCAATGACTGAGCATCCAGAGCCCTCTGGGGTAGAGAATTCCAAAGATTCACCACCCTTTGAGTGAAGAAATTTCTCCTCCTTTCAGTCCTAAATGTGCGACCCCTTATTCTGAGAATGTGACCATTAGTTCTAGACTCCCCAGCCAGGGGAAATATCCTCCCAGCATCTACCCTGTCAAGTCCCTTAAGAATTTCCTGTGTTTCAATGAGATTACCTCTCATCTAAACTCTAGGGACTATAGGCCTAGTCTACTCAATCTGTCCTCCTGGAACAATCCCCTCATCCCAGGAATCTGTCTGGTGAACTTTTGCTGTACTCCCTCTAAGGCAAGTATATCCTTCCTTGGGTTGGGAGACCAAAACTGTACACGGTACTCCGGGTCAGTGTTCCCCCTAATTTATTTTTTTAGTTGCGTGGCCCATTTAAGGGGCTGCACGGCCCCTTTAAGGGGCTGCGCGGCCCATTCACAATTCCACGCATGCGCGAAATTTAACATTGGAAAACCCGGTCCCAGGCTGTGCAGGACCGGCAGAGATCTGCGTGGCCACGTTGCCTAGAGGGAACATTGCGCCAGGTGTGATCTCACCAAGGTCCTATATAATTGCAGTAAGACTTCTTTGCAGATATACTCCAATCCTTTTGTAATAAAGGCTAACATTAACATTTGCTTTCCTAACTGCTTGCCGTACCTGCATGTTAACTTCCTGTGATTTGTGTACAAGTATACCCAGGTCCATCTGAATACCAACATTCATCAGTCTATCACCATTTAAAAAATATTCTGCTTTTCTATTTTTCCTACCAAAGTGGATAACTTCACATTTTTCCACATAATATTCCATCTGCCATGTTCTTGCCCATTTAACCTGTCCATATCCCTTTGCAGCCTCTTTGCATCCTCTTCACAACTTACTTTCCCACCTAGCTTTGTATCGTCTGCAAATTTGGATACATTACCCTCGGTCCCCTCATCTAAGTCATCAATATAAATTGTAAATAGCTGAGGTCTAAGCAACTTGCGGTACCCCACTAGTTACAGCCTGCCAACCCGAAAATGACCCGTTTATCCCGACTCAATCTTTTGTGTCCATTACACAATCCTCAATCCATGCTAATATATTACCCCCAATCACATGAGCCCTAATTTTGTGTAATAACCTCTTGTGTGCCACCTTATCGAATGCTTTTTGAAAATCCAAATGCACTGCATCCACTGGCTCCCCTTTATCTACCCTGCTAGTTACAACCTCAAAAAACTCTTAACAGATTTGTCAAGCACGATTTCCCTTTCATAAATCCATGTTGACTCTGCCTAATCATCTTATGATTTTCTAAGTGCCCTGTTACCACGTCACTAATAGTAGATTCTAGCATTCTCTCTACTACTGATTTCAGGCTGACTGGCCTATAGTTCCCTGTTTTCTCTCTCCCTCCTTTCTTGAATAGCGGTGTTACCTTTGCTACCTTCCAATCTGCAGGGAACGTTCTAAAATCTAGGAAATTTTGGAAGATCAAAACCAATGCATCCACTATCTCTGCAACCACCTCGTTTAAAACATTAGGATGTAAGCCATCAAATGCAGGGGATTTGTCAGCCTTTAGTCCCATTAATTTCTCCAGTACTAGTTCTTTACTAATACTAATTTCTTTACGTTCCTCATTCTCACTAGACTATTGGTTCCCCACTGTTTCTGGAATGATTTTGTGTCTTCTATTGTGAAGACAGATGCAAAGTATTTGTTTAATATCTCTGGCATTTCCTTATTCCCCATTTATAATTATCCTGTCTCTGCCTGTAAGGGACCCATGTTTACTTTTGCTAATCTCTTCCTTTTTACATGCCTATAGAAGCTTGTACAATCTTTTTTTTTGTCCCTTGCTAGTTTACTCGTATTTTATTTTCTCTCTCTATCAGTTTCTTGGTCATCTTTTGCGGAATTCTAAAATCCTCCCAATCCTCAGGCTTACTACTCTTTTTGGCAACATTATAAGCCTCTTCCTTTAATCTAATACTATCTTCAGCTTCTCGTTAGCCACGTTTGGACCACTTTTTCCGTGGGGTTTTTATTCCTTAAGGGAATGTATATTTGTTGTGAATTATGAATTATTTCTTTAAATGTTTGCCATTGCTTATCTACTGTCATATCTTTTAATGTAGCTTCCCAATCTATCTTGGCCAACTCACCCCTTATACCTATGTAGTTTGCTTTGTTCAGATTTAAGACCCTAGTTTCCAATTTAACTAAATCACTCACAACCTCAATATTAAATTCTATCATATTATGATCACTCTTCCACAAAGACTCCTTTACTACAAGTTTATTAATTAACCCTGTCTCATTGCACAATACTAAAATAGCCTATTTTCTAGTTGGTTCTTCATCATACTGATCTAGAAAACTATCTTGAATGCATTCCATGAACTCGTCCTCCACACTATTACTGCAAATTTAGTTTGCCCAGTCTATATGAAGATTAAAGTCCCGCATGTTTACTTTATTACCCTTGTTACATGCACCTCTAATTTCCTGATTTATATTCTGCCGAAAACTACAACTACTGTTAGAGGGCCTATGAACTACTCCCACCAGTGCTTCTGCCCCTTGTTGTTTCTTAGCTCCACCCAAAGTGATTCTACAACTTGATTTTCTGACCTAAGATCATCTTTTCTCTCTGCTGTCTTTATCCCATCCTTTATTATCAAGGCTACTCTCTCCCCACCCCACCTTTTCTATTTTGCCTATCTCTTCCAGAAGTCAAATATCCTGGAATATTTAGTTTCCAAACTTGGGCACTCTGCAACTACATCTCCGTAATGGCTATTGGATCAAACCCATTTATTTCTATCTGTGCTATTCATCTATTTTACATAAGAACATAAGAAGTTAGAGCAGGAGTATGCCATACGGTCCCTCAAGCCTGCTCCGCCATTCAATAAGATCATGGCTGATCATCGACCTCAACCCACTTTCCCGCTCGATCTCCATATCCCCTGATTCCCCTAGAGTCCAAAAATCTATCTATCTCAGCCTTGAATATACTCAAAGACTCAGCATTCACCGCCCTCTGGGGCAGAGAATTCCAAAGATTCACAACCCTCTGAGTGAAGAAATTCCTCCTCATCTCAGTCTTAAATGACCTACCTCTTATCCTGAGACCATGCCCCCTAGTTCTAGACACTATTCAGCCAGGGGAAACAACCTCTCAGCATCTACCCTGTCAATCCCCTTCAGAATCTTTTATGTTTCAATGAGATTAACTCTCATACTTCTAAACTCCAGAGAGTATAGGCCTATTCTACACAATCTCTCATAGGACAGCCCTCTCATCCCAGGAATCAATCTAGTGAACCTTCGTTGCACCGCCTCCAAGGCAAGTATATCCTTCCTTAGAAAAGGAGACCAAAACTGTGCACAGTACTCCAGGTGTGGTCTCACCAAGGCCCTGTACAATTGTAGTAAGACTTCCTTACTCTTATACTCCAATTCTCTTGCAATAAAGGTCAACATGCCATTTGCCTTCCTTTTTGCTTGCTGTACCTGCATGCCAGCTTTCTGTGTTTCTTGCACGAGGACACCCAAATCTCTCTGAACACCAACATTTGAAAGTTTCTCACCATTTAAAAAATATTCTGTTTTTCTATTCTCCCTACCAAAGTGAATATCCTCACATTTCCCTACATTATACTCCATCTACCACCTTACTGCCCACTCACTTAGTCTATCTATATCCCTTTGCAGACTCTTTGTGTTCTCCTCACAGCTTACTGTCCCACCTAGCTTTGTATCATCAGCAAACTTGGATACATTACACTCGGTCCCTTCATCTAGGTCATTAATATAGATTGTAAATAGCTGAGGGCCCAACACTGATCCTTGCGGCACCCCAGTAGTTTCAGCCTGCCAACCTGAAAAAGATCTGTTTATCCGTACTCTGTTTTCTGTCTGTTAACCAATCCTCTATCCATGCTACTATATTACCCCCAACCCCATGAGCCCTAATCTTGTGTAATAATCTTTTATGTGGCACTGTATTGAATGCCTTTTGGAAATCCAAATATACTACATCCACTGGTTCTCCTTTACCCTGCTAGTTACATCCTCAAAAAACTCTAATAAATTTGTCAAACACAATTTCCCTTTCATAAAACCATGTTGACTCTGCCTAATCATGTTATGATTTTCTAAGTGACTTGATACCACTTCCTTAACAATGATTCCAGCATTTTCCTGACGACTGATGTCAGGCTAACTGGCCTGTAGTTCCCTGTTTTCTCTCTCCCTCCTTTCTTGAATAGCGCACATTCAGATATAGTGCCTTTAGCTTTAATTTTTTTCTATAGTTCCCTGATGTCACCTTAGTCACTAAGGCCCTATTACCATTGTTAAGCTCTCCCTTCCTGACCCACTCTGCTTATTTTTACCCAAATCGCTACTCCGCTCTACAGCCTTGACATTTCTCACTGCTTTTGAATTTACCCTTTCCTGAATCCTCTCTCCCCCCACCCCCCCCCCCCCCAACCTTCATTAGTTTAAAGCCCTATCTACCACCCTAGTTATTCGATTCACCAGGACACTGGTCCCAGCCCAGTTTAAGTGGAGCCCGCCCCAATGAAACAGCTCCCTCTTTCCCCAGTACTGGTGCCAGTGCCCCATGAATCGAAACCCCTGTCTCCCACACCACCCTTTCAGCCACGCATTTTAACCTTCTAATCTGTTTGCCCCTATGCCAATTTGCGTGTGAATCAGGTAACAATCCAGAGATTCTGCAGGAGAACCTGTGAGGTTCTGTGTTTTAATTTCACTCTAACTCTTCAAACTCTCCCAGCAGAACATCATTCCTAGTTCTACCTATGTCGCTGGTTCCTATGTGGACCATGACAACTGGATCCTCCCCCTTCCACTCCAAGTTCTTCTCCAGCCGCGAAGTGATGTCCTTAACCCTGGCACAGGGCAGGCTCCACAGCCTTCAGAACTCCTGGTGGCGGCTGCAGACAATACCTATCCCCCTGACTATACTGTCCCCTACCACTACCACATTCCTTTTCACTCCCTCAACATGTAAGATTTGGATCACATGTCTCACACAGATTACCCAAAGGGTCTTAAGTGTCATAGGTTGCTTTATTAAGGAGTGGCAGTTCAAATATAATCAAATATAACACGCAATCACGATAGACATAGTAGACATACAACCCATAACAGATGAGAACGGTTTACCGGCCCCGGAATGGATGGACAGACGGAGGTTGAGACAGACTGGTGATCTCTGATCCCTGCAGCCTGCGGCAGTGGTCTCTTCCTCTTTGGTTGTCTCCCGAGGCTGACGGAGGTGTTAAGCAGAAGCTAGCATGAATCCACCCCGGGGAAGCCCTTTCCCTCTCTGCCTCCCTGGGGAAGCTCTTCCCCTCTCTGCCTATTTTTCCCTTTTGACTGCCCGTTTATATACCTTATTTCGGGGGGTGGTGGATACCTCGCATCAATCATTTGTTACCCATTCAATTGTCCAGTTACAGGGGAATAGGTACCTACGTCAGACTCTTCCCAGACTCATGAGGTAATTCCTCTGTTTATCTCCTGTTTAGACATCTAGCACTTTCTCCTAGACAGTTTGTTTATCATAAGGCTCCTTACTCGGCCTCTTATCAGGCCTAGCTATGCCTACATGAAGGCCTGTTTCTGCGTTATGCCCTTGTAAACGACCTCAGCTCTTTGTGCAACTCCTTATCTGACATGATTGATTTCTTCTGTGTCATCAGCATATCCTGGCTGCTGAGCTGGGCAAACCCATTTCTTTTATAAAACCATTATTTCTTTTACAATTCACTGTTTCTTTCAATTCACGATTTCTTACACAGTTTGCTCATCCACCCTGCAGACATTGCCCTCATCCACACAGGCAGCAAGATAAGGGCAAAGCTAAGGCTCCTCCAGCACGGCACCTGAGGTCCCCTTACCTGCCTGACTCGTGGTCACACTCCTGTCCCTGACCACTAACCAAACCTCTACCACTGTGTGACTGCCTCCTGGATCAAAGTGTCCAGATAACACTCCCCCCCCCCCCCCCCCCCCCCCCCCGCCCACCCCGATGTAGTTGAGTTCTGCTTGTGGTTTTGCGCCAGCAGCTGTTGTACGAGAAGTTCTGGCGAAGAGGTGGGGGTGGGAGGTGGGGTGGCGGGGGGAAGGAAAAGGAGAAACACAGGGCAGGGGAGTGATTTTCAGGGAGGAACCAGAGGTGAGAACTTTGATTCTACCAGTAACTAATAGTAACTCACTGAAGTTACAACGATAACTGATAATACCGGTAACACTTAGATTTCCCTCGTAACCAACAGTAATACAATAACTCACTGACAATCTATAAGTAACTGGCAGTAATAGATGTAACGCTCCAACATCCCACCTGTAACTTAGTAGTGATCCTATAACCCCCCAATATTCACCATGAAACCATAGCCAGAAATCCCCTGCACTGCACAAGAACTGGTCAGTCCTGAGTTGATGCCACTTTAAATAAGCCCTATCAGTCTCCATCTCCCCTGTGCCCCCACTCCCCAGTCTCCCAGAGCCCCATTCTTCAGTCTCCATTTCTCCCAGAGCCCATATTCCACAGCTTCCATCTCTCCCTGAGACCACCCGATTGCTGGTTTCTGATAACCTCCCCCCACTTTCCTGCCCCCGCCCCCCCCCCCACCATTGCCGGCACCCAACCTCCGAGACCCCCCTTATCGACGGCTTCAGAGACACCGCCCCCCCCACCCCGTTGGCTGACTCCCGAGATGCCCCATATCGATGGCTCCCAAGACCACCCTCCCTCTCACCAATGGCCGACTCCCGAGATGCCCCCGATGGCTGACTCCCGAGACACCCCCCCCCCCAACCGATCGGCAACTCCAGAGACTCAACCCCCTCTCCCCTCTCTCTCCCTCCCCCGCCCCCCCGCACCATCGCAGGCTCCCGAGAACCCCCTCAGTCACATAAGATACGGCCTCCTGTAAGGTAAAACTCCATGCAGAAGGACACCATTCCATAGTTAGCCTGGGAAAGACATCATACATCATGTACATTCTGTTGCTACGTTATGCAATACATTGAATGCAATGCTCAACAAATTTGCAATCCAGTCACACTGCCCTCTGAGCAGGATCAATGTCTGTAAATACCTGGTTGGGTGTAGACTGGCAGTTTTTTTGCGGCAGGGTATGGGGGTGGGGTGCGGGGAATATCCCATTTAGCACGGTGGTAGTGCCACACAACATGATGGAGGGTGTCCTCAGTGTGAAGACGGGACTTTGTTTCCACAAGGACTGTGCGGTGGTCACTGCTGCCAGTTCTGTCATGGATAGATGCATCTGCATCTGCGACAGGTAGATTGGTGAGGACAAGGTCAAGTAGGTTTTTCCCCTGTTATTGGTTCTCTCACCACCTGCCACAGGCCCAGTCTGGCAGCTATGTCCTTCAGGACTCGGCCAGCTAGACCAGTAGTGGTGCTACTGAACCACTCTTGGTGATAGACATTGAAATCCCCCACCCAGAGTACTGTGCCCTTGCTACCCTCAGTGCTTCTTCCAAGTGGTGTTCAACATGGAGAAGTACTGATTCTTCAGCTGAGGGAGGGCAGGAGGTTTTCTTGTCCATACTTGACCTGAAGCCATGAGACTGCCCACCCTTGCCTTTTCTGAAGGTTGCGTTTATTTCCAACACCAGATTTCTGATTGGGCACCTTGATGGACAAGACACACCCAGCAGTTTATCTGGAATGTATAATTAGATCCTGCCTGCCTAAGTAATCAAGTACTTTGCAATATGTAATTCGAGCCATTCTGACTACCAGGCTCCAGACAGAGCAGAGCTCACATAGAACAGACAAGGCTCACCCTCGCAGGTTAAGACCTTCTCCCACCCCCGAAACAAGATCCTGTCCCCCCAACAAGTTCCTCACCTTCCTCCCACCCCCTGAGCTTTTGACCTTTTCCCTCCCAACAAGTTCCTGACCTCCCCCCAACCACCCGTGTTCCTGACCTTCTCCCTCCAAGTTCCTGACCTTCTCCCCTGCCCAAATTCATGACCCCCCCCCCCCCGCCGCAATTTTCTGACCTCCTGCCCAAGTTCCTCACCTTCTCTTCCTCCCCAGGGTTCCTGACCTTCTCCCCCTGCCCAAGTTCCTGCCCCCTCCCCAAACAAGATCCTGACCTTCTCCCTCCTCCCCGCCCCCCCCCCCCTCCCCAATAGATGGGGCATTGTGTGAGAGTCACGGATTGGTAACAGGTTTATTGGGTAGGAAGTGAATAGTGACAGTGTCATGAATTTTGGATTTCATCCAGTCCAATGATGTCACTTGCCACACACGCACCGAGCTTTCCGAGAAATCAACCAGGTCTGGGGGCAGGAGAGGGAGAACGTGGTACGGGTGTAAAGTGGGTGGGGGTGGGGTTGCAAGAACGTGATCCGTCTTACCATCTGGATCACACTCCCGCTCTCCTCCCTCCCTCCCTCTCACCCACCCATTTAGACCTGGATCACGTTCTTCCCCCATCCCCACTGTGCTCTTTACCCCACCAAGTTCCTGACCTTCTCTGTCCTGAGATCCTGACCTCTTCCCCTCCAATCCAATCCTCTTCCCCCCCCCCCCTCCGATCCTCCCTCTCTCCCCCTCCGATCCTCCCTCCCTCCCCCTCCGATCCTCCCTCCCTCCCCCTCCGATCCTCCCTCTCTCCCCCTCCGATCCCCTCTCTCTCCCCCTCCGATCCTCCGACTGCAACTTTCGGCCCAATGATTACCTTTCAAAAATTGGGCCCATTTCACCATCATTTAAAATTTAGATTTATATTTTCAATCAAATTCAACCACTTTAAGTGTTGCTAATTGCCAATTTTTTTTTAATGTGAACATTTTGCAAAGTTAAATTGGATAGATCATTTTAATATTTACTAAATAGTATTAGATTACCTATGATTTCCATATTTTACTCACGATAAAGAATCGTTTTAATATTTTATGGAGTATGAGTACTGTCTCCAATTCATAGCAGAGACCTTCGAGCCTTGGAGGTAGTGCAAAGAGGAGCCACAAAGCTGATCCCCAGTCTTGGAGGCCTCTTCGGAGGAAAGACTGGGGAAACTCAGCATTCTCAGTCTTGAACAGAGGTGTCTGAGAATTTATCTTTTACAGTTATACAGCATAGTAAATGATTTGAAAAAGACAACTGTAGAAGGTTGCTTTAAATTAAATGTGAGAGTAAGACGAGGGGCTACAGATTCAAATTAGGCAAAGGAAAATTTGGGACTGATATCAGGAAAAAAAATTCACACAAAATGCGATCAACACATTGAATTGGCATCCCAACCGAGGAGTGGAGCCAAACTCCTGGAATCATTTAAAAACCAATTGAATAGAAACATAGAAACATAGAAGAATACTGCACTGGGGGACTTTATGGTTATTCTGGATGGATCCATTAAGATGGGCTGAATGGCCTTCCATGATTATCTTGTGAAGTGCTGATTCTGATATTTTAATGATTTTAATTAGATGAGTAATTTATTTAACAATTAGATTAATCGTAATCTTTTTGAATAAAATAAGATGACTGATTTAAATGTTTTACTGAATAAAATTGGATTAATGGAAATTTCAATATTTTACTAATGAAAATGGATGAATTGTGACTTTAATAATGTAATGAATTAGGTTAGATACATTTCAAATGATATATGATCTTAAAATTAAAATGAACTAAATTAAATAAATTATTTTTATATTTAGTAATTTTTTTATATTAAATTTCAAAATATTGGCTCCGATTTTAACTGGGGTCAATTTTTGGCGGGTGAGCTTTGATGTCTGTTCAAAAATCACCCACTCCAGTAAGAAGAGGCCTGGGTATTTTAAACTCATGGGCCTCATTTAAATACTGCCGATTTGGGTGGGAAGTGGTGCAAATTCACGCAGCCTGGAGGCTGCCCACAACACAAGTAGGTCCGTGGGAACGGTGCCACAAGGAGAATTTTTTTTAACTTACTTTTTAGGGCCGTCCCGCCAGGGTACCCTTGATCGTGGAAGGGAGGGTCTAAGATTTCTTTGTGGGGCTCAGAGGAGCACTCCTGCGGCAGGGGAATTCCTACTCTACTGTTTGAAGAAGGAACATTAAAAATTTTAAATCAGACCTTAAAAATAAAATTCGATAATGATACAGCAGATTGTTAATATGTTAAAACGTGTGCCCAACACTGGTGACAAAACTAACAAAAAGACAATGAAGGCTTACGACTACGAGTGGGAATCCTGCTTGCCACCGTCAGCAGCTTTGTTGTGCCACGAAGCCTGCATATGGGCAGTATTGGAATTTTGGACACCGGTTTGGCATGTGCCTGAGAAAACTAATCTTTTTTCCATTTTAGTTTAAATTTTAGTTTGTCCATTTAAAACTATGCAAGTCAGTAAAGTGTATGATGATGCTCTGTTTCAGGGCAATAGGAAGAGGAGTGTGAAATGTTCTGTGCTGTGCAGGATTTTAACATAAACTAACTAGAATTAGTTGTCTTCTTGACTCAAACCTGTATACATGAGTGACAAAACCTACTACAAATGGAAAAGGCTGACTGCACATCTTTTAATAATTTAGCCATATTTCGGACAAGGCTGTGTTACATGAATTTTAATGCTCTTAGAACAAAGTGCAGAGGAGAATTAATAGACTGCTCTGAATAATATTTTCCATCTTTACATGGTTAACTCAAAAGTTCTAGTCTTATGTAGAAGGGTACATTTGTTCTGTTATTAGGGATGAGATTTGAATGAGTTATTTTATATTAATCAAAATGAATCTAAAAGTTCAAATTATGCTGATGAGAAAACAGATTTTCCCCTGTTACTCAATAAACTCACGCCTGAAATTCTTAGGTGGGGGAGAGCGTAAGTCAGAAATTGTGCCTTTGTGGGGCAGGAATTTTTGATGGCGACGTTGCATGCCAGGGCTTCACTGCAAAAGTACCCCGGTATAAATTCCATTGAGTTTCAGAGCATGTTGAAAAATTCCCATTTTCCCAGCGGCAGCCACGTGCAAATGACAAAGTTAGGACAGGATGACGTCTCTTGTTCTAAATGTACAGACTTCAACCTTCCCATCCACTCATGAAAATGTGTACCACTGATTAAAAGGCACAATTTACCAGGACCCATTCAATAACACAGAAGTACTTGGCTAAAGGGATACTGCTGAACTGAGACTGCATGTGGAGATTTTTGGCTGTAGCTTGGAACTCACAAGAAGTATTGGAAAAGGTTTTTCACTGTTGTTCCCCCGGTACAGCCCTCATCTTCACTCCCTTAAGTCCAAGGGACGCAGACTTGAACAGATATGGCGGACAACTGGTTTATCCAATCACCACCAGATCTGGCTGGACCATATAAAGCACTCTCGAGTCCTGCTCTCATCTGCCAAAACTGCTCACTATTCCAGGATCATCCTGGAATGCAAAGATAACTCCAGGCTTCTTTTCCCTGCTGCAAACTGTCTTCTTAAACCCCTCTCCCCATCTCCTCCAACAAGTGCGAGGAGCTCATGGGCTTCTTTGTCACTAAGATTGAGACCATCCGAGCAGCTGCCTCTGCCATTTCCCTTCCTTCCCCTAGCCTACCGGGAAGGCCCTTGCCTCAGCTCATTACCTGTTGAAACCCTCATCCATGCCTTTGTTACCGCTAGACTTGATTATTCTAACGCACTCCTGGCTGGCCGCCCACATTCTACTTGAGGTCATCCAAAACTCTGCTTCCCGTGTCCTAACTCGCGCCAAGTCCCGTTCACCCATCATCCCCGTGCTCACTGACCCACATTGGCATTCGGTTAAGCAATGTCTTGATTTTTAAATTCTCATCCTTGTTTTCAAATCCCTCCATGGCCTCTCCCCTTCCTATATCTAATCTCCTCCAGCCCCACAACTCTGAGATATCTGCACTCCTCAAATTCTGGCCTCTTGAGCATCCTTGATTTTAATTGCTCCACCATTGGTGGCTGTGCCTTCAGCTGCCAAGGCCCTAAGCTCTGGAACTCCCTCCCTAAACCTCTCTGCCTCTCTACCTCTCTTTCCTCCTTTAAGATGCTCCTTAAAACCTACCTCTGACCCAGCTTTTGGTCATTTGCCCTAATACCTCCTTGTGTGGCTCGGTGACAAATTTTGTTTTATAACGCTCCTGTAAAGCAGCTTGGGATGTTTTACTACGTTAAAGGCGCTATATAAATACAGGAAACTTTTTTTTATCCGGGACCGGCGTGGTACCTGTTGATCAAAAGTCCGGATTACAGCGAGGTATACTTACCAAGGTACGAGAGCCCCGGTTACACGGCACTTGTGCAGGAGTCCCGGTTACACGGCCACAGATCCAGGAACCCCGGTTACATGGCCACAGATCCAGGAACCCCAGTTACACGGCCACTGAATTTTGCCGGTTAAGAGAGATCTCTGGATATTTAGGTGCCGGTTAAAAGAGAGTTTCCTGTACAAGTTGTTGTTGTATTCTTGCATTATCCTTGGAATGCATTGTATTTCCAGAGACTGAGTAACTATCTGAGGAGTGCATAATGGGTTACCCAGTGGGAATCCATTTGCATAATGTATATGCAGGGGAAGAGAAGCAGCAGGAGGCTAAGGGAAGCCAGATTAATCAGGCAGCACCAGAGGAGAGTCGGACCATTTTGGCACCACCCATCCAACAGGATGTATATACCCAGGCGTGCTTTCTGAGATCTTGCCCAGGAGATCTGTTTCAAGAGCTGTGCTTTGGTCATGAAGCTTTGAAGGAGCTCTGTTCATTGCTGCTGCCAAATCTGCAACTAAGGTCCACAGGATGTGGCAGAGAAAGTTACCACAGCTGTCGAGTTTATGCCACAGACTTATTCCAGGGAGCCAGAGGGCACTTTTGTCAGTTCAGCCAATTTTCAGACAAGTTGCCAATGCTTTCTTTGCAAGGGTATCTTAATTTAACCAATTTGGCAGTGCTCCCAGACAGATAACTTTTTTCCCCAAAGGATTGTAGGGACTATTGATTGTATCCATGTGGCATAGCGTCCCCCACATGTAAACTCCCATGTTCATGTGCACCACAAAGGCTTCTATACCCTAAATGTGCAGCTCATTTGTGACGGCAAGCACAGCTTCTCGCACATGAATTCACAATATGCTTGGAGCTGCCATGATGCCTTTATACTTAATCAGTTCAGTGTCCCATCTCTATTACAAATTGACATTGTTACAGAACTAAAATTGACAATTTCAATTTTATAATAGCCCCCTGACTAAGGAAGCAGAGAGGGGCACATGCATCTTCTTTCCAGTGAGTGAGCGAGTGAGTGCCAGGGTTGCTGGCTTACAGGTTTTCAGGCCCATGGATTTCAGAATACATCGTCCTCAATAACTCAAGTACTGGTTAAAGAGCAATGGTGCCAGCACTTCAACTAAATGTTGGTTTCATTAAAAAAAAAATCTGGTTAAAATTTCTAATATAAAAAAAGCTTGTATTTTTATTTTGTAAAGAGGACAGTGTAAAAGAACATATTGAACATAGAGCCCTCACTCTATGAGGAGAGATACTATAACTTTGCGTGTACCAAGGAAAAACAGTATTCTAAACATAATTTAAATAAGGCCCAAGAGTTAAAATACCCTGGACCTCTTTTTTCCTGAGGTAGCTTTAGATTGCTAGCTACAATCAGAGTGAGATGGAGGAAAATACAATTTGTGAAAGTAAAATTTAAAAAAAAGTCTTAGCTATTAGTTTATAAAGCGACTTACTCTTGGGCCGCTTGCCATTGTTTTGATGTGTGTGCATAAAGGCCAAGGACAAAGGTTGATAATGTAGCTATTGTTCACTTATATTAAAGCAATTACTTTTGACATTTTGAACGGCCCATTTTATCTTTTCCTCTAGTTTCTAGAGAAGATGGATAGTGACTACTACACATTGGATGACATGTTTGTGTCAAAAGCAGCCATAAAAGCCCCGTCAGGTCAAGAAGATGAAAGGCAACGAAATAAAGCTATCCATGAGCACAAGAGATTGGCTGGCCGCATGGAGAAATGCCAGTACTGCTTTGACAACCCAGAACTTCCAAAGCACCTCATCATTGCTATTGGTATAAAGGTAAGGTAAATAAATCTCGAAGTCACAGCAATAAACTAGCTTTCACCACAAGGTTATGGAGAAACAACCCCTCTACTGGGTTAGTCTAGGGTTGCCAACCCTCCAGAATTGTCCTGGAGTCTCCATGAATTGAAGATTTTTCTCAAGGACACTGCTGCAAGCAACTCAGGAGAAAAACCATAGGGGCATTAAAAAATATTTTTTCTTTCTTTGAACACCTTTGTTTTATCAGTTATAAAAATATTGGCAATAGGAAAAAGGCCTGTTTGACTAACTGTCAAGAATCATCTAATTGGATAATGAAGAGTCAGGCATGAGGATGGATGTGTCAGGCAACCAGTGGTGAGAGCATGGTGGTTGGTGGAGGGAGGTCATTGGATGGCTCCAATGGGTTTCACCCTGTCAGATTTGGCAACCCTAGGCTGGTCTCCTGGCCAGTGATTTTAAAAGAAATTAGCAGATCTCCTATCGCATTGCTTACAGTGAATCAGAGGATTCTCCTTTTTTTAACAATAGGGGTATTTATGCCATACGGGATAACTTTAGGGATACAGTAGCATAGTGGTTATGTTACTGGACTAGTAATCTAGATGCCTGGAACGATCCAGAGACATGAGTACAAATCTCACCATGGCAGCTGGGGAATTTAAATTCAGTTAATTAAATAAAAATCTGTAATAAAAAGCTAGTATCAGTGATGGTGACCATGAAACTACTGGATTGTTGCAAAAACCCATCTGGTTCATTAATGTCCTTTAGAGAAGGAAATCTGCCATCTTTACCCAGTCTGGCAGTCTGGCCTATCTGTGACTCCAGACCCACAGCAATGTGGTTGACTCTTAACTGCCCTCTGAAATGGCCTAGCAAGCCACTCCGTTATATTCAAGAAGGTGGCTCACCACCACCTTCTAGAGGGCAATTAGGGATGGGCAATAAATGCTGACCCTCCAGTGACGTCCACATCCCTTGAATGAATAAATTTTTAAAAATTAAAAAACTTCATGCCACTGATTTCCAATGACTGAGTAGTGTATTGGTGCCCAAGGAAAAATGGGATTGTGGCCAATGTGTTACCTTGCCTGCCCTGGTCAAGTCGTTGAATTTCTTATAGCACTGATGTGCAGTTCTGGGATGAGAGAATTAGCAATCACTGCCAGTGCCAGCTCCCTTCATATGGCACAAGAGACTTAATGAGGCCACAGATCCAGGGCCCAGTAAAATGGTGATGACTATAGTCCACCTGCCTGATACTGTTATCTCTCAGGACAACAATACATTGCCGTGCCTCCAATCTGCCCCCTCAGAGCATCATGCCAGTAGAATGTGGGAGGCATTACCAGACTGCCGAGGAGTAAGCCCCAGAGATGTAGCCAGAAGTGGCTCTGTGCCAGGAGCAAGCTGCCATGATACAAGAACCACCTTAGTTCCATGACCCTTTTGTAGAACATTAGCAGCCAATCACCTTCTGTGATCCTGGCCCTTAGGTTACATCTAGGAGAATCATTAGAAAAAGTGAAAGAAAAGCACATGTTAGCACCTAGGGGAAGCATGGTGTTAAAGAGTAGGTTGTCTTGTGTTCACTTTGTACTTCATTGTATTAAAATAGAATGTGTACTGACATGGCACTTTGTAATGGAGGTTACGGTCATACAAATCACGTTGGTCTTTTTGGCAAGGTGTTGGATCAAAAATGTTGTATGTTGTGGAGTGTTTGCATCTGTCGCTGACGCTGTACAGCGTAGACAAATGGAAAAAGGATAGCTTGGGAGGAGGAGAGAACACCTTTACCAAGATATATCATCAGGGTGAATTTCTTGCTTTTGTATAGCAGTCTAAGCAGCTCTTTTAGGCTATCAGAAGTGACCTCACTGACGTGTGACACACACTGGTAACAAGCTGGAATCCTTTTCCCTGTTTGTGACAGCACTATTAGTCAAAGTGGACTGCTCATTTTTATAGCACATTTTTAGTTAGTCATGTGGTTCTCAAGTGTAATGATTTTTTAAAAATATTTGTTTATGGGATGTGGGCGTCACTGGCAAGGCCAGCATTTATTGCCCATCCCTAATTGCCCTTGAGCAGGTGGTGGTGAGCTGCCACAGAAGTGCCAGGCAATGATTATCTCCAACACCAGCCAATCCATGCTACTTGGCACTGCCTTAACATGCCTATTGAATAAGTGTCACGGCAAATCTGATGCCGTCAATGAGATCTGTGAAGCCCTCACTAAGGCTTCCACCAATTCAATCTGCAAGCATGTGGACACCGGTGGAGAGACTTCCAAAATTCTATAGACTCTGGAATACTTCCCATGGATTGGAGGATAGCTAATGTAACCCCACTATTTAAAAAAGGTGGTAGAGAGAAAACGGGGAATTATAGACCGGTAAGCCTGACATCGGTAGTGGGGAAAATGCTAGAGTCTATTATAAAAGATGTAATAGCAGAGCACTTGGAAAACAGTGACAGGATCGGACAAAGTCAACATGGATTTACAAAAGGTAAATCGTGCTTGACTAATCTACTGGAATTTTTTGAGGATGTAACTGGTAGAATAGATAAGGGAGAACCAGTGGATGTGGTGTTTTTTGACTTTCAGAAGGCTTTCGATAAGGTTCCGCATAAGAGATTAGCGTGCAAAGTCAAAGCACATGGGATTGGGGGTAAGGTACTGACTTGGATAGAGAACTGGTTGGCAGACAGGAAGCAAAGAGTTGGAATAAACGGGTCTTTTTCCAAGTGGCAGGCAGTGACTAGTGGGGTACCACAGAGATCGGTGCTAGGACCCCAGCTATTCACAATATATATTAATGATCTAGACGAGGGAACTAGATGTAATATCTCCAAGTTTGCAGACGACACAAAGTTGGGTGGGCGTGTGTGCTGTGAGGAGGATGCAGAGAAACTCCAGTATGATTTGGACAGGTTGGGTGATTGGGCAGAAGTATGGCAGATGCAGTAGAATGTGGATAAATGCGAGGTTATCCACTTTGGTGGCAAAAACAGGAAGACAGATTATTATCTGAACGGCAGTAGATTGGGAAAAGGGGAAGTGCAACGAGACCTGGGTGTCCTTGTGCACCAGTCGCTGAAGGTAAGCATGCAGGTGCAGCAGGCGGTTAAGAAGGCAAATGGTATGTTGGCCTTCATAGCGAGAGAATTCGAGTACAGGAGCAAGGATGTCTTGCTGCAGTTGTACAGGGCCTTGGTGAGACCACACCTTGAGTATTGTGTGCAGTTTTGGTCGCCTTATCTGAGGAAGGATGTTCTTGTCATGGAGGGAGTGCAGCAAAGATTCACCAGACTGATACCTGGGATGGCAGGAATGACGTATGAAGAGAGATTGAGTCGATAGGCTTATATTCGCTAGAGTTTAGAAGAATGAGAGGGGATCTCATTGAAACTTATAAAATTCTAACAGGACTAGAGAGACTAGATGCAGGAAGGATGTTCCCGATGGCATGGGAGTCCAGAACCAGGGGTCACAGTCTAAGGATAAGGGGTAAGCCATTTAGGACTGAGATGAGGAGGAATTTCTTCACCCAGAGAGTGGTGAACCTGTGGAATTCTCTACCACAGAAGGCAGTTGAGGCCAACTTATATCTAACTCCTTCTTGAATATATTTAGTATTTCTTAAGGCTAAAGGGATCAAGGGATATGGGGAGAATCAGGGACAGGGTACTGAATTTGGATGATCAGCCATGATCTCATTAAATGGTGGAACATGCTCGAGGGGCCGAATGGCCTACTCCTCCTGCTCCTATCTTCTATGTTTCTATGACTCATCCCTTACTGGAATCCAAGTCATCTAAAGCAGCAATCTGAAGATTCATGAGAGATGCTGCAACTGGTGTTAGGGCCTTTACCTGTAGCGCTCTGCCACACTCGATAAATGGTCTGCGGTTCTGTCCATCAACACAATATACAGTACACAGATGCAGATAATGGACTCTTACAAACTAGCCATCAGCTGCTGCAGGTTGTTTGGTACAGTTTCCAATGACTTTATAAAAGTTCTGTGCTCAGAAATTATCCTTTTTAAAATCCGGAGCCTATGTCCACTTACCTAGGCTCAATGGATAAACATAGATGAAAGCTGGACAGTGGGTTCCTGCTACTTATAGCTTTCACTTCCAGAGTAAGTGTTTTTTTCTGAATATTGTATACTGGAACTTGATGGGTAATTTTAGTCTGTTTTGCTTATTTTGTGCCAACATAGAGGAAGATTTCCTCTGTGCACTTGGTGAATCAAAATTGTAAACACATTTATAAAGAGTGGATGTGCGATTTTGCTACAGCTAGCACACTGAGAATGGCCTGGATTTTGCGGTAAGAATAACGGTGAGCCTATCAGCGTTCAACGTTATTAAGGAGTAAATCGAACGGCAACTTCCAGCATCCACACATGCGCAGTTAAATGTGGAAATCAGCAAGTTGCTGTCCAAGTTGCCCTGCTCCTCCAGAAGCTTCGCTCTAACAGTATCTCGACGAAAGACTTGACAATCAAACAGATGAAGGGCATGAAGTTGTGGTACTTGCCCACTAAATGCCCACTAAACATGCCAGAAAAAGTTAGGTCTTGTCCATTCAAGTGTAAGTGAATTTTTAACGGTGCGATAAATCTTAATTACTGCCAAACAATATCTCTGGCACTAAATATTTACTTTTAAAAGTGTGGAGTCTCAATCCTTCAGATTTTAATTATTGTTGAAGCTTTTTAAAAATTAAATTTAAAATAAAAACTTTTTAAAAACTTTTTCTTTGTTTCTTTTATCTCTCTCAATTCCATCTTTCTTTCCCTCTCTTTATTTCTCTTTCTGTACATGATTTTACATTGAATTAAATATTCTAAGTTACACTTCTTGGTTTAGATCTATGTGCCTCAGTAAGGATTCTTCTGTCTGATTGGTTGAGGGGACACACCATTGCATGCCCTGTTCGCACAGGTCCCAGATCCCCTGTAGAGGGCGCCGTGCTGTTCTGACCGTTTGATAACTGCAACTTGCAGTGTGTGGGCAAGTGTAAGCGTAATGAACGCGAGCACCGTTCGTTCACCGTCGACCTCAAAATCTGGCCATTACCTTCGCTCATAATGCGTCCAAACTACTGCAGTATAATTGCTGCTAATTTACTAAGAAATCATTTGCATTTCACTACTGGTAAATAATGTATGGCCAATAATGGTGTCAGCTGTGGCTCAGTTGGTAGCATATTCGCCTCTGAGTCAGAAGGTAGTGGGTCCAAGTCCCACTCCAGAGATTTGAGCACATAAGTCTAGGCTGATACTCCAGTGCAGTGCTGAGGGAGTGCTGCTCTG
Source organism: Somniosus microcephalus (assembly GCF_052327205.1). Lineage (NCBI taxonomy): Eukaryota > Metazoa > Chordata > Chondrichthyes > Squaliformes > Somniosidae > Somniosus > Somniosus microcephalus. The sequence goes on along the minus strand of NC_140996.1, from coordinate 164,814,461 downwards.
TCGGAGGTGCTGCCTTTCAGATGAGACGTTAAACCGAGGCCCCGTCTGTTCTCCCAGGTGGAAGTAAAAGATCTCATGGCTGTATTTTGAAGAAGAGCAGGGGAGTTCTCCCAGGTGTCCTGGCCAATATTTATCCCTCAATCAACATAATAAAAACAGATTATCTGTCCATTATCACATTGTTGTTTGTGGGAGCTTGCTGTGCGCAAATTGGTTGCCGCGTTTCCTACATTACAGCAGTGACTACACTTCAAAAAAGCACTTCATTGGCTTTAAAGCGCTTTGGGACGTCCAGTGGTCGGGAAAGGCGTTATATAAAATGCAAGTCTTTCTTTCTTATAAGCAATATTCCAAAATATGTTAGTGATTTCTAATGTAAAATAAAATGATGCCTTTCAGAATTTCAATCGAAATATGCCTTGATTTAGACCAAGAAATGAGATGATGTACCCACTTATATTTTTGCAATGAATTGAACTTGTTGTGAAATATGCAGCAGGCAAAAGAAAACATTGTGTTCATTTAGGTTTATTTATGTGACTTCAGACATTTCCTCTCATCCCTAGGTATATTTGTGCCTGCCCAATTACCAGTCAATGACTGAAGGTCACTGCCTAATAGTACCTCTCCAGCATCACACTGCAGGTACCATACTGGATGAAGATATCTGGGAGGAAGTACAGGTCAGATTAACACTGCAAATTATTTTCATCTGCCTCAAAGTACTTTTATAATTATGATATTTTATTAGAACATTGCTCTTTGTTTTAAATGAAACTAAGATCAAAATTCTCAGGCATTGCATGGGACTTTCTAAGCATAAATTACCAGCAAGATTTCCTTTGTAAAACTTATTCACACAAGGTGAATGAAAACTAAGAAGTGCTTTGGATTGATATAGAGCAATGAGAATATGCTTGAATGAGCTCCAGATGAAAGGCAAATATGAATATTCTAGTAAACACTTAATTCAGCCTTTTGAACATGTATATGTGACTGAGTTTGAAAGCTTAATGAGAAGGTTTTAAATGATGGCTATCAAAACCTGCAACCAAACTGATGAAGGGGCAGGACTTAATGTTTAGTTTTCCCTAGACAGTTTTAAAAGGAATGTTCCAGGTTAGCTAATTCAAAAATGTAAATCAAACTCATCTCGTGTTAGTGCACTGCATTCTCCCCACTGGCTCCGCTGATTAAGGTAGTGAGCAGCTGAGTCACATGGGCCAAGAAGGTTCCAGGTCTTGATTGTGTTTAGTTAGCTGAATGCAGCTGGATTAGGAATGGGAAAATTAGCCAGGCTTTCAGCTTCTGTTCGCTATGCAATAATTCCTGCTGGCATTGCTTGTGAATAGATTGGGATCAGCTGTGATGTTCCCAGAGGTCGGATACCCTGCTAACACTCAGTCTCAACTCATGAACAGCCTTTGTTGAGGCTCATATGTGAAGAAAGGCAAGGGGTTGAAAGATGACCAGCATCTGTGGAACTATGCTGAAACAAATACTTGTAGCCTAGATTCTGCAATTGATACTTTAATGTCAGCATTAAAGTAATAGAAATCAGAAAATCTAGACTAATGCCTTCCGCAGAAGAAGAAAGGACAGAAAATTGATGGGGGGATAAAAAGAGGAATAAAACATTGCGTAATGGTACAGTACATATCTTGGATCTCCTGACTTAAAAACAAATGTCATTGTCCATGTCTGCCTCCTCATCATGGCTACCACGTATGGCAGTCTGACTCGCCATTGGACAGAAATATTATCACATCTTGGGATCTGTTCAAGGATTCCTTATGAGCTGTGGAACCCATTTGAAAATCTATGCTGTAAAGTTGAGGTAAAGCATTTCTGAAGGAGGTGGGAGGGAGGTACTTCGGCCATCCCATTGACACCGAGCCTGTAAATGGGTGAACAGCACCTGCCTGCCTGTTTCTAGCGGGAGGCTGCTAAAATATGAAATTCAAGGTCCTTACACAAATGCAAGAAAAAGCAGATATCCAGCAGCCTGGGAGAGCTATAAAAAGCAACGAAGCACCCACTTGGTACCTACAGATCACCAACACCATTAATGATGCTCAAATCCAAAAATAGTTCAGGCCTTCTGGCGCTGGCTTCGAGTGGGGAAACCTGGTTAATTATTCTCTTCCTAACCAAAGGGAATGCTGGCTAACATTTCCTAATAGCATAAACCAGGGTTCAAACATAGGACTTTGTTGTTAAATGGTTTAAAAATAATTTTGTTTCCTTGTTGGGGCACAGGACTGAACTACCTGTCTTTTTAACAGTTATTCCGGAAAGCCTTGGTAAAAATGTTAGAAGACAAAGGTCTTGACTGTGTCTTTTTTGAGACCAATATGCGTTTGAAGAAACGCTTTCATATGGTGTATGAATGTATTCCTCTACCAAAGGAACTGGGAGACATGGCTCCTATCTACTTTAAGGTAAGCCCTGAATGCTGACAGAAATGATAGAAACAGTCAATTAATTGTTATTTTGAGATAGATAATTAAGAACCTCCGAAATAGGTTTCTATTTCAGGACTGAAATTGATCCTTAAAACAAGAGCAGAAGACTGATCTTTACAGATAATTTAATAGAATGTTTTGGTATTTTATATTAGCATAGTAATTTGCAAGAATATTTTGAGTTTAATCTTTTCGGTAATTATTCTAGTCTTTCAAATTTAAAAATGTCATTTTAGAAAATTTAGTGCAATTTGTTACCATGGTGTGAGGACAGGTACAAGTTTGAGACTCGTTCCTCTCTTTTCCTGATCCGAGCTCTGCCAAAGGAAGGCTACAGCATCTCCCAATGGGGTGTGGGGGGGTGGTGGATGGGGTGGCCGGGGGGAATTGAAGGGGCTAATCCTACATATATAGTCTCCAGTACTTCCTCAGGGAAGCAACATGACACATTGATAACGGGCTGTGCACCCATTCTCTCGTCTGCAAGAATCAGGCCAAATTAGTGAAAAAAGAGGATGACAATAGAAGATGAAAGAGTGAAACTCATCCAAATATCACCATATAGAATAAAGTTTGCAAGGCAATTAAAAGAAAAAAATTGCAAATGCTAAAAATCTGAAATAAAATCAGAAAAAGCTGGAGGTACAGCATCTATAAAGTTAAAAGACAAGTTTAAATTTTGTTTGTACTGTAGCTCCTTTGTCAGAGCTGGAAGTTAAGCGACCCCAGTAATAATACTGAATAAAGAGAGGAGAGAATAAAACAACAGCTAGAATTCAAAAGTCAGGAATGCTGAATTCTGGCGCAGAGCAGTTAATGGACAGTTGATAGACTTTTTAAAAAGTTGAAAATATGAACTATTTTGAAGATCTCAATGATGCCACAAAAATGCATGCTATGTAAGGCAGCAAAAAGGCACGGGAATGGTACATACAAGAAAATGGGGAACTTTAAAGGAAAATAAATTGGTAATGAAGGAAATCTGAACTAAAATGGGAAATGCTGGAAACACACAGCAGGTCCATCAACATCGATAAAGAAAAAAGACAGATCAATGTCTGGGTTAAGACCACTACCTGTCTCCACCCCCCCCCCCCCCCCCCCTCAAACAACATAAAAAACCATGGCCTAGAAATTGGAGGTTTTAGCACTGGCCGTTGAGGCCCGTTTTGCTGGAAAAAATGGTGGCCGTCTACTTTTGGTGGGTCCCGCGGCAGCCGCCATTTTCGGCAGCGCTGGCGGTGCCCGTGCTCGCTGCTGATATTTAGATTAGGCAGATTGTGACGTCAGTGAGTGTGCAACACTCAATTGACACCCAATCTGTCATTTTTGTGTTCGCAGCTCCACTTACCGGCGTATGTTAATCACGACTAGGTGCCCAAGCGTTCATGAGCAGGAAAGCGCCTCCAACAGCGCTATTTAAAGGGATCATCATCAACAACTTGCAGCTGACATGGTTTTTCAGTTTGACTGGCGCTGTGTAACTTTCTGCAACTCTTGCAGCTTTCTAAACTTGTTTCAAGTCCATGAGGTGATGGGGAGTGTTGGTGCGAGTGGAGAACGCCTTCATTCTTATTTAAAGGCTTCTGCTCTCAATACTTGCTCACAGTTATGGGGCTTCTACTTGCAGTCCCCCTCGTGCTCAAGTATCTTCGGGGGAGGGAGCTGAGGCAGCGAAGAAGAGGAGAAGAAGCGTGCAGAGGGAGGAGGAGGGCTCTCAACAGGAGGCCTTACCCACCTAGGGTCTTCTGACATCACTTCTCCTACATCTATGTAAACGAAGAGCAGTGTATTCGGAGGCTCCACTTCACCAAGGAGGTGGTCACAGAACTTTGCCACCTCCTGGAACCAGGGCAACCACGCCTCTCCCAGTAACCCTCAAAGTCACTGTGGCCCTCAATTTCTTCACCAGCAAATCATTCCAGTCTGCAGCAGGAGACTGAGGCTCTTTACACTAGGAGAAGGGACTACATTGTCTTCTCTCTGAACAGAGAGAAGCAGGAGGAGCGCGCATATGACTTTGCCAGGATAGCGGGCTTCCCCATGGTGCGGTCCGCCATCGACTGCACTTACGTGGCTTTGTGGGCACCATATACCTATCCTGAGATGTTCCGTAACCATAAAGGCTACCACGCAGTTATTGTGCGACCACACCAATGCATCCTGATGGTCAATGCCCGCTATCCTGACAGCAGTCATGATGCCTTCATCTTGCATCAGTCTGGCATGCCAGCAATCTTCCACCCAGCACATCCGACCTGAGGGTGGCTGCTCGGAGATGAGGGCTATCCGCTGTGCACCTGGCTGATGACTCCCCTCCACAACCCCACCACTCGTGCCCAGCAATCATATAATGACGGCCATGCTGCCACAAGGAACATCATCGAGCAGACCACTGGGCCGCTGAAGCAACGGTTCCGATGCCTTGACCGCTCAGGAGCAGCCCTCCAGTACTCGTCGGAGTGGGTGTCCCATTTTGTGGTGGTCTGCTGCATGCTTCACAACTTGGCCATCATGAGGCAATGCCCTTGCCACCAGGGTTTGCACGACCACCTCACGAAGAGGAGGAGGCATGCAACAAATCCCTGTTCCGGAGGAGCTAGCCATGAACACCTCATCAGACTCCAATTCGAGTGAATGAAGCCACAGATCCCTGTTGCTCACCACATCCCCATCATACCAGCCCTCTGTCAGGGAACATCACAGCGTCCTCCTGGGCACAAAGCTGAAATGAGAGCCACCACAAAACAAACATTCCAAATAAAATTAATTAATTTATCCGTATTTAATTAACATTACAATGTGAACTAATCACCCATGTGCAATCCCTTATTGCCTGTCGTTCGTGTGCCTTTTCCTTCTCTAGTGCTCCTACGTAGTGCTCCCCCAGTGGCTGCAGCATGGTTGGTGGAAGGCTGCTGAGTTTCCGTGGGGGAAGACTACAAATGGCCTTGCAGGACAACCTCGACCAGCTGTGGACCTACAGCTAAGGCCCGGCTGTAGACTGCACTACCTCGGCATGGTCGGCAGCATTCTGGGCTGGCTGGCTGACGGGCAGCAGCAAGGGCACTGGTGAAGTGACAGTGGTGGGTTTAGGAATGCTGTCATCCTAAGTGAGGACAGCAGGTTCCTGCTCCACAGACCCACAGTCACTCCCCTGAGGCGGCGCCTCTGCATTCCTAACAATCTGTCGGAGGACAGATTGCTGGCCTGCTGCAACACCCTGCAAGCCCCTTTCGACACTGGTAAACTCAGCCATGATGGCAGCAGTCTGAGCTGGGGTGGCAGCAAGTTGAGCCTGCAGGAGAGCAGCCTGTGCTTCCACTGCAACAATGAGACGTTGGGTCACTTTCGCCTGTGTTGCAATGGAAGCTGCGACATCACCCATCACACGCAGTATCATGGCTGGGTCCACAAGGTCTCTCCTGGAGTTGTCCATCATTTACAGCCTGGAAATCATGGGCTCCAAGCTCTGCGCAAAGCCCCGGGCAATGTTGGAGCCGGACTCCTCCATGTTCCTTGACATTGCCAAGAGGCTGTCTGGCAGGTTTGCCATTGCATCTAGCATTTCAGTGTGCATGGCCATCTCCCTTCTGCTGAAGTCCACCCCATCGAGGTCAGCATCTGAGTCGTGTGCAGCAGAACTCATGCGTGAACTCTCCCTCCGAGTAGCTGGCCCCTGAGCTACCGTTTCCCCCTGGCCTTGCTGCAGCTCGCTCGTGCCCAGTGCCTCACCATGTGCAGATCCTGCCTCTACATTACCCTCTCCATGCTGTGCAGTGCCAGTTTCTGAGCTGGTGTCTGCGAGTATCAGATACAGTGACTGTGTGTCGTCGTCTTCTTCTCCACTCTCCTCCATAGCATGGGGGACAGGCTGGCCTGCTGGCAGTTCTTGGGTATCTGAAAGTAGAAAGGCACAAGAGTCGGGTTGTGGTGAGGGGAGGGCGGCGGGGGGGAAATGCAAGATATCCATGCATACAGCATCAGGAGCTTGTAAGTGAGAAGAGATTGTGGGATGAGGGGGAAGTGGGATGTGAAAAGAAGGATTGGGAATGACCATACCGTTATCAGCAAGGGCTTCAACTTCTCCTGTTACCACAGCTTCGGTGACTGCCCCTCCAATGATGTCGAACACCAACTCCTCCAGTTAGCTCAAGGTGTGTACAACAGCTTTGCCGCCTCCCGTCTGCCGTTATTCCCGGCGGTTGTGAGCCTGCTTGGCCTGCAAGAGAAAGTGTCAGTGAGTGTAGTGCAATATTTTTGGGTGATGTGCCAGCCATAATTGAAAAGCTGTTAGTGTGTGGAAGGTATGAGGTGTGAGTGTTGCAGCAGTGGTAAGGTTGTGAGGTATGAGTGGTGATAGGTAGAGACTGTTGGTTGGTGAGTGATGGGGGTGTAGTGCAATGTCTCTCTAGATTTTTTGTGTGCTGAGCGGGCCTTGAACTCCTTTGAGCGCGACCTTTTCGTCTGTGGGCAAATATTACAACAACTTTTACTACTACGACAGCAACCAGTGGGACTGCACGGCCTGCAACACCTGCTGCGCGGCAGCCGAGAGAGAAATGCGCAGCCTAGGGGGAACAGTGAGTGGTGCATTGAGCAGTGTGTGAGGCTTGTGGTGCAGATGGTGGGATATGGCATTTACTGAAGCCTTTACTCACCTTGACCTGCCGTGTGAGGTCAGTAAACTTCTTTAGGCACTATGGCCTAGAAATTCGGTGGGGTTAGCGCCCAATTAGAGGCGTTAGAGGGCCTTGCGCCGGAATTATAGCCGCGATCGAAATTGCGTTGGGCCCTACCATCGGCGTTAGCCGGTAGCGCTGCGCCGGCACCGATGACGTCATCAGTGTGCGCAGCGTCCCGGTTGCCGTGGTAACGCGGCCGGACGCCCAAATTCAGTTGCGGCCGCCTCGCCCGTGGCAGCCGCAACCAACGATTGTTCAACGGGATGTTGCAGCACGTAGCGCCGGCGCATTAAGGTGGAGCGGTGGCCGGCCGCTTTCCCGGCGGCCGCCTGCCCGCACCTCCCTCCCCGGACTCCTCCACCACCCCCCCGCGGCACTGATGTGTGTGGCCCGCGAGCCCGGCACTTCTCCGAGGTGCCGGGCTCATTTGTCGGGCGAATCGACCGGTCAACGGTCGGCTGCAGGCAGCTCCTCCTTAACAGAAGGAGGAGGCCTGCAGTACCCCAGCCTGCCGCACCGCATCGGGTGCCGCAGCGGGGGATTAGCGCCGCAAACCTGCATTCAGCGCCCATAGCGAGGCGCTGAAACCCTCCATTAGTGCCCGCAGCCGTCTGGGCGCGGGGCAGCTGAATTTTTGGCGGGCGCAGCGGCAATTATCGCGGGCGCAAAATTTTGGGCGCAAAAGCCCTGGTGGAGGCAAACCTAATTTCTAGGCCTATATCCAGGTCCTTGCCATGCCACTCTTGGCCATGACATAGGTAGCTATTTCCTGCCAGAGCCTTCTAGTGGTAGCCTTTGATAGCTTCCTGGGAACAGGACACCCCGCCTTCTTTCAACTGCCACGACCAAGGCCTCGAGTGCAGCATCTGAAAACCTTCTGGCTCTCTCTGGGTTCTTGTTGCTGTGCCATGGTTTCAGTCTGCAATGACAATGAGGTGCTGCTGCATCAAAGCACTTCCCCATTAAGTAGTGCAGAGAGCCCAGGCCAAACATTATTGGCCATTAGATTGCACCCGATATAGGGCCACCTGTTCAGTGCTAAGCTAAGCAGCACTGCGTTTAGCACTGCGATCAGCACTGCAATCATTATAATGAGCAGGCAGCATGAATTTTGTGTGCTGCCTGGACCACTTTCAAACAACACTTTCAATGGGCGCAGGCAAATAGCACTGGCTCTTGACACCACACGTTTTTGGGCCTGATCCAATTTCTCGGCCTATGTTTCAATTAAGAATCTATACCTGAAGCTTAACCCAGCCCCCACTGTGAACAATAATTTATGACTTCAAACTTCTTCATAGCTATTCTGGACTTTGACCAAATGCTATATTAATTATAACTTCTATTTTAAATAGAAATATGTTTGGCAAGGAACAAGAAAATGTTGAGCAATTTTATAAGCAAACTTTCAATAGAAATTTAAAAAGTTGCAACCTGAGACTTACAGGAAGACAGATGATATAAAATAGCTAGTACTGTACTGAGTTAGGAAATTGTTTTGAATCGGCTTCCAGGAATGAATCCTCTTCAATGAAGTCATGATGCCCATTATTTTAAAGGAGTTGCTCACTGACAATTAAGCACTTATCTAGATTCTACCCCACCTGAAATGTTGGGCGTTCATGGAGGTGCAGGCAGCAAATTAAACTTTGAGGGAGGCCTAAAAGTGAGAGATACTTTGAGCTAAAAAGGTTTTATAAAATCTAAACACTAGATTGTGTGGGATACCATTTCTGAGTAATCTTGCAGATTCCCAGAAGAACACCATCAATTTTCTAGGAGGTCTGAAATAATGATCTCAAGTACCAATGTGCAGAACATATGTAAGCATTAAAATTTTCATAATAGGGTAATGGTTGACTCCATGCTAGCAAATTAAATGTACTCTAATACTGTAGTTTTATGTTTGTTACCCTATTGTTGGCTTTTTGATGTAATGCCTTTCCTAAATGTAGTTATTTTCCTTTATCACAATAATGTACTTCTATTTTAATGTATTCAAAATACTACTTATATAATTTATGAAAGAAAGCTATAATGGAGGCTGATGAAGAGTGGGCCATGAACAAGAAGCTAGTTGACCTTTCCACACGGGATATCCGCAGAGCTGTAAGTAATTATTCCTGTTATCTAAGCAATTCTTCAAATATTTGTATCCAAGGACACACTTGTGGGGGTAATTTTCACTTTCCTGTGGGTGTAAGATGTACTCAATATCAGATGTAGCAATTGGATATTGGAAAAGGTTTAACAACTACTTTAAAGACAGGATGTTCATTTCACAATGCACAGCTTCTCCAAAGATCAATCTCCAAAGATCAAACTCCAAACTTTAACATTAGGGGTGAGGTTGCGTTTCAAAACATAAATCCCACTTTACCTTGTCTTGAGTTCTTAACTTAGGCTCCATATTTGTTTAAAGATAAGTCTCAGTCAACATTTCTTGTCAATTTGTACAACTTTAGTACACACTGAATTCCTCAACAAAAATATCTTCCTTCATGGTCCATGTGCTTCCCCAGATCTATTGCACTGTGAAAAGGTAAGAAGTGGTCTTCAGCTTCATTCTGCTTTCATCATCTAGAATTTTTTAATAAAAGCAGACTCTGCAAACAGTTACTCAACCAAAACTATGTCCCAATAAACCAATAGTCAGATCACTGGGAAACTCGAGATCATGTGTAATTCAGATAAATCCTGGAAAGTATTACTAAGCCACATATTTGGTGAACTGACGAAAGGAAAGCTTTACTGTGCAAGTGACACAGATCAAGTATCAATGGTATGTACACAAGGTAACTGTACTGTATGAGTTTGCTACATTTGACACCTTCACAAGATAATTTTAATGAATACCCTTCACCCTATTTCCTTCCAAAATAGTGACCCTATTGTCTTACTATTACATCATTTATCTTTTTTTTAATGAAACACAAGGCTGAGCTTAATCACTAAATCTGGAGAGCATAAGTTTTAGGCCACCATATTGAAGCTGCTTAGTGCAGTTCTGGTCACGGGGACAAGGAAAACATTCAAACCTTGGAAGCGGTATAGAGAAGGGCCACAAGGCTGATCTCTAGTGTTAGAGAGCTTGGTTATTACACAGCCTAGGTAGGAGGAGAATGAGGCAGGATGTTATGGAGGTTTTTTAATGGAATAGAAATGGTTTATCCAAGGCATTATTTGATAAACTGGCTGTGTAGCACTAAGGTACAAACGGTAAATGCCAAGTTTAGGACTGGTGTCAGGAAGTCTTACTTCATATAAAGAATGATCAATACTTGGAATAGTCTTCCAACTAGGATAATAGATGCAGTCAATCAAGAGGCAGCTGAATGCTGCAATGGAGGATTGTGTGGAGGATATATTTCTGTGGAAGGATGAGCTAAATGAATCAAATGGTTTCCACAGTTGTATGTATCTTTGTGATGACAGCATGGATTTGTTAAGGGAAGGTTATGTCAGACTAACTTGATTGAATTTTTTGAGGAGGTAACCAGGAGGGTCGATGAGGGTAGCGCATTTAATGTAGTCTACATAAATTTTAGCAAGGCTTTTGACATAGTCACACATGGCAGATTGGTCAAAAGTAAAAGCCCATGGGATCCAAGGGAAAGTGGCAAGTTGGATTCAAAATTGGCTCACTGGCAGGAAATAAAGGGTAATGATCGAAGGGTGTTTTTGTGACTGAAAGGCTGTATCCAATGGGGTTCCGCAGGGCTCAGTACTAGGTCCCTTGCTTTTTGTGGTATACATAATGATTTAGACTTCAATGCAGGGGGCATGATTACGAAGTTTGCAGATGATCCAAAAATTGATAGCGAGGAAGAAAGCTGTAGACTGCAGGAAGATATCAATGGACTGGACAGGTGACAGAAAAGTGGCGTATGGAATTAATCTGGAAAAGTGTGAGGTAATGCATTTGGGGAGAGCTAACAAGGCAAGGGTACGCACAATAAATGGTAGGTTACTGAGAAGTGTAGAGGAACAGGGGGACCTTGCAGTGCATGGCCAAAGATCCTTGAAGGTAGCAGGACAGGTAGATAAGGTGGTTAAGAAGGTATATGGGATACTTTCCTTTATTAGCCGAGACATAGAATATAAGAGCAGGGAGGTTATTCTTGAACTGTATAAAACACTAGTTAGGCCTCAGCTAGAGTGCTGCATATAGTTCTTGTCACCACATTACAGGAAAGATGTGATTGCACTAGAGAGGGTACAACGGAGAATTGCAAGGATGTTGCCAGGACTGGAGAATTTTAGATATGAGGAAAGATTGGATAGGCTGGGGTTGTTTTCTTTGGAACAGAGGAGGCTGAGGGGAGACTTAATTGAGGTGTATAAAATTATGAGGAGCCTAGTTAGAGTGGATAGGAAGGACCTATTTTTTTTTAGCAGCAAGATCAATAACCAAGGGACATAGATTTAAAGTAATTGGTAGAAGGATTAGAGAGGAATTGAGAACCTTTTCACCAGAGGGTAGTGGGGGTCTGGAACACACTGCCTAAAAAGCGGTAGAGGCAGAAACCCTCATCACATTTAAAAAGTACTTGGATATGCACTTGAAGTGCCGTAACCTACAAGGCTACGGACCAAGAGCTGGAAAGTGGGATTAGGCTGGATCGCTCTTTTTTGGCCGGCACCAACACAATGGGTCGAATGGCCTCCTTCAGTGCCATAAATTTCTATGATTCTATATGTATTTACAATGACCTCAGAGAGCTTCAGCTAGGTTTGCTTCTCTCCTCCAGTTCAATCTGATGTTGAGGTATTGATCCATCATAAAATTAAGACCTTGCCAAAAAAGTACAAATTCAGATAAAACATGACATTGAAGAGTATTTATTTTTTAGGCTACACTGAGATGAGGATATTTTTGTTGTTTCTGATTTCTTATATTTTTCATTCATAGCTTAAGAAGCAAAGTTTGGAGACTTTGGCAGTCTCCAGCAGTGCTGCATAGTGAATATATCTTTGTTTTTTTCCTTCAGATGTACTTTGAATAGAGGAAAATAACTTGGTTGATTTTAGGAATGAGACTCATGTGTAAGACAGAACTGAATATGGAGCTGTTTGCTGTTTACTCCCATACCAGAAATTTCTCATGGACATTGTTCTTGTTTAGTTGGTCAGGTGCTCTTCCCCTTCCTCTCAAGTCTGTCTCTTTATTCAGTCTATGCCTGGCTCTGTGTCTGCTTGCACTGTTTGAGTTTCTTCTTATTTTACAGTTGCCTATTTATAATTGTTGTATTTTGATTTAGGCATTTTAACTTGGGCTAATCTGTTTATTTACATCAAACCATGAATGAAGCTCATTAAAGAAATCAATGTGCTAAAATGTGGGGTTGGAAGAAGTAACAAATCAGGAAAAAAAAAATCTTACAGATGTATTCTGCAATATACTGTATAATACATTTAAAGGTTAGCGATGAGTTTTGAAATTTTGGATTTGAAATTCAAACAGGTCAGATATTTTTGGAACTTTTATATTAGTATATGACTAAATTGAACTTGTATATTCCGATAATGCAAATGTGGAAATTGCAACATGGTGTTTGCTGAAGGGTGTTGTTTTAGTCATACAAGTCTGTTCTCATCTCACTGGCTTTGTGGACATGCTATTGTCTACCATGTGTGCATGGCTTTGGACTTGTGCTGAATCCAGAAACAAGAGTTGGAATTTCTTTGCAGCTTGTCAAACATCACTAGCAGCAGGAGAAAAATCTCTCATTTGTGTAGGTGAACATAGTTGGGTGGGTTGAGAAAAGCCAGGCTGCCACAAAAGCTCACAAAGAAAGTAAGAACTTGCATTGTTACAGCACCTTTCATGTCCTACAATTACTCACAACTAATTACTTTTGAAGTGTGGTCACAGTTCTGTTGGCAATTGCGGCAGCCAATTTATGCACAGCAAGGTCCCACAAACTGCAATGACATAAATGACCTGTTGTTCTGTTTTGGTTGAGGAATAAATGTTGGCCAGTAGACTAGGTGTACTCCACTGCTTTTCACTGAATAATGCCATGGTATATTTACCATCCACATGAACAGCCAGATGGGGCCTTGGTTCAAATGCTCACCTCTGACAATGAAGCACTCACACAGTACTGCATGGAAGTATCAGCCTAGCTTATGTGCTCGAGTCCTGCAGTGGGGCTGTGGCTGTATTATGAATACCCCTAAGTTAGATGCACACATATCTAATATGACATTCAGTAACCCCACCCTCTTTGCTTTTAGGTTTGAATCACATCTTTAACCTATTCAGTTCAGTGTTTTGTTGATTAGTACACTGCTGTTACTTTCAACAGAGAAGCTCAAATTGTTTGATTAAAATGTCATTATGTTTGCATGAGATGAAAAAATAATTAAGTCACTCCACCACATTATATGACCATCATTGTGGTTCATTAAAATAAAACTCTTTGTTTCATAACACTAAATGTCATCATTAAAATTGATATTTAATTTACTCATATTTACCTTCTGCAGTGCTGAAGCATTAAGATTTCTTTGGTTTGTCTGCCAAAATGCTCTAGTAGAAGAACACAATTACTGTGAACCCATTCTAATAATTTCCCCATGATCGCAACAATTTAACTTCTGGCATTTATCCCAAGTCTTTATGCTTTAAAAAAAATCAAACATTGGATTATAGACACTTAGCTAATTCAATGTTTATTGTCAGAGCTGCAATAATTTGGAAGCTAACCCCTAATTGCTGCATTTACATTGCAGGATATTATCACCATTCACAACAAAATAAAATAAGCCTACCTTCCCTTCATGTGAGGAAATGTTTTTGAAATCTGTTTCTGTGACAGTGTTTTGTGTGCACTTGCAGTTTGTGTGTACAGGAAAAACTCAATGCATGAGGAATTGTGACATGAACCTATATTCTAATATTCCACGCTATATAGTGGTATACCAGCAAGCTGTCCTACTAGAAAAATCTAGACCCCAATCTTCAAGTGCACAATAACTATAGTGTATTTTATTCTAATAAATAGCTTTGTACCATAGTCTAAAAGGATGTGAAGAATAGTTTATTGGCAGCAAACTGAGCTTATACAGATTTTAAAAAGGAACATCTTTGCTTTGCTTTTGGTTCAGTTTTGATATAGCCAGAATAGAAAGTCATTAATTTTGTTGTTGTTAAAACTGCTAACTAAAAAGAAAGATGAGACTGTTTTGCAGGTGGTATCTGTAACCATGCTTTTTGCCACATAAAAATCAGTACTTGGAGCCTGCTAGGAGTTCTACACTTAGTCCACCTGGAATTGATGGAATTTTGATTTCATTTCTGTTGTTGGCAAGTTTCATTTGTTTTGATAAGGCTACTTTTGTGGGCAAGTTAGATATATGAGAGTGATAAATCATTTCCCACCAAACCAAAATGTACAAAATGTAGTGTCTTTGCTCTGATGATAGGTCTAGATCTCTTTCTGACTTCAGGTAACATACTTATTAGCAGTGTCAACTGAACTCACAAATATACAGCTGCAGACAGTCAATGTGGCACACCATTTTCTTTTGTGAAGCTGTGTCCTATGAAGCAAAGGCTATAATGCTGTTCTGAATTTAATTTATATGTATGTATGTATCGTTCTCCACAGTTTGCCATTCCATACATTGAATGAAGTTCACACACTTTCCCTTGTGCATATATGTCTGTGTCTATCCTATGACACTTCATGAGCTCGCTACAGTATATATATTTCATTACCATGATGATGATCTTTGCATTTGAATTGGTGATGATCTCATTACATTAACTTATCAGCCATTGAAATTATATTCTTTTTTAAACTTATCCCATTATTAGGATCTTTTTACTACTAATTTTTCATTTATGATCCCGGATTCTGTATTAATCAAGTTGGCACTATGTTCCATTACTGAGAGAGTACTGCACTGTCGTTAAACCGAGGTCCCATCTGCTCTCTCAGATGGATGTAAAAAATCCCATGGCACTATTTCGAAGAAGAACAAGGGAGTTATCCCCGGTACCCTGGCCAATATTTATCCTTCAGTCAACGTAACTAAAACAGATTATCTGGTCATTATCACATTGCTGTTTATGGGAGAAAGCTGTGCACAAATTGGCTACCGCATCTGCTACATTACGATGGTGACTACACTTCAAAAAGTACTTAATTGGCTGTAAAGCGCTTTAGGACGTCTGGTGGTCGTGAAAGGCGCTATATAAATACAAGTCTTTCTTTGCTATAAAAATTGGATATGTGCCATTAATCCTGTAAAATGTCAGGCACTTCTTGAAACTTTTGCTGCAACAAACTATTCTTTACATCCTTTTAGAACACGGTACAAAGCTATTTATTAAAATATAATACACTTTGAAGATTGGGGCCTAGATTTGTTGATATACCAATATATGGTGTGGAATTGTAGAATATGGGTTCATGTCAACAACAACAACAACAATTTGCCTTTATATAGCACCTTTAACATAGTAAAATTTCCCAAGGCGCTTCACAGGAGCGTTATCAAACAAAATTTGACACCGAGCCACATGAGATATTAGGATAGATGACCAAAAGCTTGATCAATGAGGTAGGCTTTAAGGAGCATCTTCAAGAAGGAGAGTGAGGTAGAGAAGTGGAGAGGTTTAGGGAGGAAATTTCAGAGCTCAGTGCCTAGGCAGCAGAAGGCATGGCTGCCAGTGATGGAGCGATTAAAATTGGGGATGCACAAGAGGCCAGAATCGGAGGAGCGCAGCGATCTCAGAGGGTTGTAAGGCTGGAGGAGGTTACAGAGATGGGGAGAGGCGAGACCATGGAGGGATTTAAAAACAAGGATGAAAATTTTAATATTGAGGTGTTGCTGGACTGGTAGCCAATGTAGATCAGCGAGCACAGGGGTGATGGGTGAACGGGACTTGGTGTGAGTTAGGCTACGGGCAGAAGAGTTTCTAAAGCGCTCAAGTTTATGGAGGGTAGAAGATGGGAGGTTGGCCAGGAGAGCATTGGAATAGTCAAGTCTAGAGGTAACAAAGGTACGATGAGGGATTCAGCAGCGGATGAGCTGAGGCAAGGGCGGAGTCAGGTGATGTTACGGAGGTGGAAGTAGGCGGTCTTGGTGATGGAGCCGATATGTGGTCAGAAGCTCATCTCGGGGTCAAATACGACACCAAGGTTGCGAACAGTCTTTTTCAGCCTTAGACAGTTGCCAGGGAGAGGGATGGCGACGTTGGCTAGGGAGTTTGTGGCAGGGACCAAAGACAATGGCTTCGGTCTTCCTAATATTTAGTTGGAGGAAATGTCTGCTCATCCAGTACTGGATGTCGGACAAGCAGTGTGACAAATCAGAGATAGTGGAGGGGTCGAGAGAAGTGGTGGTGAGGTAGAACTGGGTGTCGTCAGCGTAAGAGTGAAAACTGACGCTGTGTTTTCGGATGATGTCGCCGAGGGGCGGCATGTAAATGCGAAATAGGAGAGGGCCAAAGATAGATCCTTGGGGGACTCCAGAGGTAATGGTGCAGGAGCAGGAAAAGAAGCCATTGCAGGTGATTCATTGGCTACGACTGGATAGATAAGAATGGAACCATTAGGCTGCAGTCACACCCAGCTGGACGATGGAGGAGAGGCATTGAAGGAGGATGGTATTGTCAACCGTGTCAAAGCCTGATGACAGGTCGAGATGGATGAGGATGGATAGTTTACCACGGTCACAGTCACATAGGATGTCAGTTGCCACTTTGATAAGTGCCATGTGTTTTAAAAGTCATCCAGTTTATCGGGATGAAACTACGAAGAATTGAGAGGGAGAACAGGGAACCTGGGTGCCAATCCAGACTGCTCCAATGCACCTTCTAGCATCCAATTACAGAGTAGCACTGCCAGAGGACACAGGACAACCTGCTCCTTATTAATTGAAGGGAGTGTGATGCGAGGGGGGAAGAATGATTGCCTGCAATTTTGCACAGTTTTGACTATCCTTGTTAGAATACCTACCTTACCTGTTCTCATAGGGGGTGAATTTCCATGGAATTTCTCTCCACTGTCCGCCATAACTTCAGTGGAAGAGCGGGAGAACCTCCTGTTTGTAACATCATCTGAAACCTCCAGTTATAGAATTCATCCCTAGGTAAAAAAGAAAATCTTGCATTTATATCGTGTCCTTCACAACCTCAGGATGTCCCACATCGCTTGGGTGAGGTCTTCCACATAATCAACACACACTGCATGAATAAATTAAAGCTTAACTATGTATTCACTTTCTGTCCTTTATGTTTGAATCCGAGTGTCTTGTCCTAGTGTTTATGTTCATTTTGAATGAATGAACAAACAAACTTGCATTTATATCACAACCTTAGGATGTCCCAAAGTGTCCCTCAGTCTTTGAAGTGTAGTCACTGTTGTAATGTAGGAAACCTGGCAGCCAATCTGCACACAGCAGGGTCCCATAAACAGCAATGTAGGAAACCTGGCAGCCAATCTGCACACAGCAGGGTCCCATAAACAGCAATGGGATAAATGGCAGTTAATCCGTTTTAGTGATATTGTTTGACGGATGAATGTTGGCCAGGACATAGAATCATACAGCACAGAAGGAGGCCATTTGGTCCATCATGCCTGTGCCAGCTCTTTGAAAGAGCTATCCAATTAGTCCCACTCCCCTGCTCTTTCCCCATAGCCTGCAATTTTATCCCCTTCAAGCATTAATCCAATTCCCTTTTGAAAATTGCTATTGAATCTGCTACCACCACCCTTTCGGGTATTGTATTCCAGACCATAACAACTCACTGCATTAAAAAAAAAATCTTCTCATCTCCCCTCTAGCCCATTTTCCGCTAATTTGGCAGTGCCCCTCTGTAAAGCTATAATGATTGGACTGAGTGTGAAATGAAAAGCCTCTACTGGTACAATATTGGAAATACTGGCCACTGTGTATCACAGGCAAATTGCGTTGACACCGGCATGCCTGCTATAAGCGGTGGGGACTGTAACTCCAATTGGATTGGATTTTGGACCCAATATCACAGAAATGAAGAGCAGTCTCTGTTTGAGTTTAATATAAGGCATATTGGCTGAACCTGACACTGACGAAAAAGGGAATCATATCTGATTCCTCAGCAAGGCCATCACTCACCTTGATGTTGAGACAAATAAAAGGCCAATGCTGAATAACACAAGAACATGTAAAGTGTATACCTTTTTATATCTCTTGTTATAAAGCTCGTGAGATTTTTATCTTGGATGGATAAGAAATATATTTTTGTTAAAAAATCTAAGTTTTCCCTTACTTGTGGAATAATATCTTTTGAATGGGCCTTTTCCTGCTGCAGCAGCCATTTTCTTCTTAATCTGTTCAGAGAACATGAAGGCACAGCGGGTTAGATGTAACACCCCTATTTAAGAAAGGAGGGAGACAGAAAGCAGGAAACTATAGACCAGTTAGCCTAACATCTGTCGTTGGGAAAATGCTGGAGTCCTTCATTAAGGAAGCAGTAGCAGGGCATTTGGAAAATCATAATGCAGTCAAGCATGGTTTTATGAAAGGGAAATCATGTTTAACAAACTTGCTGGAGATCTTTGAGGTTGTAACGAGCAGGGTGGACAAAGGTGAACCAGTGGATGTGGTGTATTTAGATTTCCAGAAGGCATTCGATAAGGTGCCACATAAAAGGTTACTGCATAAGATAAGAGCTCATGGAATTGGGAGTAATATATTAGCATGGATAGAGAATTGGCTAACTAACAGAAAGCAGAGAGTCGGGATAAATGGGTCATTTTCCGGTTGGCAAACGGTAACTAGTGGGGTGCCACAGGGATCGGTGCTGGTGCCTGAACTATTTACAATCTACAGTACATTAATGACTTGGATGAAGGGGACCGAGCGTAATGTAGCCAAGATTGTGGATGATACAAAGATGGGTGGGAAAGCAAGTTGTGCAGCGGACTCGAAGAATCTGCAAAGGGATATAGACAGGTTAAGTGAGTGGGCAAACATTTGGCAGATGGAGTATAATGTGGGAAAGTGCAAGGTTATACTCTTTTGCAGGAAAAATAAAAAAGCAAATTATTATTTAAATGGAGAGAGATTACAAAATGCTACAGTTCAGAGGGACCTGGGGGTCCTTGTGCATGAAACACAAAAAGTTAGCATGCAGGTACAGCAAGTAATCAAAAAGGCAAATGGAATGTTGGCCTTTATTTCAAAGGGGTTGGAGTATAAAAGCAGGTAAGTCCTGCTACAACTGTACAAGGTATTGGTGAGACCACACCTTGAGTACTGCATACAGTTTTGGTCTCCTTATTTAAGGAAGGATATACTTGCATTGGAGGCAGTTCAGAGACGATTCGCTCGGTTAATTCCAGATATGGGGGGTTTGACTTATGAGGAAAGGTTGAGCAGGCTGGGCCTATACTCATTGGAATTTAGAAGAATGAGAGGTGACCTTATTGAAACATATAAGATACTGAGGGGGCTCGACAAGGTAGATGCAGAGAGGATGTTTCCCCTCGTGGGGAAATCTAGAGCGCGGGGGCACAGTTTTAGAATAAAGGGTCGCCCTTTTAGAACTGAGATGAGGAGGAATTTCTTCTCTGAGGGTCGTAAATCTGTGGAATTCTCTGCTGGGGAGGCTGGGTCATTAAATACATTTAAGGTGGAGATCGACAAATTTTTGCAAGATAAGGGAGTGAAGGGTTATGGGGAGCGGGCGGGGAAGTGGCTTTGAGCCCAAGATCAGCCATGATCTTATTGAATGGCGGAGCAGGCTTGAAGGGCCAAGTGGCCTATTCCTGCTCCTATTTCTTATATTCTTACTTAAACATTAGGCCAGATGACTGGCGGAGCATACCCCCTGCCCACCAGTGCCAGGTGAAAAAAGGCCAGAGCCATTTCGTTTCGAAGTCTGGGCCACATTTAAATAGAACCAGTGAGCTGCCCGCTCCAAACAGGGAGAACTCCCCTGCCATTCTTCAAATACTGCGGTGGGATATTTTATTACAAACAGAGAGGGTCTCGGTTTAATATCTCATTGAAAAGATGGCACCTCTAACAATGCAGCATTCCCTCAGTACTGCACTGAGTTGGGCTTGAACCACAACCTTCTGACTCAAAGAAGAGTGTACCCAAGCTGACCTAATAGATGGGTCCCCAACCAAGTATAATTGCAGGGATTAACCACACTATGCCTATCTATGCTTTGTCTGAAGTGTGAGTATTCACCAGGTTGTAATGTATATATTCACCAGATTGTAACATACAATTCTGTCAGCTTGCAGAAACAAGTAGCAGTAACTGGCCTTTACTCTGTGTGTGCTGTGCCCGGCAAGAAAAGAATACAAGAATTAATCACAAAACTGCTTCATTTTTGTCACAATCTACTTTCAGACATTGTAGAGTAAACTGAGCAGCAATGGTGCCAATTTGGGAAGTATAATTTGGTAGACTACACAAATTTTTAACTTTTTTGGCCAAGATTGTAGTCTAGGACGTGCAAATCTTCCTTGTTAATCAGGTGTTTTCTGTATTTTGCTTTTGATGATCTAGGATGTGGACAGGTGTAGGTTGCCTGTCCATCTTCCTGACTGAGCAATGATGCTTGGTGCTAGAGGCAACTCGGAAAAAGAGAAGGGAATAAAACTAGACAAAGGAGTTTTTCTAATGTATATGAGTAGAGTTGACAAGCAACTAAAACATTGAGCACACTCAAAGTCCCAACATTTCTGCTGGTTTGCCATTTTCTGCTAACATGCACCTGTGATAACAATAAAAATCTTAAAAAATACAACCGTTTAACAGCACTATCTTACTGGCACAACAATAACTAAATATATTGGCCCCACGCCTACTTTTACCAGCCGCAAAAGATGCATGGGCAGTTGTTGGGCAAATAGCCCAACTCTGCACCAGCAATACTCATTTTTCAGGCGGTTTGGCATTGACAGATTGCAAGCTCCGGATGCGCATGCGAAAATCCAGAAGTTGCGGGGCCTTTCAAATGGATTACGACGTATGCCGTCATGGAGACCGCAATTTCAGGGCCATTGAAACTCTAATGCACTGTGTCATAGAGGGTTATAACACAGGATCAGCCTTGTGATCCCTCACACTGTCACGGTGGAAATAAGGTGCTGCCATATGGGGAGAATTGGAAAATTGGGAGCTTTGAATATTCAGTTTTGAATCATTGGCCTAGTAATTGTGGTCTGAGGATACAAAGATGGGAGGGAAAGTAGTGAGTGAGGAGGACATAAAAAACCTGCAAAGGGACATAGACAGGCTAAGTAAGTGGGCAGAGATTTGGCAGATGGAATACAATACTGGAAAGTGTGAGGTTATGCACTTTGGCAGGAAAAATCATAGAGCAAGTTATTATCTTAATGGCAAGAAACTGGAAAGTACTGTAGTACAAAGGGATCTGGGGGTCCTGGTGCACGAAACTCAAAAAGTTAGTATGCAGGTGCAGCAAGTGGTCAAGAAGGCCAATGGAATGTTGGCTTTTATTGCTAGGGGGATAGAATATAAAAACAGGGAGGTATTGTTGCAGTTGTACAAGGTATTGGTGAGACCGCATCTGGAACACTGCATACAGTTTTGGTGTCCATACTTAAGAAAAGACATACTTGCTCTTGAGTCAGTACAAAGAAGGTTCACTCGGTTAATCCCGGGGATGAGGGGGTGGACATATGAGGAGAGGTTGAGTAGATTGGGACTCTACTCATTGGAGTTCAGAAGAATGAGAGGCGATCTTATTGAAACATATAACATTGTGAAGGGGCTTGATCGGGTGGATGCAGTGAGGATGTTCCCAATGATGGGTGAAACTAGAACTAGGGGGCATAATCTTAGAATAAGGGGCTGCTCTTTCAAAACTGAGATGAGGAGAAACTTCTTCACTCAGAGAGTAGTAGGTCTGTGGAATTTGCTGCCCCAGAAAGCTGTGGAAGCTACATCATTAAATAAATTTAAAACAGAAATAGACAGTTTCCTAGAAGTAAAAGGAATTAGGGGTTACGGGGAGCGGGCAGGAAATTGGACATGAGTCTAGGTTCGGAACGGTCATGGCCCTGTGGGTAGCGGAGCGGGCCCAGGGGCCGTGTAGCCTGGTTCTGCTCCTACTTCTTGTGTTCTAATTCTGTGTTAGATTTCAGGAGATGGTTCTATTCCTGTTCCTGGCTGGGGTGGAGATCACCTTTTGCAGAAGGTAAGTACTGTAGAAAATATAGGGACAGAGTGATCTCCTGGACGAGTTTCGATCGCCTAGATGGGTCGGAGAGGAATTTCCCAGATTTTTTCTCCCAAATTGGCCATTGGGTTTTTTATCTGGTTTTTCGCCTCTCCCAGGAGATCACATGGGTTCGGGTGGGATGTAGAGTGATAGTAGGTTTGAGGTTAGGATCAGATCAGCCATGATCTTATTGAATGGTGGAGCAGGCTCGAGGGGCCGATTGGCCTACTGCTGCTCCTATTTCTTATGTTCTTATGATGCAATCAGGCCGTACAGCTGCTTGCATCAACCGTAAGACTTGCGTGGGAAATTGCTGGCCAGGCGCTGGGCAAATAGCCTAACTCTGCGCCAGCGATTGCTTTTTCAGACCCCTGCGGATGGCCTGTCAACCGTACATTTACAGGCTGCAAGTTCCAGATTTCGCACATGTAAGCGCATGCGGAAATCTGGAACTTGTGGGCATTTCAAAAAGAATCCAAGGCGTACTCTGAGAGTACGCTGTCACAGACACCGCAAGAGTAGTACAGGAAACTCTTTTTTCATACGGGACCGGCGTGCTGCCGGTTGATCAAAAAGTCCGGATTACAGAGAGGTATACTTACTAAGGTACGAGAGCCCCGTACACGGCCACAGATCCAGGCATCCCTGTTGCATGGCAACAGGTGCAGGAACCCCGGTTACACGGCCACTAATATGAAGTAAAACTTACCTGAACCAACTCCTGAATTTTGCCAGTTAAGAGAGATTTCCGGTTATTTAGGTGCCGGTAAAAAGAGAGTTTCCTGTACAACTCCTTTATACTTTTTAGTGAATATTTTATATTAATTGAAAATGCCAGTGAGGTAAATTTGTGTAGAATTATGGGGATGTGAACCCGACTAACAACTGATTTCAAACTGCACAACTTTATTTTACAGAGGTTAACATCTTCTCTCCTGTTGACTATCAGTTTGGACCAGACTTGAACCCAGAATAAACCCACAGCCCTTCGGTATTTCAAACCTGACATTGCCTGTTTTCATTCAGATGCAGACAGCTACACTCCACAAAATCAATAGTACATAAGAATACTCATCAATATTAATAATGACAATAATTACTTTCTTTCAGGTTCCTAAAGGTCTCCCTTATTTTTCTGTGGATTTTGGTCTCCAAGGGGGATTTGCTCACATCATTGAAAATGAAGAGAAGTTTCCTTTTTATTTTGGAAAGGTAATCCCTAATTGCTGGTGACTGGTATTGCTGTGGAGTTTGATGGCACAAGCAATGAACTTGATGCTTCCATAAATCATCTTGGCAAAAATTCAATCAGTAGAAATACTCATAAAATGGTAAACCTATTGGCTCAACTCCCTGAGATATCATGCTAATTATGGTACAGGTATATTGAATTTGTCATTCAAATAATAAGTTCTTGTTGCTGTTGTGTTGGGCTGTGCGGTATGATGATTTGGTCACAAGGTGATTCCAGGGAACTACTTACAGACTCATCCTCCATGTTAACTGATAGTTGTACTTTCAGTGCTGGAAGTCTGTTTAATCAGTCTAATCTTGCTCTTTAAAGGATTTTTTTTTTCAAAACTGCCTTTCTCTAGAAATATTTTTGATAAAATCAGTAGTGCTCATCAAAATATACAATTTCAACAAAATGTGTGATTTAAATCCATTTAGTGCTGAGATACTAGAGGAAGGGAATGCTTTCATTTGGCATTGATGTCTGTTGAATTGCTAATATCTGGTAAATAAAACACTTTTTTAAGTTAAATAAATAGTTAAAAACTGAGTAACGCTCCTGGTAATCTATCAGGGCTGACACATCATTTGGACAGGTTTGAGGAACTGCAAATATATGATTCTACCTATGTGCACTATGACCTCATTTCCCAGGCAATGTGTCATCCAAGGCATGTGCAGTAAGCTCACACTGTCTTCTGTCACTCAGAAGCAGGAAAGCAGATGGAACCTTAGAACCAACCATTCGGCCAATCGTGTCTATGCTAGTGTTTTTTCTAGAGCAATCCAAAACAAATCCAACAGCCTCACTGTGTTCTCATTATCCTATACCTTCTACTTCAAATATTTATTCAACTTTCCCTTCATTCACTCAATGGCCTCTGCTTCAACCAATCCCTGTAGAAAAGCATTCTATGCTCCAACAACCTTCTGCATAAAGACATTTCTCCTAACCTCTCTTCTCAATCTTTTAGTAATCATTTTAAAATAAAGGCCTCTTGTCACTGATTCCCCAACGAGAGGAAATAGTCTTTCGCTATTCACGCTATTCTCTCCGTATACACCATCCACAACATTTCACATCTTTCCAGTAACTGTATATTCCCATTCTTTGTTTTTACTCCCAAAACGTATTACAGGTACTTCACATTTATCTCTGCAAGCAGGAGGATTAATGAAAATTGTGTTGTACAAAAAAAAGAGATTGCCTAAGAAACTAATAATTGTTAGCCAGATAGTATGCCAACTTTCTCCACCCACTGAATCTGAGTAGAAGGCATGGATTTGGAACCGTAGTTCACTGTATTAACAGAGCCATCCAAGTGAAGGCAATGTAACTGTAAAGAGCAAAGCTATCAAAAATAGAATTAGAGGATGCTAATTAAATTCTTTAATGACTACATCATTATAAAGGGTGGGACTTAAAATTTACAGTAATTGTTTTCATATTAGAATGTGGGGGGAATGCAAATCAACTCGGAGCAGTCCCAGTGAGCACCTCCGAGCAGAGGGAGGAAGTGGAAGTTGACCCTGACCCCAGCTGTCAAGGTATTGTGTGTGTGGAGGGGGACAGGGGAGCCAAAGAGGAAATAGAATAACACAAGGGGGATAAACATACAATTTTAAAAAATAGTTTGCAGAAGAAACATTGACGTAAACTTTTTTTCTCTTTAAAGGAAATAGTTGGTGGCATGTTAGACCTGGAGCCAAGGCGTTGGCGGAAACTAATCAGAGAAAACTTTGATGATCAGAGGAAGAAAGTGCTACAGTTTTCACATTGGTGGAAACCGTATGACTGTACCAAAAATAAGGAATAATGTCACCTATTGCAGCAAAATGGTTACACTGTCTTGAAACATGGTGGTGGGAGGATGTGAACTCTGTGCTTCTCTACTATGGTTCTCTAAGATCATGGCAGGTTGGAAACACTGAATAATTTCAAGATCCCACTGTTTTTATTATGAAATATTGAGAAGCCAGCCTAAGTATTTAAGATATGGATTGTTCTGTACTAAAAATAATTTAGTTGTACTGTAAATAGAAAATCGAGAGAGCCTGGCATCTTAATGCTTACTGTTGTATATTTTAATTCATCCTAGGCTGTGAGACCAAGTTTCATTATCTTCAGTTAAAGTTTATCTAAGCAAATAAAATTTAATACTGTAAACCGTGGTGAAATTCCATCATTTTACCACCATCCCTGGAGGCACTTAATCATCACAAGTTCTCCCTTCAAGTTGTTGAGGACTAACAAAACTTCACATAAATGTGTTGGGCAGAATTAAACAACAGCCAAGAAACAGACTCAAAACTGTGACCACAGGGCTGTGAAGCCAATGTTTTAACCTCTGGCAATCTGTTGCTATGTTATCATTGTGTAAAATACCTCTGCTGGTGAAAGGGGAGACTCTGAGAATGCCAGTATAAACATTTAGTTCCATAACTTCATACAAAAATAATTCATCAAATTCATTATGTGCCCTTTCACAATCTTTTGCATGGAATTGAAGTGCTTTTATTGTTCTAATTCCATCCAACAGGTTGTAAGTGTGAACTATTGCTATAAACCACCTGAATTTACTAAGTGTTCATCGCTTGTTTGGGAAGGGATAAGTAATTCACTGTTCTACCCTCCGTAAACTCTGCTGTCCGTATCCTAACTCGCACGAAGTCCCATTCACCCATCACCCGTCACCCCTGTGCTCGCTGACATTGGCTCCCTCGATTTTAAAATTATTATCCTTCTTTTCAAATCCCTCCATGGCCTTGCCCCTCCCTATCTCTGTAATCTCCTCCAGCCCCACAACCCTCCGAGATAACTGCATTCCTCTAATTCTGGCCTCTTGAGCATCCCTGATTTTAATCACTCCACCATTGGTGGCCATGCCTTCAGCTCCATCCCTAAACCTCTCTGCCTTTCCACCTCTCTTTCCTCCTTGAAGACGCTCTTTAAAACCTACCTCTTTGACCAATTCTGCCCTAATATCTCCTTATGTGGTTTGGTGTCAAATTTTATTTGATAACGCTCCTGTGAAGCGCCTTGGGACATTTTACGACATTAAAGGCGCTATAGAAATACAAGTTGTTGTTACTGTTATCACAGGTGAGTGGGCTATTCTTCATATCATGTTCCTATGAAAGCAACCTTATGTGCAGAATATCAGAATACATGGGGTATCAAGTTTGATACTAAACTATGACCTGTCCCATTCAATATTCTCCTTGTTTATATCTCTTTGTAGTGTCTTATTAAAATGTTGCTTACATACTGTTGAGTCTCTATTTACAATGGATCACGGCTCAGTCTTTTGCTGCATGAAATGATGTGGAGTTCCTTGCAGTTCAGTGCAGTACTGAATATTAGTATTGAGATGTAAATAAAGCTTTTTTATATTTGTTCTTGCTGCTTCACAATAATTTGAACTAGCTTGTCTTAAATGCTCAAGAGACACTCTCATTGCAGGGGATATTTAAATTCAGAGGATGATGGAATAAATCTCATTATTCCATCACCTGTGCATATCTTGTTTTAAATTAATCCATACTGTTAGAACTGCTAGACTTCCCACTTCAACAGATTTAGTAGCTGCTGGACATGAGCCTGACAAAAAACTTACCAACATAGCAACTGTGCACCTTTGTGTAAACTGTAATTTATGTGGTGAACATAAGGGGATTATTTTCTAAGACATAATAATTGCATTTTTAAAAACACTGGATTGACCTTCAGCCATTAATATATTGGTCACCCTACATTTTCATTCTTGAAGAAGCCGGTTAACAGTGAGACATACAATGGCAGTATGCTAG
The DNA here is from genome assembly GCF_052327205.1 of Somniosus microcephalus. Taxonomy (NCBI): domain Eukaryota; kingdom Metazoa; phylum Chordata; class Chondrichthyes; order Squaliformes; family Somniosidae; genus Somniosus; species Somniosus microcephalus. The sequence goes on along the minus strand of NC_140996.1, from coordinate 164,787,066 downwards.
TGTTATTCTATACAGTGAGTTATCAAGCTGTATCCATGGTCTATGCTGAGTTTGTTGATCCCAGTCAGGGTGGTACAACTGCATCATTATAATGTAATCGGAGAAGGTAAGAATTTTTCCTGGCTCTAGTACATTTCACTGAATATTTCACTTCTGTTACTATGGCTGTTCGTGTTCTCTGGATATGCAGAAGTATCATACTGACTGCACATCTGAAACCTAGCAGGATTATCACATTTTGGGAAGTTACTATTCCACTTTGTACTCAACATTCATCAGTTTCAAGTCTGCATACATTTACCCAAAATAGAATTTGATAAAACTGTTTTCAAAGGCTTTTCTATTTCACAGTGTTAATGTGTAATCTCAGCAAGTGGGATAGTGGCTGAGTATTAATCATGAGTCTAATAATTAAAGTGCTACAATGTCCTCAGAGATTTAGTCTCTGGGTTTACAGCGCAAAACATGGCAATCATAAATTCACTGAGCTTTTTTTGATAATTTTTGGAATGTAAGATAACAACAACAACTTGTATTTATATAGCACCTTTAACATAGTAAAATGTCGCAAGGCGCTTCACAGGAGCGTTATCAAACAAAATTTGACACCAAGCCATATCATGAGATATTAGGTCAGATGACCAAAAGCTTGGTCAAAGACATAGGTTTTAAGGAGCATCTTAAAGGAGGGTAGAGAGACGGAGAGGTTGAGGGAGGGAATTCCAGAGCTTAGGGCCTTGGCAGCTGAAGGCACGGCCACCAATGGTGGAGTGAGTAAAATCGGGGATGCTCAAGAGGCCAGAATTAGAGGAGCGCAGATATCTCGAAGGGTTGTAGGGCTGGAGGAGATTAGTGAGGGGCAAGGTCATGGAGGGATTTGAAAACAAGGCTGAGAATTTTAAAAACGAGGTGTTGTTTAACTGGGAACCAATGTAGGTCAGCGAGCACAGGGGTGATGGGACTTGGCGCAATTAGGACACGGGCAGCAAGAGAACTCAAGTTTACGGAGGGTAAAAAGTGGGAAGCCGACCAGGAGTGTGTTGGAATAGTCAAGTCTAGAGGTAGCAGATGAGCTGAGGCGGGGCGGAGCCTGACGATGTTATGAAGGTGGAAATAGGCAATCTTAGTGGTGGCGCAGATATGTGGTCAGAGCTCATCTCAGGGTCAAATATGACACCAAGTTTGCGAACAGTCTGGCTCAGCCTCAGACAGTTGCCAGGGAAAGGGATGGAGTCGGTGGCTAGGGAACGGAGTTTATGGCAAGGACCGAAGAGAATGTTTTCGGACTTCCCAATATTTAGTTGGAGAAAATTTCTGCTCATCCAGTATTGAAGATGGTAGAGGTTGCAGGGGAGGAAGGTGCTAGCGAAGTAAGCTTGGGGAGTTGCTGCAGTGTATCCTATAGATCGTACATACTGCAGCCACAGTGCGCCCGTGCTGGAGGGGGTGGATAATGAGTCCAGTGGCAGGAACACAAATCAAGTGAACTGCTCTGTCCTGGATGGCGTTGAGCATTTTGAATGATGTTGCAGCTGCACCCATCCAGGCGAGTGGTAAGTATTCTATCACACTACAAACTTGAGCCTTGGATAGGCTTTGACAGGTCAATAGGTGAGCCACTTATCGCAAAGTACCCAGCCTCTGCCATGCTTTTGCTTGTTATTGATATGACTGCTCCGGTTTATGTTCCGGTCAGTGGTGACCACAAAGACGTTGACAGTCCAAGACATGGTGATGGTGGTGCCATTGAAGGTCGGGGGAGATAGCTGGGCTTTCTCTTGTTCAAGGTGGCCATTTGCTGGCACTTATCAGCCCAAGTCTGGATATTATCCAGATTCTGCTGTAGGCTGGTATTGGTTTCATGCAAAATGAAGATAAATCAAGGTCCAGCAGATGGTGTCAAACATTTTGAATAATGTTGCAACACTGTGTTGAAAAATTTATTCTGGTAATTTATCACAATTTCCAGCTACAGCACATATTGGGCAAGAGATAACAATTTATCCAAGGTGCAGCTCATGCTAATGTATGTCTCAGTTCAATTTGTCCATGTGCGCTTATATGCTAGAAACTGGGGAGCTAGTATTTGAGAGCAAGACAATTTGTGCTGGTAATGTAGGAATTGGTATTTAAGAGATGGATAATCTGTGTTTGTGACAGAGGAGCAAGTATTTCAGAGTAAGACCGGTTATTTTCATGTTAACCGTTGGTTCTGATCTTGGCTGGTGTCACAGGTGGGCTGTACAGATGCCATGCATCTCCTGTACAAGATGGTATTTGATAAAGGGTTGATTCAATTAATCACAGAAATTACTGATTCTAATGTTCCAAATGTGGCCATTATGAAATAATAATGATCATTATATTGGAACATCCAAAAGGCTCAGCTGTATGCCTCAAACATGATACAATAGTACACAACCACATAAAAATGCTTAGGAACAGAAAAAGACTTTGGCTCCAACAAGCCCAGCTTTTTTTTCTCTTGAAAGTAGTATGGAATGGTACAATGGAATTCCAGGAGAGACATATTTATTTCGACAGAACCATATAGGCCTATAAGTGAAGCAGGAAATAGAAAATTGTGACATTGGTGTATGCTTTTGTCAGCCATGGCTCAGTTGGTAGCACTCTCACCTCTGAGTCAGAAGGTGGTGGGTTCAAGTCCCACTCCAGAGATTTGAGCACAAATATTTAGGCTGACACTCTAGTGCAGTATTGAGGGAGTACTGCACTGTCAGAGGTGCCGTCTTTCGGATGAGACATTAAACCGAGGCCCCATCTGCTCTCTCAGCTGGATGTAAAAGATCCCATGACTTATTTTGAAGAAGAACAGAGGAGTTATCCCTGGTGTCCTGGCCAATATCAGTCCTCAGTCAACATCACTAAAACAGATTATCTGGTCACTATCACATTGCTGTTTGTGGAAGCTTGCTGTGCGCAAATTGGCTGCCGCATTTCCTACATTACAACAGTGACTACTTCATTGGCTGTAAAGTGCTTTGGGACATCCTGAGGTCGTGAAAGGCGTAAGTCTTTTTTAATTTTTTGAGAGTTTAGCAAATCAGTAGCAACACTGAACACATTTTATGTCTACATCTGAGAGTGGTTTTCATTGAGCATATTAGCAGGAATTAACCAGTAAAGGAAGCCCTGACAGAACAAAAACAATGTAATTTAACTTGCAAAACAATTTTTATCTGGTATTTTGTAATGTTCTTGTTTTAGCAGTTTAAGCCGCTTGTGTTGGGAACAGTATTAGTCACCTGCAGCCAATTGTAGGCCAGAGCAATTAGACAAGTCAAAGCGGACAGAGTCCAAAGTCCAGTGAGCAGCATGCCCGCCTTCCAGAGCTGCTGCCTTCTGTCTCCTTTTTCTTTCTGCTCCTTGATAGCACAAGTCAATAATTCTTTCTTCTGTCTTACTTTGAAGTTTTAGTTGACTTCTTGTTCAGAGAAAAGAAAAATATACACATACAAAAGATACAAAGTCAAACATTTTCATGATGCCCTCTTAGGGCAGAGTGGGCTCTTGCAGCCAAGCTTTGACGATGCTATTTACCTGCAGCATGCCAGTTTACATTGAAACAGCTGCAGAAATGGATAATGAACTGGATATCAAGGTTACATCTGCAGAATTTGGCTAAACAGGCACAATTCAGACTGGTATATATTTCAATTACTGATTTTTTTTTAAATTGCTTTTAACTTGTTTTGATAATGGACAAAACATATGAGAACTTATTTTTTCCAGCTCAAGATGGCTCCTGGGCAGTCTGCTCCCTAGGGAGCTCCTCACTGTGCACCTCTATCCTTGGCCATCCGCTGCCATCCTTTGCCCTTTCTCGCCCAATCTCCTCTCTTCCACTGTTTAAGTTCCCCTGGTTTTAATAGTGGGTGCATTTTAGCCCAAACTACAAGTTAACTGCTAGTTTAAACTGCCACTGCCCATCCCCCAATCATGCCTGCTCTCTGCTTTTCTCATTGAGCTCCTGCATCTTTTCTCAAATTTGGCTTCCAAATCCCTGGATTTCTCTGGACATCAAGATTATGCTTCTGCACTGGACTACACCACAAGATTCATCTGTTGTGTCTCTGATCTGCTACTCTGTTGCTTAAATGTTAAAGTAACTTTGATCAGCTTACAGCCCTACCCCCACCGCTGCTGTTCCCTGCTGTGCCTGTGACTGTCCTACTGATTCTACTGGTTTTTCCGCTTCAGCTAGTCTGGTTCCTGGCTAGCGTTTCACTCACCTGGGCCGAAGCACATTTCTCTGCCGCTTCTGCATATTATGGTGACCTCTAATTTTGACAACATCTGTCCCGAAAACAATTTTGCCCATTTCCTGGATCTTCATTCCCATGGGAATACCTCCATCAGTGCGTCCTCATATACTCTACCTTTCAAATAGCTTCTGGACTTCACTCGCCTACCACACCTGTCTCCGAACTTGGACAACAGTTTGTCGATGCTCCATGTTGACTCCGCCCTACCTACGCCAACCTTATCCCACCACGGGACCTCAGACTTTAACTCTGGACTCCCTCCTACTGTCTCCTATTCCCTGTTACTACCAGGATATATGTATCCTAATAATTGCCACGTAACTGTTATGTTCATTAATAAATAGACATTCTTATTATGAACACAGCTAGCTTTTGCTAGTTACTTTATTGAGCCATGTGGACTAGGTACTGTATCTGTGGAGGCTTCCATCTTGACTGCTGCCTTGTGGGTAGCCTAGCCTCATGGGTAATGTAGTCTTAATATATATATAGCTGGGTAGTGTAGTTTTATACATACAGCTATATACAGCTCTACTGCTCCACCTAGTGTCCACCACAGAATGACATGTTATTGATCACTACACCCCCCTTTGGAGGTTTAACAAAATCAATATCAATCAACTTTCAAGAAAACAATAAAGATAATATCAGTAACACTTTTGTTAGTGCTCTATAAACATAAACATTTTCAAAACAGTCAACACATTTTCAAAGCTTTACATTGTACTCAAAGATTAAGTCTTTTACTTCACGTGTGGATCTTCTCAACACGGGTAAGTCTGATGTGTCTTCATGAGATTGTTCTGGCGGTGAATGACAAGATACAGTTGCGGCATTGTCATCAATCTGCTCTTATATAGATCGAGGTCTCCTTGCGATCTTTGCTTGGAGAGGGTTTCAGTGTTTCCTTCACTCTTCATGCCATAACTCTCAATGTAGTCAATGCACTCTCGAAAAACTGTTGGCAGCTGGATCCCATCATACAGCATAGTCCTCTCGGCAGCCTCGGCTAATGGAACACCAAAGATTGGCCTGAGGGAAGAAGGAGTATCCACCGGAACTGCTTCCTGCTCTGGTGCAGGCTTCTTCTTTTTCTTTTTCTCTTTCCACTGCTTAACGACATCTGCTGCGATTATACCTTTGGACTTTTTCTCCTTGTGTTTTTCCTCTTTGTGCTTTTCTTCCTTTGGCTTCTCTTTGACCTTGAAGTCTTTTTCTTTCTTCTTGGAGAAACTAGGCTTTTTGAAGGCATGGATACCCTTTGGCCTTTTCATCCTTGATGGGCTCTCTGCTTCATCACCTGAGTCATCTGGTCTGCTTATGGCACAGTTTATACGGTAGACTCTCTTGACCAGTTTTAAGTCTTCACAAGCTTTGTCACCTAGTATCGAATCAAGTCTTTCAGCCACCATAGAAAACATGAGATGATGCACTTTGTCTTTGACTGTCACTTTAAGTCTGCATACACCTAAGCTATCTATTTTCTGTCCATTATAGTCCTTCAGCAGTACTGACTTTTTCTGTATTTTGGGCTTTTCTTTCATATTGTTAATGTCACTCATACTGATTAAGTTTGCTTTTGCCCCAGTGTCCAGTTTCAATGTAACTAATGCTCCATTTATCTGCAGTGGGATCATCCATTTGTCCTCTTTTACTGCATTAACTTTATGTTCAGCATTGTCTATTTCTGAGGGCTGCACATTTTCTGTATCTTTTTTGATATCGTCACATGACACCATTCCTACAAAAAATGTCTCACTTAAATCAGTGTCCTCAATCACATTAACTCGTTGCCCTTTCGTCGTTTTTACTTTTGAAAAGCATTGTTTGGCAAAGTGATTCTTTCCATTACACTTTGTGCACATTTTTCCAAACGCTGGGCATTGTCTTAACTGGTGTTTGTAACCACAGCGTTTACAATTAAAAATTTCATCCTCCGATTGCTTTTCATTTCTGTTCTGCCCACGTTTCTTCCCCTTGTAGGACACAGCACCGACAGCAGCATTATCACTCATTACATTCGCATCATTATTGATTTCACTGAAAGTCTTCACGTGATTTTGAGCTAGCTCGCTGGCTTGGCATATTTTCACCGCATTTTCCAAATTTAGTTCGGTTTCTCTCAACAGACGTTCCCTGACTTTTTTATCATGAATACCAAACACAATCTGGTCACGAATCATGAATGCTTTGGCCTAGAAATTCAGTGGCCTGCGCCACCAGTTTGCGCCCAAAGAGGGCTTTTGCGCCACTGTGCAAACCTACCGCGATATTTAGCGGGGCGCTAATGGCGGCGTTAGCCATTAGCGCTGCGCCGCCACCAATGACGTCATCGGTGTGCGCAGCGCCCCGCTATCGCCCCGCTGGCCATATTTGCTTGCTGCCGCGCCGGCCGCAAACAGCGACCGGTACACGGGGCCTACCTGTGCCGGTACTGGGGCGAGTTAAGGTGGAGGTGCGGCCGGCCGCTTTTTCGGCGGCCGCCTGCCCGCACCTCCTTCCCCAGCCTCCTACAACCCCCCCCCCCCCCCGCCCCGCGGCATTGCCGGCTGTTTCCAGAGAGCCCGGCACTCCTCCTTGGTGCCGGGCTCATTTGCCGGCACTCGCGAGCGGGGATCGTGCTGTTGCAGGCACCTCTCCCTTAAGACTGAGAGGAAGGCCTGCAGTACCGCAGGCTGCCGTGCCGCAGCGGGTGGCGCTGCGGCACTTTGCACGCCGACATTCAGTTTCAGCGCCCCAAGCGGGGCGCCGAAACCCTTGTTTAGCGGCCGGCTTCCACTTGGGGCGCTGAAAGTGAATTTCCCGCTGGCGCAAGTGGCTCCGTGCGCAGCAGTAATTCCGGCGCCCAGGTGAGCTGGACGCCCCAAACTGAATTTCTAGGCCTTTGAGCTCAGAGAAATTACATGTCTGTGCTTTCAGTTTCAGATCAGTTATAAAGCTAACAAAAGTCTCATTTTGTTGCTGTGCCCGAGAATGGAAGATGTATCTTTCATACGTCTCATTCTTTTTGGGAGAGCAATGTGCATCAAATTTTTTTTAGCACATCTTCTAATTTTTCTCTGTTCTCCGCTGGATTAAATACAAATGTATTAAATACCTCTATCGCCTGTGGGCCTGCAACCGTGAGCAGCAACGCTATCTTCCTTGCGTCTGGCTTCATACCGAATCCGATGGCTGCAATGTAGAGTTCGAATTGCTGTTTAAAAGTCTGCCAATTGTAGTCAATTTTTTCTGTGAGATTCAAACACTCTGGTGGCTTCAAATTCTCCATGTTGCTTTTCACAATTTTCAGCAGATCTTCACCACCCTGGTACCATGTTATGTTCATTAATAAATAGACATTCTTATTATGAACACAGCTAGCTTTTGCTAGTTACTTTATTGAGCCATGTGTACTAGGTACTGTATCTGTGGAGGCTTCCATCTTGACTGCTGCCTTGTGGGTAGCCTAGCCTCATGGGTAATGTAGTCTTAATATATATATAGCTGGGTAGTGTAGTTTTATACATACAGCTATATACAGCTCTACTGCTCCACCTAGTGTCCACCACATAATGACATGTTATTGATCACTACAGTAACCAGGCCTGTTTAACTTGAGTTTTCCCTGTGACCATTCATGTGTGCATTTTGGCTGCCACTCCGGACCCAAGCCCATCACTTCTATTTCCACTTTTTACTTTTTTCTTTACCCCTCCTTGACCCCTCCTGTTGTCATGCGTCCTTTCACTTCTCCCCCCTCGGGTACTCTGCCCTCCCAAATCTCTACCCCAACCCTTCAGTACTCAACATTTCTACTCTTGCTCCTCCTGCACTATGTGGGAAATCAGGGACACTTCCTGTGTCCCTGACGACCATGTGTGCGGGAAGTGTATCCAGCTGCAGCTGCTGGCAGACTGCATTGCGGCGCAGGAGCTGCGAATGGATACATACTGGAGCATTCACGATGCTGAGGATGTCGTGGATATCGTGATTAATCAGTTGGTCACACCGCAGGTAAAGGCTGCACAGGCAGGAAGGGAATGGGTGACCGCCAGGCAGGGTAGTAGGTGCAGGCAGGTAGTGCAGGGGTCCCCTGTGGCCACCCCCTCTCAAACAGATATACCGCTTTGGATATTGTTGAGGGAGATGGCTTATCGGGGAAAGGCAGCAGCAGCCAACTTCCTGGCACCATCGGTGGTTCTGCTACACAGGACGGGAGGAAAAAGAGTGGGAGAGATTGGAGTAGTCTCTGATGTTGGTTTTACTCTGCCCTGCTGTGGCCTGGCAGTACCAGTGTCCACTGGCACCTTATAAGCTGTGCTGGGTCCTGGAACAGCCTCCTCTACTGCCCTTTGTTCCATCTGAGGCAGTTCCCCCTGCTGCCGGCTGAAAAGCTGATCCACATGCCAACACACTTTTTTGATTCTTCATCTAGCAATATCTGCTGATACGCATGACTCATGTCCAGTTTGCTGAATCTTTCTCCCCCCAGCGAGCGATGTTAACATGTCCTCCATTCTCGGAATGGGGTACTGTTCCAGTGATGATACTCTGTTCACTGTTAACTTATAGTCACCACACACCCTTACGTTACCGTCGGGCTTCAATACCGGGACTATTGGTGCCGCCCAGTCTGAAAATTTCACTGGTTCTATTACTTTGTCCCTTAGCAGGCGATCTAGTTCCGCCTCAACCTTGGTTTTCATTGCAAAAGGTACCGACCTTGGTTTAAAGAAACGAGGCGTGGCATCACTGGCTACATGAATCTTGGCTGTGGCTCCCCTTAAGGTGCCCAGTTCGTCCTTGAACACTAACTCATGCTTCATCAGCACCTCTTGCAGTGCCTCTGTACTGTCCTCCATTTTATTCATTGCCTGCCAGTACACACTCAACTCACTGATCCACCCTCGCCCTAACAGGTTTGGCCCTGACCCTGCTACCACTACCACCATAAGCTCTTTGGTGACTCCTTTGTGTTCCACTTGTACTTCGGCCGCCCCCAAAATGTCCACCTTCTGTCCTGTGTAGGTTTTGAGACTAATGGGGCATGTACCTAGCTCTGGTACTTTTGCTTCCCCCCATAGCTTGGCGTACTCAGTCTGCGACATTATGGTTACACTACATCCGGTGTCAATCTCAAACTTTACTTGACCTCCGTTCACTATCAAATACTGAGTGAGAGGGGGTACGTTGGGCCTTGAAGTGTCTATACTGTATACAGTGAAAACCTCCTCACTAGACTCTTCCTCCTCTTGTATGTAATTTGCCCGCTTTGTGTACTTCTCCCTCCCCCCTTTTGCATTCTTTGCCCCTTTAGCACTGCTTCTCTCACTCGCTGCCCTTTTACAGACTTTCTTTAAGTGCCCTATTTTTCCACAATTGTGGCACTTTGCCTTTGCAAACCTGCAGTCCTTTGCATAATGGCTCGTCCCGCCACATCGGTAGCAATCCCCAACCCCGACTGGTGGACTTTTCGCGCCAGCTTCCATCTTGAAAACAGCTCCTCCCCTGGTTTACTCCATTTCTCCTTGCTCATACTATTTAAGTCCTTAATGTCCTTGTTAGCCGTCTCCATGGCTTGTGCTTTTTTAAGTGCCGTCTCAAACGTTAATCCTTCTTCTGACAGCAACCTTTGCTGTATACTGTCATCGTTAACTCCGCATACTAGTCTGTCCCTTAACATGACTGTGAGCGCATTTCCAAAATTACAGTCCTGTGCGAGCTTCCGAAGCTCCTCCACATACTCGGTAACGTTTTCTTCCGGCCTCCTAATCCTCGAATTGAATTTCCATCTCTTTACTATTTCACTAGGTTTCGGATTGAAATGATTCTTTAGTAGGCACCATGGACGTCCAATCCCTCTACACCTCCATCCCCCACCAGGACGGCCTTCGGGCGCTCTGTTTCTTCCTTGAACAGAGGCCCAACCAGTCCCCATCCACCACCACCCTCCTCTGCCTGGCTGAACTTGTTCTCACATTGAACAACTTCTCCTTTGACTCCACTCACTTCCTCCAAATTAAAGGTGTTGCTATGGGAACCTGCATGGGCCCTAGCTATGCCTGCCTGTTCGTGGGACATTTGGAACATTCTTTGTTCCAGTCCTACTCAGGTCCTCTCCCTCACCTCTTTTTCCGGTACATCGATGACTGTATTGGTGCCGTTTCCTGCTCTCGCCCTGAACTGGATAAGTTCATTCACTTTACTTCCACTTTCCACCCTGCCCTCTCCTTCACATGGTCCATCTCCGACTCTTCCCTTCCCTTCCTTGACTTCTCCGTCTCCATTTCTGGCGATCGGCTTTCAACAAACATCCACTACAAGCCCACCGACTCCCACAGCTACCTGGACTACACTTCCTCCCACCCCGCTTCCTGTAAGGACTCTATTCCATTCTCCCAGTTTCTCTGTCTCCGCCGCGTCTGTTCTGACGATGCCACCTTCCATACTAGTGCTTCTGACATGTCTTCCTTTTTCCTCAACCGAGGATTCCCCTCTACCGTGGTTGACACGGCCCTTGACCGTGTCCGTTCTATTTCCCGCACTTCTGCTCTCACCCCTGCCCCTCCCTCCCAGAACCACGATAGGTTCCCCTTGTCCTCACCTTTCACCCCACCAGCCTCCACATTCAACGGATCATCCTCCGCCATTTCCGCCACCTCCAACGTGATCCCACCACCAAACACATCTTCCCCTCACCTCCCCTTTCAGCATTCCGAAGGGACCGCTCCCTCCGCGACACCCTGGTCCACTCCTCAATCACCCCCAACAGCCCTGCTCCTTCACCTGGCACCTTCCCGTGCAAGCGCAGGAGATGCAACACATGCCCTTTTACCTCCTCCCCACTGTCCAGGGCCCCAAACACTCCTTCCAGGTGAAACAGCGATTTACTTGTACTTCTTGCAATTTAATATACTGTGTTCGCTGCTCACGATGTGGTCTCCTCTATATTGGGGAGACCAAACGCAGATTGGGCGACTGCTTTGCGGAACACCTCCGTTCAGTCCGTACGGGTGACCCTGAGCTTCCGGTCGCCTGTCACTTTAATTCACCGCTTCACTCCCACTCTGATCTCTCTGTCCTCGGGCTATTGCATTGTTCCAATGAAGCTCAACGTAAGCTTGAGGAACAGCACCTCATCTTTTGATTGGGCACTTTGCAGCCTGCCGGACTCAACATTGAGTTCAACAATTTCAGATAATTATCCCTGCCCCCATTTTTCATGCAGTATGATTTTTGCCATTCCTATTTGCAACATTTTATCTTTCCTGCCTCTTACAAAAGTACAGGATGTTCTTTCTATTTCTTCCTCCCCTCCTAACCCCCCCCCCCCCCTGTCTCTGCACTGTTACATCTCCAGCTTTTTCCAGTTCTGATGAACGGTCCCAGACCTAGAACGTTAACTCTGTTTCTCTTTCCACGGATGCTGCCTGGCCTGCTGAGTATTTCCAGCATTTTCTGTTGTTATTTCAGATTTCCAGCATCCGCAGTATTTTGCAATTATATAGTAATAGGGGATTCTATTGTAAGGGGAATAGATAGGCGTTTCTGCGACCACAAACGAGACTCTAGGATGGTATGTTGCCTCCCTGGTGCAAGGGTCAAGGATGTCTCGGAGCGGCTGCAGAGCATTCTGGAGGGGGAGGGTGAACAGCCAGTTGTCGTGGTGCACCAACGATATAGGTAAAAACTGGGATGAGGTCCTAAAAGCTGAATATAGGGAGTTAGGAGGTAAATTAAAAAATAGGACCTCAAAGGTAGTAATCGCAGGATTGCTACCAGTGCCACGTGCTAGTCAGAGTAGAAATAGAAGGATATTTTAGATGAATACGTGGCTAGAGGAATGGTGCAAGGGGGAGGTATTCAAATTTCTGGGACATTGGAACCGGTTCTGGGGGAGGTGGGACCAGTACAAACTGGACGGTTTGCACCTGGGCAGGACCGGGACTGATGTCCTAGGGGGAGTGTTTGCTAGTGCTCTGGGGGAGGGTTTAAACTAAAATGGCAGGGGTTTGGGAACCTGAGCAGGGAGACAGAGGAAAGGGAAACGAGGATAGAAGCAAAAGACAGGAAGGAGAAAAGCAAAAGTGGCAGTCAGAGAAATCAAGGGTTTAAATCAAACATGGCCACAGTAAATAATAATTCTATAAGGTCTAAGAGTGTTAAAAAAAACAAGCCTGAAGGCTTTGGGGGAAAAATTCAGTTGTTTGCGCCTCCCGTTAGCGCCTTAAGAGGGCGCCAATTGGGGCGCAAAGCAACTAGAGGCCGGGCGCGGCGATGTTTGTGCCGCTCACGAAATTAACTAGACATTTTGCGGCGGCGCTATACACTTCCGCCATGATCTCCTGCGCCGGCAGATCGTGACGTCATTCGAGTGCGCAATGCCCCGTTAGCGCCCCGGACTGGATATTGAGTGGCGCCCCCTGCCTTACCGCCTGCCGCTAGCAACGACAGGTTGAGGGGAGCGTTATGCTGTCAGAAAGGGACTAGGGGAGCGCTATTTAAAGGTGACCGCTTCCTGCCTTCTTTTGTCGGTGACATTTTTCCACCATGCAGTCAGAGAGAGAGAGAGACTTCTGGAGAGATTCAATGCTGTGTGCAGGAGTTTTGAGTACTGAGCAGCACTTTGCAGGTTTATTTTGATTTGCCCTTCCTTGCTTCGCCAGCACTCTGAGGTAGCGCCTCACCCCTCAGCGTTTGCGCCTAAAGACAGGTGTGATGTGCCTGATTTAGTGCTCCAATCACCTCCAGGGGCGATAAAAGCCAAGTTTGCTGTCGGAGACGAGAATTAGCGGCAGGCGCTGAACTTTTCGCATGGCCGATAACGGCGCCCCAAATGGGGCGATATCGAATTTTTCCCCCTTTGTGTCTTAATGCGAGGAGCATTCGTAATAAGGTGGATGAATTAGCTGCGCAAATAGATGTAAACAGATATGATATGATTGGGATTACGGAAACATGGCTCCAGGGTGACCAAGGCTGGGAACTCAGCATCCAGGAGTGTTCAATATTCAGGAAAGACAGGCAAAAAGGAAAAGTCGGTGGGGTAGCATTGCTGGTTAAAGAGGAGATTAACACAATAGTAAGGAAGGATATCAGCTCTGATGCTTTGGAATGTGTATGGGTAGAGCTGAGAAATACCAAGGGGCAGAAAACGCTAGTGAGAGTTGTATACAGACCCCCAAACAGTAATGCTGAGGTTGGGGATGGCATTAAACGGGAAATTAGAGACGTGTGCAATAAGGGCACAGCAGTTATCATGGGTGACTTTAATCTACATATAGATTGGGCTAACCAAATTAGTAACAATACTGTGGAGGAGGAATTCCTGGAGTGTATACGGGATGGTTTCCTGGACCAATATGTCGAGGAACCAACTAGAGACCAGGCCATCTTAGACTGGGTATTATGTAATGAGAAAGGATTAATTAGCAATCTTGTGCGAGGCCCCTTGGGGCGGAGCGATCATAATATGATAGAATTCTTCGTTATGATGGAGAGTGAAGTATTTGACTCAGAGACTACGGTCCTGAATTTAAATAAAGGAAACTACAATGGTATGAGGCGCGAGTTGGGTGAGATAGATTGGAGAATGTTACTTAAAGGGTTGACGGTGGATAGGCAATGGCAAACATTTAAAGATCGCATGGATGAACTACAGAATTTGTTCATTGCTGTTTGGCATAAAAATAACACAAAAAAGGTGACTTACCTGTGGCTAACAAAGGAAATTAGGGATAGCATAAGATCCAGGGAGAGGACATATAAATTGGCCAGAAAAAGCAGCAAACCTGAGGATTGGGAGCAGTTTAGGATTCAGCAAATGAGGGCAAAGGGATTAATTAAGAGGGGGAAAATATAGAGTATGAGAGTAAGCTTGCAGGGAACATAAAAACTGACTGTAAAAGCTTCTATAGATATGTGAAGAGAAAAAGATTGGTGAAGTCAAGCGTAGGTCCCTTGCACTCAGAATCGGGAATTTATAATGGGGAACAAAGAAATGGCTGACCAATTAAATACATACTTTGGTTCTGTCTTCACAAAGGAGGACACAAATAACCTCCCAGAGATGTCAGGAAACATAGGGTCTAATGAGAGGGAGGAACTGAATGAAATCAGTATTTGTAGGGAAATGGTGTTAGGGAAATTGACGGGATTGAAGGCCGATAAATCCCCAGGGCCTGATAATCTACATCCTAGGGTACTTAAGGAAGTGGCCCTAGAAATAGTAGATGCATTGCTGGTCATCTTCCAAAATTCTATAGACTCTGGAACAGTTTCCATGGATTGGAGGATAGCTAATGTTACCCCACTATTCAAAAAAGGTGGTAGAGAGAAAACGGGGAATTATAGCCTGACATCGGTAGTGGGGAAAATGCTAGAGTCCATTATAAAAGATGTAATAGCAGAGCACTTGGAAAACAGTGACAGGATCGGACAAAGTCAACATGGATTTACAAAAGGTAAATCGTGCTTGACTAATCTGGAATTTTTTGAGGAGGTAACTGGTAGAATAGATAAGGGACAACCAGTGGATGTAGCGTATTTGGACTTTCAGAAGGCGTTCGATAAGGTTCTGCGTAAGAGATTAGCGTGTAAAGTTAAAGCACATGGGATTGGGGGCAAGGTACTGACTTGGATAGAGAACTGGTTGGCAGACAGGAAGCAAAGAGTTGGAATAAATGGGTCTTTTTCCGAGTGGCAGGCAGTGACTAGTGGGGTACCGCAGGGATCGGTGCTCGGACCCGAGCTAAGCATGCACGTGCAGCAGGCGGTTAAGAAGGCAAATGGTATGTTGGACTTCGTAACGAGAGAATTCAAGTACAGGAACAAGGATGTCTTGCTGCAGTTGTACAGGGGCTTGGTGAGACCACACCTTGAGTATTGTGTGCAGTTTTGGTCGCCTTATTGTAAGGGGTTTTAGATCGTAGAGGTTTCTCTCTCTAGAGGCCTCTCTCTCTTGCACAGTAAAACCTTGAGTGGTTTGACCCACTCGCCCCTTAGGTTCTAGACACTGGACTTTGATGCAGGAACTACAATGTAGAGAATACTCGATAGGCCAGATTTAATGGAAACAAAATGAAATTTTATTGCATAGAGAAACACAAATCAAATGCAAGTCAATAAAAGGTACATGGGAGGGAAAAACAAATTCATAATACATTACTAACTGAGATAGATACAGGCATATTATACTTTACAAAGGTCATCATGAAATGGGGAAGCACACGGAACATCGAGGGACAACAACTCATTGTTAAAATTACCCCTTAAATGCCCACCCCCTAAACCTATCTAAATCAGATTGTGAGGGGCCAGAAACATGCTCACCAATCCAGTTGGAAAATATAGAGTTTTGAAAACAGGTCTGCGTTTTGATCCTTTCAGGCGTCCTGTCTCCACATGGTCAGCGGAACGCAGTGAGCTGCGACACACCTTCTCCTCCCTCGAGGTGAAGATCACGGACAGGCTGGATGCCAGCAGGCCTGGAAGTTGATGCGGGGCGAGACCTACTGTTTAACCATTTTCATATAGGTCTCTTCCTGTCTCGTCAGCGTCCCGGGGTTGGTTGATGATCTCCCGATAGTTACCCCGGGGCTAGATGCTGACTTGATCTCCCATCTCGAACCTCATCGTCCCCACCCGAACTCTGCACCGAACAGGGCTGCGTTGTCGATGGCTGGCGATGTTCTTCCTTCTCCAGCCCTTCCTAGCTGGCGATCTGCGAAGGATGATTCCCCCAGCTGAAGCAACAGGTCCTGTGAACCTCCTCAGCATCTCGATCTTTCTCAGACCATCGATCGCTACCCCGGGTCTCCAGTTACACTTCTCAAAGAAGCCTTTATCTCCCGCCAAATCAAGGTTAGTCTTTGTTTAACTTTTGGCGGGCTTGTAGCACAGCGGGGTAGTTATTATATTTAAACTGCTTTCGGGATGGCCGGTGATGGCCATCTCTGGTCTGGAATGACCTGGTATTGTTTTGAATGTCTTCTTGATGTCTTTAATGGGTCTTTGATGCTCCCCTTATGAATATAAAACTGTTTTCCTTTGTCTGGGTAAACATTTAGATGGCCTTTATCTACAGGCCGATCTGACTGGATCTGCATCCAATCCATATGTATGGTTCTGTCTGGTTTCGTTTTCTCCGAGACTGCCTTCCAGAACTTACTGTGGGCTGAATCCACAAAGGTTGTCTGGGGACTGCAGGAACCATTTTAAAGTGTCCAAAAAGCTGGTCACGGGGTCTGGTGGCCATTTTGTATACCCCTTTTTCTGGGCTTCTTTTAAAACAGTCTTTAAAAGTAAAGGCCTCTTCTGCCAAAGGACCCTTATCTGACAATATTAATTTTGCGGATCTTACATTATCTGAGGAAGGATGTTCTTGCCATGGAGCGAATATTCACCAGACTGATACCTGGGATGGCAGGAATGACGTATGAGGAGAGATTGGGTCGATTGGGCTTATACTCGCTGGAGTTTAGAAGAATGAGAGGGGATCTCATTGAAACTTATAAAATTCTAACAGGACTAGATGCAGGAAGGATGTTCCTGATGGCAGGGAGTCCAGAACCAGGGGTCATAGTCTAAGGATAAGGGGTAAGCCATTTAGGACAGAGATGAGGAGGAATTTCTTCACCCAGAGAGTGGTGAACCTGTGGAATTCTCTACCACAGAAGGCAGTTGAGGCCAATTCATTAAATATATTCAAGAAGGAGTTTGATATATTTCTTAAGGCTAAAGGGATCAAGGGATATGGGGAAAAGCAGGGACAGGGTACTGAATTTGGATGATCAGCCATGATCTCTTTAAATGGCGGAGCAGGTTCCGAGGGGCCAAATGGCCTACTCCTGCTCCTATCTTCTATGTTTCTATGTTTTGCCGCCATCCCATGCTTGACTCCCTCTTAGATAAGCCTACAGCTTCCCTCTGTGCCTCTCTTGGCATCCTCTGAAGGGCCCATCGAAGCACTCATCGCTGCCTCCTTACGAGCAGCAACCCCAACTGCCTCATCCCACTGTCTCGCACAGCGCGCCCGCTGGGGGCTAATCTTCCCAATCTCTGCCCCGTGCTCACCCGTCCCAGTGCTGACCCTGTGGACTCTGCCAGCGAGTTACCTATCACCGCCCCTCTCCGCATCACCCTCCAGAATGTCTATTCACTTGTGAACAAGGCCCTTGCCATCCATGAGCTTATTGTGGATGATTGCATCGACATCATGGCCTTGACAGAAACCTGGTTGAGGGGTGATGACACCTTCCCCCTAAAGGAAGCCTCCCCGCCTGGCTATACCTTCCACCAGTTGCCCAGCCCAGACCGTCGTGGTGGAGGTGTGGCTCCCATCACCAAATCACACCTCGGTTTGTCCACATATTCCTCTGGCACCTGCTTCTCCTTTGAGCATCTCACCTTGTTTCACCCCTCCCAGCTCTCATTTAAAATTCTCGTTCTCTACCACCCACCCAAGTACCATAACAATTTTCACACCGAGTTATCACCACTGCTTTCCTCCCTCAGTCTCTGCACCAAGCAACTTCTCAACCTCCATCTCAATTCATCATGCGCTCTCTCTCTTCTGAGTTCACTGCCCTCCTATCTTCCCTTAATCTCTCCCTCCATGTAAACTCCCCAACCCATATTCACGGTCATCCCCTTGATCTTGCCATCTCACGTGGCCTTGGTACTCCCAATGTGTCATTCACAGATAAGGCCATCTCTGATCACTTCCTTGTATCGCTCTCCATCCACATCCCCGTTCCCCCTCCCAACCTTACTTTTTTCTGTATCCGCCCCTGGAAAAAAATCTCTCTCCCAATTCACTTACAACTGCACTTTCAAAATCCCAACTGTCTAGCCTTTGGCCCTCCATTCACCACGACGTTTCTGCCACTACCGATCTGCTGAAGCACACCCTCACCTACACCTTTGATGTCCTAGTCCCCATTAAACCATTACTCTCCCTCACCTTGGGCATTCCCCCTGGTACGGTCCTCATCTCCACTCCCTTAAGTCCAAGGGATGCAGACTTGAATGGATATGGCGGACAACTGGTTTAGCCATTCACTGCCAGATCTGGCTGGACCACATAAAGCACTGTCTGGTCCTGCTCTCATCTGCCAAAACTGCTCACTATTCCAGAATCATCCTGGAATGCAAAGATAATCCCAGGCTGTTTTCTGCTGCAAACTGTCTTCTTAAACCCCTCTGCCCTGCATCCTCCACCCTCACCTCCAACAAAAAGTGCAAGGAGCTTATGGACTTCTTTGTCATTAAGTTTGAGACCATCTGATCAGCTGCCTCTGTCACTTCCCTCCCTTCCCTTAGCCCATCAGACCAAACGTCCTCCCAGATTCCCCCCCCACTACCTCCCCACCGGCCCTAGGCCTGAACTTGCATGTTTCTCTAATTTCTCTTGTATCTCCCCTCGTGGCCTCTCCAAGTTCATCATGTCCATGAGACCCACTTCTTGCTCCCTCAGCCCTATTTCTATTAAACTGCTGACCACCCAATTTCCTTTCCTGGCTCTCATGTTAGCTGATATTGTTAACTGTTCGCCTCCTCAGGTACTGTCACCCTCTCCTAATCTCCTGTCATCATCCCTCAAAAAAACAACTCTTGCCCCCTCCAACTTTGCAAACTACTGCCTCATTTCCAACTTCGCTTTCCTCTCCAAAGTCCTTGAATGTGTTGTCGCCTCCCAAATCCATGCCCATCTTTCCCAGAACTCCATGTTTGAATCCCTTCAATCAGGCTTCCGCCCCGCCACAATACTGAAACAGCTCTCATTAAAGTCACAAATTACATCTTATGTGACCGTGACAAAGGTAAACTATCCCTCCTCACCCTTCTTGACCTGTCTGCAGCCTTTGACACGGTTGACCACTCCATCCTCCTTCAATGCCTCTCCAGCTGGGTGGGACTGCACTCACCTGGTTCCATTCTTATCTATCTAATCGTAGCCAGAGAATCACCTGCAATGGCTTCTCTTTCCACTCCCGCATCATTACCTCTGCTGTCCCTAAGGATCTATCCTCGGCCCCCTCCTATTTCTCATCTACATGCTACCCCTTGGCAACATCATCTGAAAATACAGAGTCAGTTTCCACATTTAGGCTGACGACACCTAGTTCTACCTCACCACCACCTCTCTCAACCCCTCCACCATCTCTAAATTGTCAGACTGTTTGTCCAACATCCGGTACCAGATGAGCAGAAATTTCCTCTCAACTAAATATTGGGAAGACCGAAGCCATTGTCTTTGGTACCCGCCACAAATTCCATTCCTTAGCCACCAACCCCATCCCTTCCCCGGCAACTGTCTGAGGCTGAACCAGACTGTTCATAACCTTGGTGTCATATTTGACCCCGAAATGAGCTTCCAACCACATATCCACGCTATCACTAAGACCACTTATTTCCACCTCTGGAACTCGCCCGACTTTGCCCTGCCTCAGCTCATCTGCTGCTGAAACCCTCATCCATGCCTTTGTTACCTCTAGACTTGATTATTCCAAAGCACTCTTGGCCAACTTCCCACGTTCTACCCTCTCTAAACTTGAGGTCATCCAAAACTCTGCTGCCCGTGTCCTAACTTGCACCAAGTCCAGTTCACCCATCACCCCGTGCTCTTTGACCTACAATGGCTCCCGGTTAAGCAACGCCTCGATTTCAAAATTCTCATCCTTGTTTTCAAATCCCTCCATGGCCTCGCCCCTCTTTATCTCTGTAATCTCCTATGGCCCCACAACCCTCCAAGATATCTGCGCTCAAAAATTCTGGCCTCTTGAGCATTCCCGATTTTAATCGCTCCATCGTGTCTTCAGCTGCCAAGGCCCTAAGCTCTGGCATTCCCTCCCTAAACCTCTCCGCCTCTCTACCTCTCTTTCCTCCTTTAAGATGCTCCTTAAAACCTACCTCTTCGATCAAGCTTTTAGTCATCTGTCTTAATATGTCCTTATATATGTGGCTCAGTGTCAAATTTTATTTTATAACACTCATGTGAAGCGCCTTACTATGTTAAAGGCACTATATAAATACAAGTTGTTGTTGATGTATTGAAGGCAGAATATTGAACAGGTTTGTAATCTGCGAGTATCCTTTCCTCTGTGATTTAGGCAGTCTATACTATCTATGCTTCTCATACTATTGGATTCTAATGATACAATGAAATGTTCACTGGCTCAACTTTTCCATTGGATGAATTCAATTTTTTTGCGTATCACAAATGCAGAAATATTAAACTGGTCAGCAACTGAAACAGAAAGATAGGTTAGCAGATCAAATCAAACATTAACCTTTCTCTCTTTCATATGTTGACCAGCAACATATGGTTAGAGATTTCTGCATTTGTGATGTATAAAAAAAAATCTAATTCACCCAGTGGAAAACTTGTTAGGTACGTTTTATTGGCTCTAAGTTTTCAACATTTTGTTCCTTCCAAAAAAACATGCTATCAAGATAAATTTTGACAACTAAACTAAAATGGCCACTTGCTGACAGCAGGTATTAAACTGCAATGCCTAGCTGACTGCTGGTTTCAAACCCCAATTTTAAAATGCTGATTCATTCTGTTAACTGTTGTGCACTTATCAACCCATGTATGTTGATGGAAGATCCTGGCAGTTTGGTGCTGAATAAAGAAATGATTTGAGCCAACACTCTTGTTTGTTTTAATAACTGTGGTTTATATTCCACATGGGAAGTGGAATCGAATATCGCACTAGAATGCATGAGTTTTTTCATATAAATTCACTTCCCGTCCTCTGAGAATTTGTAGAGGCAAGATTTTCCAATAAACAGCAAATGTCATTGTAAAGATTACAATCAATCAGTTCAATCTTTACTGAAAGCTTAGTTTTATCTTATTATTGTTTGTTACTGTTAGTTCTCAGCATTTTGTTAAGTTAATCTTTCAGCATTCTATAAGATTTGGGAAGGTTCATTATCTGAGCAATTTTGAGCTTGCTGCTAATTCCAGAAAGTTGGGCCAATTTATTGGTGAGTTGATAAAACCTGTCAAAGTCAAGCAGACCTGCTGAATGAAAGCACTTTGTTACTAAATTGGCAGCCTCACTAAGGAAGTGTACAGGATGGCTATTGAGGAATAGAAAATTGTCACATTTGCAGTCAGGTAAGGGCACATTCTTGGGCAGAGTACAGGGAACTATAATTATGTTATACCGGAGTTGGGACTGCTTTATGCTGACATTCATTACCTAAAATGAGAAAGAGTTTCCCTCATATTCAGCACAAAAAAATCACCAAAAAAGGAAGGAAAAAGAAAAACTGTTTATTCCTCAGGCTACCGATCAATATTTTTGGAGGCGTGATCATACAAATATCTGATTTTCACTTTTATTTTTAGGAAAATCCTAAAGGCTGATCTGTGGGGGAGGGTTTAAACTAAAATGGCAGGGGGTTGGGAACCTGAGCAGGGAGACAGAGGAAAGGGAAACAAGGATAGAAGCAAAAGACAGGAAGGAGAAAAGCAAAGGTGGCAGTCAGAGAAATCAAGGGTTTAAATCAAACATGGCCACAGTAAGTAATAATTCTAAAAGGTCGAAGAGTGTTAAAAAAACAGGCCTGAAGGCTTTGTGTCTTAATGCGAGGAGCATTCGTAATAAGGTGGATGAATTAGCTACGCAAATAGAGGTAAACGGATATGATATGATTGGGATTACGGAAACATGGCTCCAGGGTGACCAAGGCTGGGAACTCAGCATCCAGGGGTATTCAACATTCAGGAAAGACAGGCAAAAAGGAAAAGGAGGTGGGGTAGCATTGCTGGTTAAAGAGGGAATTAACACAATTGTAAGGAAGGATATTAGCTCTGATGATGTGGAATCTGTATGGGTAGAACTGAGAAATACCAAGGGGCAGAAAACGTTAGTGGGAGTTGTATACAGACCCCCAAACAGTAACGCAGAGGTTGGGGATGGCATTAAATGGGAAATTAGAGACGTGTGCAATAAGGGCACAGCAGTTATCATGGGTGACTTTAATCTACATATAGATTGGGCTAACCAAATTAGTAACAATACTGTGGAGGAGGAATTCCTGGAGTGTATACGGGATGGTTTCCTGGACCAATATGTCGAGGAACCAACTAGAGATCAGGCCATCTTAGACTGGGTATTATGTAATGAATAAGGATTAATTAGCAATCTTGCTGTGCGAGGGCCCTTGGGACAGAGCAATCATAATATGATAGAATTCTTTATTAAGATGGAGAGTGAAGTAGTTGACTCAGAGACTAGGGTCCTGAATTTAAATAAAGGAAACTACGATGGTATGAGGCGCAAGTTGGGTAGGATTGATTGGGGAATGTTACTCAAAGGGTTGACGGTGGATAGGCAATGGCAAACATTCAAAGATCGCATGGATGAACTACAGAATTTGTTCATTGCTGTTTGGCATAAAAATAACACAAAAAAGGTGACTCACCTGTGGCTAACAAAGGAAATTAGGGATAGCATAAGATCCAAGGAGAGGACATATAAATTGGCCAGAAAAAGCGGTAAACCTGAGGATTGGGAGCAGTTTAGGATTCAGCAAAGGAGGACAAAGGGATTAATTAAGAGGGGGAAAATAGAGTACGAGAGTAAGCTTGCAGGTAACATAAAAACTGACTGTAAAAGCTTTTATAGATATGTGAAGAGAAAATAATTGGTGAAGTCAAGCGTAGGTCCCTTGCAGTCAGAATCAGGGGAATTTATAATGGGGAACAAAGAAATGGCTGACCAATTAAATACATACTTTGGTTCTGTCTTCACAAAGGAGGACACAAATAACCTCCCAGAGATGTCAGGGAACATAGGGTCTAATGAGAGGGAGGAATTGAATGAAATCAGTATTTGTAGGGAAATGGTGTTAGGGAAATTGATGGGATTGAAGGCTGATAAATCCCCAGGGCCTGATAATCTACATCCTAGGGTACTTAAGGAAGTGTCCCTAGAAATAGTAGATGCATTGCTGGTCATCTTCCAAAATTCTATAGACACTGGAACAGTTCCCATGGATTGGAGGGTAGCTAATGTTACCCCACTGTTCAAAAAAGGTGGTAGAGAGAAAACGGGAAATTATAGACCAGTAAGCCTGACATCGGTAGTGGGGAAAATGCTAGAGTCCATTATAAAAGATGTAATAGCAGAGCACTTGGAAAACAGTGACGGGATCGGACAAAGTCAACATGGAGTTACAAAAGGTAAATCATGCTTGACTAATCTACTGGAATTTTTTGAGGACGTAACTGGTAGAATAGATAAGGGAGAACCAGTGGATATGGTGTACTTGGACTTTCAGAAGGCTTTCGATAAGGTCTCGCATAAGAGATTAGCGTGCAAAATGAAGGCACATGGGATTGGGGGCAAGGTACTGACTTGGATAGAGAATTGGTTGGCAGACAGGAAGCAAAGAGTTGGAATAAACGGGTCTTTTTCCGAGTCGCAGGCAGTGACTAATGGGGTACCGCAGGGATCGGTCCTAGGACCCCAGCTATTCACAATATATATTAATGATCTAGACGAGGGAAGTAGATGTAATATCTCCAAGTTTGCAGATGACACAAAGCTGGGTGGGCATGTGTGCTGTGAGGAGGATGCCGAGAAACTCCAGTATGATTTGGACAGGCTGGGTGATTGGGCAGATGCATGGCAGATGCAGTATAATGTGGATAAATGCGAGGTTATCCACTTTGGTGGCAAAAACAGGAAGGCAGATTATTATCTGAACAGCAATAGATTGGGAGAAGGTGAAGTGCAATAAGACCTGGGTGTCCTTGTGCACCAGTCGCTGAAGGTAAGCATGCAGGTGCAGCAGGCGGTTAAGAAGGTAAATGGTATGTTGGCCTTCGTAGCGAGAGGGTTCGAGTACAGGAACAAGGATGTCTTGCTGCAGTTGTACAGGGCCTTGGTGAGACCACACCTTGAGTATTGTGTGCAGTTTTGGTCGCCTTATCTGAGGATGTTCTTGCCATGGAGGGAGTGCAGTGAAGATTCACCAGACTGATACCTGGGATGGCAGGAATGATGTATGAAGAGAGATTGGGTTGATTAGGTTTATATTCGCTGGAGTTTCGAAGAATGAGAGGGGATCTCATTGAAACTTATAAAATTCTAACAGGTCTAGACAGACTAGATGCAGGAAGGATGTTCCCGATGGCGGGGGTGTCCAGAACCAGGGGTCACAGTCTAAGGATAAGGGGTAAGCCATTTAGGACTGAGATGAGGAGGAATTTCTTCACCCAGAGAGTGGTGAACCTGTGGAATTCTCTACCACAGAAGGCAGTTGAGGCCAATTCATTCATTGAATATATTCAAGAGGGAGTTTGATATATTTCTTAAGGCTAAAGGGATCAAGGGATATGGGGAGAAGTCAGGGACAGGGTACTGAGGTTGGATGATCAGCCATGATCTCATTGAATGGCGGAGCAGGCTCGAGGGGCCGAATGGCCTACTCCTGCTCCTATCTTCTATGTTTCTATGATCAGAGGAAGCAACCAGTCCAGGTGTTTAAAATATTGACACCAATGGATACTGTAGATGAAAGCAGGTTATTTATTTTGGGCTCTGTGCATCGAACTAGAAGACACAATTGCAAAATTAACAGGGCTAAAGCAAGATGTAATTACAAGGAACATTTACGACAGGGTCATGGTTATGAGGAATGGATGCCAAGATAAAGTGGTTAATTTTATGTCAGTTAACATCTTTAACATAGGACTGGACAATTATCTGACTAGGAAGGCTAGGGTTACAAGTTGAGATGACGGAAAAATATGATTGTTTTCTGAGCTGCTGGTACCATGCCAAGCAAAGACAGTAAACAGTCATGGATGAGTAAGGACATAAGAAATTCTGGACTGAGAAATGTAATTGGGCCCAATAACCCTACTCTATCCTTATAGGGTTATTCTATCATGCATCCCTCGCCACCACCATTAACTATTGATCCCCTACCTGAAGAGACACTGGGGAGAGATTTTCAAGTTGGGCTCTGATAGGTATATCAATTATTTAGTCAATAAAATTGATATACCTATCAATTCCTCCAATAAAAGGCGAAGAGTTACGAAGGTGACTAAAGGTTTTTATTGACTAAATAACAGCCCACTCTCGTGGGTGATCCGATCCAAGCAGGAGGAATACCAGCCAGTCGCTCACCTTTATACCTGGCCTGGTGGGTGGAGCCAAGGCGGAGTCGGCAGTGGTCATCCCAGGTATAGCAGTGTGGCAAGAGGCGACCTCGTACCGTGATACAATAGTGGTCAGTGATACAGTTATAACGAACAGTGGTGAACAGTGCTAACTACTAACAGTGATACGATAGTGAACGTGGTTTACCACAGGCTCAAAACGAGTCCGATATTGGAAGCCTCCCCAAGGCCACAGAAGGAGGGCCTGAACCATTTTCAGGTTTGGCCCCATTTCAATTTTACCAGTGAGCTGCGGACACCAGACGAGTTCTCGGCAGCAGCTCGCCGGTCTGGTGCAGTGGAAAATTGTCTGGCTTCTGCATGGAGCCACTTCTGTTGCTGTGACTGTTGGCATTCCCTCCTGTCTGAGAGCTGGCATGAGCCCCAGTGAGGCCCTCTGAAAGGCCCCAAACTTTTACCAAGCAAAGGTAACTGAACCCTGTAGAGATGAAGAGCTTTTAAAACTTAGCCCTTGGGAGGTATACCCTAGTGGAGTGTGCTTTGGTCAGTCACACTCTACAGGTGGATTAGGGTGGAGGCCACTGTTACACCCTTGCAGGCAATGGTGGCCTGCCCCGTCTGTGCAGATAACACAATCTCTGCTATTTGGAACAGAGGTCAATGGCTTTGGGCATGGGTGTACTTACTGAATTATGGTGCCAAATGTTTGTAATTACAAAATTATTATTTGTTGGATGGAGTTAATATTGCAATTATAAAACTACTGCTCTTGTGTAGTTTTATTACACTATTAGGAACTTTTTTAAATGAGGCGCAGGAAGACTCTCACTTCCCTGCCGCTAGACGATAAAAATCTTGTACATTTTATAAAATCAAAATGTCATGGCAATGTACCTTCAATAAAGTAATCATTCCCACTGAATCTAGGTAGATCATTATTCAATCTAAGGTCTTAGGAGCCCAGAGGCATCATTTGAAAATTGTTAGTATTTGTGAAAGGTATGTGTAAATTACCATTGGAGAATAATTTTACTCATCCTCCAAGTTAGAGGAACATGGAGAATCTTCATGGCAGTGGCAGATGACTGATCTGCTACATTGAGCATCAAAATTGGCTGTTCAGCTGATCTAAACAACGGGTTAGTCAGCATGCAGCTCTCATCGCAGCTCAATGTTCTTCCTGACCTTTGTTTTGGGATCAGCTACCATCAGCCAAGTACGAGTGCTAGCTTGTTACAGTCCTAAAAAGGCTTGAACATGGAGATTCCTGGGTAGGTAGCCCCAGCTCCTTTGGAGGCAAAAGAGCATGGAGGGGAGCAGCAGGAGGACTGGCATTTGGAGGACTCCTCAATGATGGCTACCAGGGACATCAGAACTCAATTAATAAAGTATTCTCCTGTGTTTAAGTGTCCCACATTGTCACTACTGCTATGACTCCATTATGCCCAAATTTTTCTATTTAAAAAAAAACCCTTCTTGGAACATCGCAGCACAGCACACCTTTCTGTTTTCACCAATCTTGCACTTCCTAGCATGATCCATGAATAAATGAGCACAAAATAAGTGCCTCTACTCTTTTATCATCATGAAAACAAATATCAACAGTTGCCATCCTACTCCTTCACAACTTATTTCTCCTGGGTGCCTAAATGTGTTTTCCTTTCTCCTATTCAGGTGCAACCTGAGGGCCAGTATTGTGACAGGTGATTGGTGGATCTTGTGATATAAAAGGCTCCTGGGACTGAATTGGCACTGCTCTTAATGACAGTTTGGTCCAGAGAAGGACACCTGCATCTCTGGCAATTCAAGGTTGCCTCTTACATGGCGTGGTGCTTTGAGGGAATAAGCTAAAAGCCTGCTGATGAGAAATGGTAACCTCATACAGATCAACTCCAGCTGATGTCATTTTCTGAATCTTTATCTGTTGATCAGTGGAATGTCTGGTCTCGGCAGCTATCAGATCTGAAAGACAGCTACCTGTATCTTTACCACAAGTGTCTGAAATCCAGAATGCAGGGTTCTCTCATCCTGTCACCTCCTGCCTCAGTGCTGCTTTCTGCCCTTCCAGTGGAAGTCCTGGGCCACCTGTTAGGCGGGAGAATGTCGCAGAGTTCTTTGATGCTGCCACATACTCCATTTATGCCTGCAAGGAGAAAAGACCTGCCATGATGTTGCTGCAAATGAGATATACAGACTCCTGTATCACTCCTGTCAGTTGCTGAACATCCTTGGACAATAACCTTAGTTTCTGCATATAAATGCAATGTTGCTCATTCTTCTTTCCAGAATACCTACAAGATCCAAGTCCCATGAATCCCGAGCCAAGACCAGCTGTCTCTGTGGCATCCTCAACCATTCACCAGACTCCATTTTTCTCTATGAGCCACGTGGTGCTACATTCTTGCTTAGACTAGCTGGAATATCTGAGCTGGTGCGTTGAAGTGAGGAAAGTAAGTGATGCAAGGGGTGTTTTGAGAGATTTGGAGCAGAGGAACATGGCGCAGCATCTTGCTCCAGGGACACCCATCCAGCCTGCTCTTCATTATTCCCATTCTCATCATCTTGCTGCGTCCATATAATTTATGTCGTCTTCTTCATCTTCCTCTGCCCCTCGTTACTGTGGTGGTTTTGCAGAAGAGAGGGCATACGTAAAAGTGGGTGAACATAACCTCTGGAGATTAAGTAAGTTAAGAGTGAGGAAGCTCTTGGCTGTTGCTTTACAGGTGATTATGTTGGTCTGTACCCATTAACCTGCACTGTCCCACCAACTTCATTGTTTCCCATAATTAGAGTGCCTCCCCAGGAACTCTATGGCCTACTGCTCATGGGGGCCATGGTATGCCCCCTCCAGTCCCATCTTTCACGAGTTCTGAGCACAAGATTCTCCTAAAATAATATTGGGAGCATTAGGTGAGGGCTGGCATTTGAGGGATGTTTCCCACGTGGCATCAAACAGCTAATGTAATAGATCTAGTGAAGTACTCTGTTAAAGTGGTGGAAGGGGGTTTTAAAGCTCAGCATGCAAATCATTTTTGTAAGGGTAGTTTCCAACAGATAATGTAAGATACAGAGTTAGTAAACCCTTAAACCATCATAGTGAGAAGGAGATTTGTGCAAGATATATTAGGAAGTTAAGAATGTGTTGATGCCCATGGTGCCCAAGAAAGAGAAGGAACAGTGGCCGATATTTGACCTTGCCTGCCACCGTCAGCTCGATAAACCTTTTCCTGTACTGTTCTGCAGGTCTGAGCACGAGAAGTAGCATTTAGTGCCACTGCCACCTCCTTCCACATGACTTTCAACAGTTTGGTGAGGTTTCCTCCCATGGACACTCATTCTCTCCTCTGCTGCATTTCATCCAGAACCATCTGACAGTTGACATTCTTTAAAAGTTCCATAAAATCTCAAATGAGACATTTTAAACCACTAAGACTACATTTAGTTTTAAAGAAGGTTCACCACTTACCTGCTGCTCCCCCAGCCTGTGGCTGACGGTTTAAAGTGAGAGCTGATTTTAACAACTGCACCTGAAGTTCTTTCTACGACTCACCCACTACTCCCATGTTAAGTGGAAGCTACACCAATACCAGAGTATGCAAATGATCTGACCCCACAAATGATGGTTGGGGCCAACGCTGTCGTAAGAACAGGTCAGTAGCGTTTCTTTGGGGCAACTATCTGCACACAATTTTGAAGCCCTGTTCTTTTCAACAAGGGAGATTTTCAACTTTGACCTAAAATAGGTACAAAGTTGGCGGTTTTCCCACAGTGCTGGGCCCAGGTCACTGTCAGGAGACCTGAACCATTTTCAGGTTCGGGACTCATGAATTTTACCTCCTGTTGCCAAACGGGCACTCTGCTGCAGCTCACCTGTTTTGGACAGCAGAATGTTGGTTGGCTTCTGCACAGCCATGGCTGAAAGACTTTTGTGGGGACAGGAGGATCATGAATACTTCTCCTGGCCCTATAAAAGTCTTTCTTAAAAAAAACCCAAAGGATTACCTTTTCCCTGAGTGGCCTCCAGTGATCCCCTTAGGGTAATGCCTGGTACAACTGGGACTAGCATGTACGGTGCATGTACATTAAAATTACATGTGGGGTCCTACAACCTCAATTTGCTTATTTAAACAGTTGTTCACCTGTTTTGGGCAGGAGTACTGGGTAACCATTTAAAGGACTGCCAGAAAATTAAATCCGGCAGGCAAATGGGTGTCCAAGGTGTTCACCAGATTTTCCTCTGCCTGTTTATTCAAGCGGGAAGCAGGTAGCTAGCAATTGAAAACCCTCTCCCTCTCAATGTATTTTAGTGTCATTTAAAAAAAAAATTGTTTTTATAGGATGTGGGCGTCGCAAAGCCAGCATTTATTGCCCATCCCTAACTGCCCTTGAGAAGGTGGTGGTGACCCACCTTCTTGCGGTTTGTTACAACTGAGTGACTTGCTAGGCCATTTCAGAGGGCAATTAAGAGTCAACCACATTGCTGTGGGTCTGGAGTCACATATAGGCCAGAGCAGGTAAGGACGGCAGATTGTTTCCCTAAAGGACATTAGTGAACCAGTTTAGTTTTTATGACAATCCAATAGTTTCATGGTTACCATTATTGATACTAGTAATTATTCCAGATTTATTTAATTAACTGAATTTAAATTCCCCAGCTGCTGTGGTGGGATTTGAATTCAATTCACGTCTCTGGATCATTAGTCCAGGCTTCTGGATCACTAGCCCAGTGACATTACCACTATGCTACCGTTCCCACTGAGCCAGGTGTGGCAGCTAGTGGCATTGGAAAATCATATTAGAGCAATAGCGACAGACATCACAAACAAAAGGATTAGATTGGGCTTTGAGGGAAGATGTGGCGGATATAGCAATTTTAATAATATACATTGAAGATCTCCAAACATCCAGAAAATTATTAATATAATTTCCTCAAGTTGTACATTTGTCTATTTAGCAATAAAATCTCACAAGAACAAAAAGCAGAAATACAGATTCTGAGGAATGTACTATCTGAGGTCACTGATTTATAATGTAAAGCTCACAGCAGTGATTTTAAACATTTCCTTTGAAACACAAAATAAATTATTTGGTAAGGGGCTTAAATAAAATGAAGCCTAGAGCAGAATGTTGAAACTACAGCAGTACACCACTGCTAATACCACCACGGATCTCTACCGTTCCTGGTTTCTTGATAGTTTGCCCAGGGCTGTTTGGTGTTGATGGGGAGATCCCTTTATGCTTTCAGCCTCGCGCTGCTGGCCAGGTTGTATTTGATCCACAGCTGTACCTCTTCAGGAAAATCTGGGCATTCCACCTTCCTCTTACACAGGAGCTGCAGCAACTTGTCTGGGGTGCTGTACAGTACGTTCTGTCGACACAGCATGGTGGCACACACAAAGCTGTCCCTGCAGGAGATGAACTCCTGCTCGATATAGAAAGCCTTTTCATCCCAGCAAAGAATCTGTTGGAGGGAGAATACACATTTCAGCAATAAAACAGTGACTGTGTTGCCACAATAGGGCTGATTCCATGCGCCCATCACAGAGACATGCTTTCAGGGAGTGTGAACCAAAGACAGATCCTTTTGTTTATTATGTGCTTATATTTTTAAACTGCAGCAAAAATCACCATTTCCATACCGAACTGCTGTGTTAGAACAGATGTCCAGCAATTGAAGTATGTGGAATGATTTACCCTGAAGTGCAAAATAACCCAAACCGTCCAATCAACTCTAATGAGAGGATTGCATCAGGCAGCAAACTCACTAAAGTCTATTCCAAGGCAAGAGGAGGAGCAGTTTATGCAAAACAGACTCACAACACAGCAGCTATGCTTGATCTGGCTGTGGCAATTGTACTGTAACGAGCATGTGTCTCACAGGTCACAGCATTTGAATAACCAGATGGAATTTTTTTTAAATTCATTAACAGGATGTGGGTGTCGCAGGCAAGGCCGGCATTTATTGCCCATCCCTAATTGCCCTTGAGAAGGTGGTGGTGAGCCGCCGCCTTGAACCGCTGCAGTCCGTGTGGTGAAGGTACTCCCACCGTGCTGTTAGGGAGGGAGTTCCAGGATTTTGACCCAGCGCCGACGAAAGATCATCGATATACTTCCAAGTCAGGATGATGTGTGACTTGGAGGGGAACTTGGAGGTGGTGGTGTTTCCATGCGCCTGCTACCCTTGTCCTTCTAGGTGGAAGAGGTCGCAGGTTTAGGAGGTGCTGTCGAAGAAGCCTTAGCGAGTTGCTGCAGTGCATCTTGTAGATGGTACACACTGCAGCCACGGTACGCTGGTGGTGGAGGGAATAAATGTTTAAGGTGGTAGATGGGGTGCTAATCAAGCGGGCTGCTTTGTCCTGGATGGTGTCGAGCTTCTTGAGTGTTGTTGGAGCTGCACTCATCCAGGCAAGTGGAGAGTATTCCATCACACTCCTTACTTGTGCCTTGTAGATGGTAGAAAGGTTTAGAGGAGCGCAGATATCTCAGGGTGGCGGGAGGGGGGGTGGTTGTGGGGCTGAAGGAGATTACAAAGAGAGGAAGGGGTGAGGCCATGGAGGGATTTCAAAACAAGGATGAGAATTTTGAAATTGAGGCGTTGCTTAACCGGGAGCCAGTGTAGGTCAGCAGGCACAGGGATGATGGGTGAACGGGACTTGGTGCAAATTAGGACAAGGGCAGCAGAGTTTTGGCTGACCTCAAGTTTACGTAGGGTAGAATGTGGGAGGCCAGCCAGGAGCATATTGGAATAGTCAAGTCTAGAGGTAACAAAGGCATGGATGAGGGTTTCAGCAGCGGATAAGCTGAGGCAGGGGCGGAGACGGGCAATGTTACGGAGGTGGAAATAGGCGTTCTTAGTTATGCTGTGGATATGTGGTCGGAAGCTCATTTCAGGGTCAAATATGACACCAAGGTTGTGAACAGTGTGGTTCAGCCTCAGACAGATGTTAAGGGAGAGGGATGGAGTCAGTGGTTAGGGAACGGAGTTTGTGGCGGGGACCGAAAACAATGGCTTCAGTCTTCCCAATACTTAATTGGAGAAAATTTCTGCTCATCCAAACCTGGATGTCGGACAAGCAGTCTGCCAATTTAGAGACCATGGCAAGGTTGAGAGAAGTGGTAGTGAGGTAGAGCTGGGTGTCGTCTGCGTACATGTGGAAACTGACGCTGTGTTTTCGGATGATGTCGCCAAGGGGCAACATGTAGATGAGAAATAGGAGGGAGCCAAGGATAGATCCTTGGGGGACACCAGAGGTAATGATGTGGGAGTGGGAAGAGAAGCCGTTGCAGGTGATTCTCTGGCTTTGATTAGATAGATAAGAATGGAACCAGGCGAGTGCAGTCCCACCCAGCTCGACGACGGTGGAGAGGCGTTGGAGAAGGATGGAGTGGTCAACCGTGTCAAAGGCTGCAGACAAGTCAAGAAGGACGAGGAGGTATAGTTTACCTTGTCGCAGTTACTAAGGATGTCATTTATGACTTTGATGAGAGCCATTTCGGTACTGTGGCAAGGGCGGAAACCTGATTGGAGGGATTCAAACATGGAATTGCGGGTAAGATGGACACGGATTTGGGGGGCGACAACACGTTCAAGGACTTTGGAGAGGAAAGGGAGGTTGGAGATGGGGTTGTAGTTTACAAGAACGATGGGGTCAAGGGTTGTTTTTTTGAGGAGGGATGATGATGGCAGATTTGAGGTAGGTGGGGTCAGTATCGGAGGAGAGAGAACCATTAACAAAGTCAGCTAACATGGGAGCCAGAAAAGGAAGTTGGGTAGTCAGCAGTTTGGTGGGAATGGGGTCAAGGGAGCAGGAAGTAGGTCTCATGGGCAAGATGAGCATGGCGAGGCCATGAGGGGAGATCAGAGAGAAACTGGAGAAAGATGCGAGTTCAGGGCTAGGGTAGGGGGGAACCTTAGAGGAAGTTTGGCCCGGTGGGCTAGGGGAAGGAAGGGAAGTGGCAGAGGCAGCTGAACGGATGGTCTCAATCTTAGAGACAAAGAAGTCCATGAGCTCCTCACACCCCAAGAGTTACTGCCTCATTTTACGTTTAGACTTTGCAAGATAAAATCAGATGCACTAACTGACACTGGCAACCATGGTCAGTAACATTAGGAGATATAGAACAGAAATAGTGCAGGGATTCAATATCCAGGATAGAGCAGATTTTTTCAATCCCTCATGGATAAAGATATTTCAAATGGCGTGAGCATGCACTGGAAGCAATATACAAAGTGTGTAAGGTACCTTGCCAATGCAAGGAAATCTACCCTTCTCTTGTCAGCAGCAGAAAAGTGGATGGAAAACGGACCGATTTCAGTCACAAAACCACAGATAATGGGCATCTACATGTGTTCTGAAATCAGTCTCCTCTCAGACATTTGATAAAACTACTAAGCAAGATTCCTTTTATTTTTCTTTGGTAGCTTTATTTTGTCTTTGTAAAAACTAGAGATTCATTTTGAAATGCTGAATGATGTATCTGCATTTAAAGTTGATGACAAACACCGTGATGTTGTAGTGAGGTACCTTGCCACATATAAGAACACAGAAATCAGCACACGAGCAGTGGATGGAAATTGGACTGATTTCAGTGTCACACAGCTGCCCTTAAAGTCGATGGCAAGTACTTTGATGTTGTAGTGAGTCACTATGTTAACACATTGAGGGACAAACTAGTAGGCAGTGGATTCTCCTTCCGATTCCTCCCTTAGTTACTACCTGCCTTCAGCGGCGTTGCCCAGTTACCAAAAAATTAAAACACTCCTTTGCTCTTAGAACATTTACTTCAAGAATGGTAGCTACAAAGATGTAGAACCAGTTCACCTGCATGTTCCCTTTAGGATAAACTCAGAATCCAGTTACAATGTCTCATGCATACAGGAAACTCTCATTTAAACAGCACCTAAATATCCAGAATTCTCTATTAACCGGCAAAATTCATACTCCGAAAACAACACCTCAATAACCGGAAATGTTGCCGAGTCCGAGTCTCCCATGGTGGCTGAGTTAGTCAGTGGGGGTAGTTCTCCAAACTGCCACTACTCGGCTTCTTGGCGCTGCCGGAAGTCCGAACACCTCAATAACAGGAGTCTGACTCTCCCGTGCTGCCGGTAGTCTCTTCCGATCCGCCATTTTTCTGTGTGTCTCCTGCGCTGCTGGTAGTCTCTCCCCGTGCATTTGTTGAAGTGCATGATCCTGATGACCCAGCTGGCATGGATATTCCTGATGAACCAGCTAACTTGGAATAAGTGTACAGTCAACTACAGTACTGTATACAGTCATTTACTGTAAGTTTTGTGGATTACCCTCAACTAGCAGTACTGTACTTAATCAAGCATCTGCCACCATCCATTTAGCACAACATTCTGTAGGTGAGTACCCAATTACTGTATACTGCATATTTCTTGATTTTTTTATTTTTGTTTGTTAAGAATAGCCTCGGTAGATAACCCTCTCCATCATCTGGAATTTTTAATCAACCGGCACCATCTCAGTCCCGTCGGTGCCAGATACCAGAGAGTTTCCTGTACTCTTAATTTAATAGAAAGAAAAGAAAGACTTGCATTTATATAGCACCTTTCACAACCTCAGGACCAAAGCACTTTACAGCCAATGAAGTACTTTTGAAGTGTAGTCACTGTTGCAGTGTAGGAAATAGCTTTTACTGTGCTTATAATTTTTTTGAAGATTAAATTTATTACACTTTTTGTAGGAGAATTTAGGGGTGGGGAATGAGCAAACAAAATTCACTGTTTAGAAAATGAACAATGGTTTATTTACATCACGTGAAAGGAAAATAAAGTGTTTTTGCTTTTTCAATAATGGAACGTACCTGCATCAGAACTGCATAGAGTTTTACTGAAACACTGGTGGATGTCTTGTGGGATTGCTCATATTGTCAGATGATACACTGTTTTACAAGGCCAGGACTGTTATACCATGTAATGCACAGAGTATTATTCTACTGCAAAGGTGAAGCAGTGTTTAAAATGGCCTGTCACTTTAAAGCTGCAAGGCTATTTGCTGTGAATATGCACATCCTCCTTTACTTCTCACTCACTTACCTTCTTCCTTCACTTCTTGCCTGCTCTTGTCCTCCTCTTTCACTGTGGTGGCGTTGGCTTTTCAGCTGGAGCAATTTATTCTAATCCTATTTTCCAGTCCTTTCCCATATCTTTTTATATTCTTCCTTTCAAAATACTAATCCAGTTCCCTTTTAAATGAATATTTTTGGGGCAGATTTTCCTGCATCTGGACTATTGGATCATCTGGACACAACGAATACAGGAAAATCTGGTGGGGAGGAGTAAATTAATGGACAGAATATCATCAAATCCTACTAGCTCAATTTTTCTCTATTCACTGTTTTCTCTAATCCAATAGCCGCAGGAACAAAATAATTTGCCCCATAAAGTCTGCATCAATAGCCACTTCTACAAAAAGTTCTACAATTCACTTGCGTGAAAAAAAAATTCTAACATCCCCTTCACTCTTCTGCGAATAATCCGGAGTCCATGCGCTTGTTACTGATTTGTTGGCAAATAAAAACAATCTTTCACTATTTAACCTCAAAAACTTTGCATAATTTGAAAACTTCTCAGAACCAAGGACGCTACTAACAGAGGTAAGCGTCACTAGAATACTAGCAGTTGGCAGCACCACGGAATAGAGAAAAATCGAGCCGGTAGGATTCGGTGATATTCTGTCCATTAATGCACTCCTCCCCACCAGATTTTCCTGTATTTGTTGTGCCCAGATGATCCAATAGTCCAGATGCAGGAGCAGGAAAATCAGCCCCAAAAACTTCATTTAAAAGGGAACTGGATTATTATTTTGAAAGGAGGAATATAAAAAGATATGGGAAAGGACTGGAAAATAGGATGACGTCAGAAGGTTATGGGTTTAAGTTTCACAATAGTTTAAGTACATAATCTAGGCTGACATTTAATGTAGTGCAGTACTGAGGGACTGCTGAATCGTCAGAGATGATGGCCGGAATTTTTACCGTGGAGTTGGGTCAGGTGCGTGCAGGCTAAACTATCAATGATGGGTACTCAAAGGTAGAGGCTGCACCCCGATTTTCTGATGCATCCCTGCATACTCTGGTGGAGGCAGAGAGAACACGCAGGGAGGTCCTATTCCCTGCAGATAGGCGCAAGAGACCTCCCAAAGACACCAAAAGGGCCTGGCTGGAGATAGCAGGAGGGCAGCAGCAGGGATATGGTCAGGAGGACCTGGATCCAGTGCAGGAAACGATTCAATGATCTCATGAGGTCAGAAAAGGTGAGTGCAATGTCACTCACCTTCATCCTGCTGTGCCTGTCAACACATCCCCAACACTCTGCCTTCCCAAGCCTACACCTTCACATCATTCCTCACACCTAAATACCTTCCAGGTCCACCCCTCTCTATGTACATACTCATATCCCCGTCTGACTAACCACCCCTCACACTCACCCTCATCCTAATGCAATCATAGCAAGAAACACCACAGTAGAAGGCCATTTGGCAATGTCAAGCCACTCCCTCATAGTCACCCACGACAGATGTACCCCATCCATTCCTTGCACTCATTCCATCACTCTCACTCAAAGTTTTCTTCTTTCCCTCCTTGCAGAAGAAAAAGAGCCCAGAGCGGGAGAGGCAGAGAACCGGAGGTGGCCCTCCAGTATTCACCTAACTGACACCAGCAGAGGAGGAGCCCCGGAGATATCTGGAGTTGCAGAGCTGCTGGGGGTGAGAGATGGAGAGAGGGGGACATCCCAGCAACCTGGTGACAGAATTACATCTCATACAGCCACATGGCATATAGCGGTCACTCATATCATGAATGATGTCTGTAGCCTGTGAAATGCCATCTTGTGTATAATGGTAATGTACCCATTCTTATTATAACACTTCTAATTCATCTCTACTGTCCCACAGGTCCATCATGTGGCCCCCCACTGTCTAGCTGGAGGAGGAAGACGATGACTCTGAGGGCGCGACAGAGTAGTGTTGTCACCT
Organism: Somniosus microcephalus; assembly: GCF_052327205.1. NCBI lineage: Eukaryota > Metazoa > Chordata > Chondrichthyes > Squaliformes > Somniosidae > Somniosus > Somniosus microcephalus. Next base: position 164,749,642 of record NC_140996.1, on the reverse strand, counting down.
GGTGTGTCTCACTTCACAAGTGAGCAAGAGCAGATGGTGTTGACAAGGATAGCAGTGGAGACTCCTCGCCGGAGGGCGCAGGATGCTCCAAGCTCTGCCGAGCTGCATGCAGAAGCTGAGCCTTGTGGGGCCATCGAGGAAGAGGTTGATCTTGGAGAGGCAGCAACAACTCTGGCTCTGGCATCTATTGCAGCCACGATGTCTGCAAAATGTGCAGAGAATGGAGGAGTCCATCTCCAACATGAGCACCACCATGTTGCAGGTGATGGCGATGATGTGCTGTTCCATGGAAAGGATGGCCACCTGCATGGAGCAGTAAATGCGCCAGTCACATGAGCACATGCTAGCTATGGACAACAGATGGCAGACGCTCATAGACCTCATCTCTAGGAGGGATATAAACTTGGACGCTCATCGCCCCACTACTGTGCAGGGAAGTGCAGGTGGCCCATGAGGGAGATGACGGTGAGAGAGGACATGGAAGTGGGGGCTCTTCTCCCCAGTTGCCTCCCCCTCAGTCAGAGCCCCACATGCTTCCTCAGATCCCGATGGCCGAGTCTGCCCCTGCCATTGCAGGAGGAACAGACTTTGGCAGGGCCAGCACAGGCTACAAAACCCAAAGGACATCCGCCAAAAGTGTCTAACGAGTCGTAGCAGGGAAATGAGCAGCCTGCCTCCAACTCTGCTGAAGCCACAGTGGCTGCACCTCGTAGAAGCACTCGGAAAAGGAAAAAGACACAAAAGTAGATGCATAAGGGTAATCTTAGTGTTAAGTTTCAGTTCTTTTGAAGACACAGATAAATGTATTTTTGCACCACTTTCCGGTCTTCTCCATTTTTGCCTGCTATCTTGGAAGTGGCTTTGTCACTTGGAGTGAATGGTGAGACATTACTTAACCTCGAGCACGGGGGGGGGGGGGGGGGGTTTGGGTGAGAGGAATGGCTTGCTCATTGTGCGGACGTTTTGTGGTGTTGTTTGGGGGAGTTGGGGTGGGATGGGATTGTGGCTTCTGAAGCGCATCTTCAGCATGCCTATTGTTTGCTCTATGACCCAGCTGGTGGACATGTGACTGTCATTATAACGCGCCTCGGCCTCAGTACTTGGTGTCCTCAAGGGTATCATGAGCAACGTCTTCAGTGGCTAGCCCTCGTCTCCAAGCAGCCAGTCGGTAAGTCTGTTTGGAGGTGCGAAGAGCTGAGGGAGGGCGGACTGGCGCAGCACGAAAGAGTTACGACAGCTGCCAGGGAATCTGGTGCACACATGCATGATCTTTTTATGGTTGCAGACGAGCTGCACATCGAGGGAGTGGAAGCCCTTGCGGTTCACAAACACTCCTGGATGATCTGCGGGTGTCTTGATGGCCACATGTGTGTAGTCAATGATGCCCTGCACCTGTGAGAAGTCAGCCAGAGCTGCAAAGCCGAGCGCCCGCTCAGTAACACTGGCTTCATCAATGGCAAAGTTGATATATAATTGGCTGACTTGTGAAACATGGCATCGGTCACTGGGGTGATGCATCTGTGGGCGGCCGACTGAGCGATCCCACAAATGTCTGCTGCAGATCCTTGGACGGAGCCCGAGGCGAAGTTGAGGGCAGTGGTGACTTTGACAGCCACTGGTAAGAAGTGTCCACTAGGACCTCTGGGCAGCAAGTCTTGTTCCAGCAAGCTACAAATGTCTGCGATGACTGGCAAATGTCTGGCACGATAGCCTGAGCCTCCTGAAGCACTGCTGCTCAGTCATGTTGAGGAAGCTCATCCTCTGCTTATATACCCTGTGTTGGGGGTATCTCCTCCGGCGTGCTGCAGCCCTGTGGTGCCCCCCTCTCTCTTGTGGCGCATTAGGTCGTTGAGGAGAAGGCTGCTGATGTGGCTGCCGCTGCTGGTGGTGGGATTTGTCTTGGTCTGATTCTGAGGACCAAGGTGAGACAGTATAAGCAGCACCCATGCTGATATAGTAGATGGCAGGTAGAGTGGAGATCAGAGGGCCAATCCCTCAATGTTCTGCTACTGAGTAGCAATGTGGCGAGAGTGGCTTCCGAGGTTTCAGAAATTACCTGCAAACTGCTGACACCGAAATCTGTGGACAAAATGGAGTGAGAAAGAGCCTTTCCATGAGGCAAGTAATGAGGTGTAATGTTGGAGTATTTGTGTTTTTCCCAGCTCTCAATGAATGGACTCGTTAATGGCCACTGAGCTTCCGCCTCCCCTTCACAGGCGAGGTACCCGAGCTGCGTGAATCCCGTGCTCCTGCAGTAAAAGTCAGAAGCTGTCGTTAAAAACTCTAAGGGTCTCTCAACAAGCAGTTAATGACTTGAATGAGGTCGCCCACTTCTGCTGATCGGGTCAGTGTTGCACCTTCAAAGCCGCCAGAGTTAAATGCGCGAGGCGGCAGGTTCCTGATGCGCTCGCAATTTCCAGGGATTTTTACTGTCGACCCACCCCCAAAACCCGCACGCTCGGCAACGGGAAAATTCCGGTCAATGTATTTGAGATAAGTAATTAAAACTAAGGCATAGTCTACCTGCTCCGCTGAATGTAAAAGATTCCATTGCACTACTCAAAGAAGAGAAGCGATTTCTTCCAGAGTCCTGGCCAACATTTCTCCCTGAACCAGCATCGTCAAAACAGATCATCTGGTTGTTCATTTTTTTTCTTCTATGTGTTTTTACTACTTGTAAATTGGCTGCCACATTTATCTATGCAACACCAATCACTGCACTTCAAAAGTAATCAATTGCTTTCAAAGTGCTTTGGGATGTGCTGAGGATGTGAAAGGTGCTATATAAATGTAAGTTCTCTTTTCTTTCCATTAGATCCCTGTTTACCTTGTATGTTCTAGTGAAAAGACCCAGTTTTGTTTATTCCTTTTTTTCATAACTAACCATTCATTCCTGGTAACATTCTAGATACCCTTTCCATGGCTCAAACAATCCTATAATGAGGTGCCTGAACTGAACGTAGTATTCTAACTGTGGTCTAGCTAATGTCTTATACAAATTCAATATCACTCCTTGCTTTGAGATTCAATGCCCTTACACATGACACCCAGAATTCCATTTTAATTTTAATGGGATTTTCTACATGCATTTACACCTTTAAAGATGGGCACCCAAAGATCTCTTGGTTCCTCTACTCATTAAGGATCTTAACATTTAGGGTACACTTCCTTTCACTATTTTTCTCAAAATGCAACACTTAACATCTCTCTGCTGAACTGTATCCGCCCACTCTGCTAACTTATCCCTCCTCCTTCACTGTTCTCTCTCTCTCTCTCTCTCTTTCACCTCCTTCCTTCACTTCCTGCACTCTCGCTTACATTCCTCCACCACTTCTCATTGCCCACAGCAGACAGACACAGGCTGACCACGCAGCACATAAGACTGCTTGGGCAGATGGACAAGGAGGTACTCTAGGAAGGCAAGGGTGGGCATAAACATTGGTTGGGAAGGCAAACAAGTGGGCTGAGAAACAATTGGAGTGGCCAGAAGGATGAAGAAATATTGGCAGACAGGAGAGCAAGCTGGGAAACACTTGGGCAAGAAAGCATTCAGAGCTGCTGAGCAGGCCGAGAGGTACTCCGAGTTGGCAGGTGAACGTGCAGGAATCAAAGCATGTGCTGAGCAGATTTGCAAGTGAGTAGGCAGGCTGGGAAAACACTCATGGCAGGTAGACAAGTGGGTGGACTCAGGATGGCTGAATAGGAGAGGGAGCGGGCAGGCTGAAATTGAATGTTCACCTGCACTGTGTTGGTAATTCTATTTTTGATCACAACCCTTGCAATGTGTGAAATTCTCCTGTAGCGGATGTTTCGTTGGAAGAATCCGATAAAAGGCATCATAAGAACATAAGAACATAAGAAATAGGAGCAGGAGTAGGCCAATTGGCCCCTCGAGCCTGCTCCGCCATTCAATAAGATCATGGCTGATCTGATCCTAACCGCCAATCCACTATGACAGGACTATCTCCTGAATCGAACAGCATTAGACACACGAAAACAGGAGCAGGATCAGGCTACACGGCCCCTGGGCCCGCTCCGCTACCCACAGGGCCATGTCCGATCCGAACCTAGACTCATGTCCAAATTCCTGCCCGCTCCCCGTAACCCTTAATTCCCTTTACTTCTAGGAAACTGTCTATTTCTGTTTTAAATTTATGTAATGATGTAGCTTCGACAGCTTTTTGGGGCAGCATATTCCATGGACCTACCACCCTCTGAGTGAAGTAGTTCCTCCTCATCTCAGTTTTGAAAGAGCAGCCCCTTATTCTAAGACTATGCCCCCTAGTTCTAGTTTCACCCATCATCTGGAGCATCCACCCGATCCTACCCCTTCATAATCTTATATGTTTCAATAAGATCGCCTCTCATTCTTCTGAACTCCAATGAGTAGAGTCCCAATCTACTCAACCTCTCCTCATATGTCCATCCCCTCATCCCCGGGATTAATCGAGTGAACCTTCTTTGTACTGACTCGAGAGCAAGTATGTCCTTTCTTAAGTATGGACACCAAAACTGTATGCAGTATTCCAGGTGCGGCCTCACCAATACTTTGTACAACTGAAGCAATACCTCCCTATTTTTATATTCTATCCCCCTAGCAATGAAAGCCAACATTCCATTGGCCTTCTTAATCACTTGCTGCACCTGCATACTAACCTTTTGAGTTTCGTGCACCAGGACCCCCAGATCCCTTTGTACTTCAGTACTTTCAAGTTTCTTGCCATTAAGATAATAACTTGCTCTACGATTTTTTCTGCCAAAGTGCATAACCTCACACTTTCCAGTATTGTATTCCATCTGCCAAATCTCTGGTGGCAAAGCTAAATGTTCCAGCCAGGGGTGCTTGCTGCTTGGTCTGCCCGTGTGTGGGGAGTCTTCTCATCTTTCTGATTATGGAATGTATTGTTGCCATTTGTGGCCTGCAAAGACCTTAGCTTGACATCCGACCCGACTGTCAAAGTGAATGCGCAACTCAGGCACTTGTGCAGTAATCCCATTATTGCCAAATCCGCTCTGCAGTATAGAAGTAGTGATTTGGGGAGTCTGCACGTCTATGAACAGCTACAGCTTCCATTTAAAAAAAATGTTTAAAAAGATTGGGAGGTAGTAGAACCAAAGTGTGGTTCACACAATAAAATTTCACTGCTTAACTTCAGTTTTTGTAGTGCCTTTCTTTCCTAATGACATTTCAACTGCAAAGTTAAAATCAAAGTGAAAGAGAATTATATCAATTTAGTTATTTTTGGCAAGTCTCACCATTTACATCAGATTGTAAAGGAGCTTTAGTGAAATGGATTCAATTCCAGTAATGACTCATCTGAAAAAGCTGGACAAAAGTAATTTCACACCTTATACAATACAATAGGCATCAGGCATGTTGTTCAGTACAATAGTCACTGTCAGGAAGGAGATCACACTTAGCTTAGTAGCTTACTGAAAATGTAATAAGAATTTTGAGTTTCTTTCATTCATCGAAGGAGTTCTATCTGTACTAATATTAAAACCAATGAAATTCAACTAATAGCTCAAACTCGTGCACTGCCAGAGCACTTTTTCTTAAACCGTAGCTGAAAATTAGACTTTTACAGGTTTATCTCCTACTAAAAATAAATAAAAGGACAATCCTGGGAAGAGGACAGAATCTCGCCATGACTGATGTGGGCTGCAGCTAATTAGGGTGGGCTGCAGCTAATTAGGATGTACTAAGTCTGCAGCAGAAAACCCCCAACCCAATAGTTCAAGCCGTAACCAAGCAGTCTAAAATAAATCCCAGCCTCAACTTTTTGAAGTGAGGTCCAGAAAGTGTGGCTGGTGGCTAAAGGCTCTTCTTCTGATATATTATATTGTATGTATATGAGAGTATATACACAAGAACAGACCCCTTGCCCCTCTCCACCAGAAAAATTGCAGGCTGAACCAATTTCATACTGTATTTTTTGGTTCCCCCCCACCTCCGCAATTTTCATCTGAAGAGACACTCGCATATGCCTTTGGCTCACTACTGGTATAATGTTAGCAGAGACAGTGATGACCTTTTGTAAAGCAGCCGTCTACATGTCTCCAAAAAGAGAATTAGCCATCAGGGGTCAACACTTAGCAGTATTGGCACTGGGATTTCAGGAAGATATAATGGTGTGAAATTTTCATCCTCTGTTCACTTGGACTGTGAACACAGCAGGACAATTATAGATTCTGTCCGTCCAAAATTTTGACCAAGAGAACATCTTAAGCCATTTAACATCAGGCTAAAGTAGAGATGGATACAGCTCTGTCACTGCTGGTGCAGCAATGTGAGGTGCTCAATTATTAAGAGCATATAAGAGACATATGGCACAACACTAAGGGCGGACACACACACACACACACACACACACACAGACACACACACACAAAATCTGTGGATGCAAAATTTGCCACCTTGCCTTTGAAATGGGATACTCGAGAGAGAGGAAGAACTGAAAGGAGCAGATGAAGTGTTACAGTACAGCAAGAACAAGACTTCTGTATTACCTAAAAGGTTTATTGTAAGAGTTGACTGCATCTTACTTGTAAATTATGTATTACATGGTATTAAGCTCACGTCATTATCACCTGATTTACCATGAGCAACACCATGTGATATCCATTGTGAAAATTCAAAAAATAATAATCCAACCTAAACATCTTAACTCGGTATTCTTTGTTGTATCATGTTAAAGAGGAAGTACCAACTTACTCTAGACTGAATCTTGAATTGTTCAAACAAATGCAGAGATCGCCTGTATCGTATGGTTGCGGCACCAAGCACCATATTAGCTTTTAACTTCCTTGTTGCTTGGAATAGACCATTGCGGATATAGAGGGAGAACCTGGAAAATACACAAAATATAATTTAAGGAGCATCCTGAAATCATTCCGGCATTATTCGTATATGTACAAAGTTCTGGAGTAGATTTTACATAGAAGATAGGAGCAGGAGTAGGCCATTTGGCCCCTCGAGCCTGCTCCGCCATTCAATGCATTCATGGCTGATCATCCAAATTCAGTACCCTGTCCCTGCTTTCTCGCCATACCCCTTGATCCCTTTAGCCTTAAGAAATATATCCAACTCCTTCTTGAATATATTTAATGAATTGGCCTCTACTGCCTTCTGTGGTAGAGAATTCCACAGGTTCATCACTCTCTGGGTGAAGAAATTCCTCCTCATTTCTGTCCTAAATGGCTTACCCCTTATCCTTAGACTGTGACCCCTGGTTCTGGACTCCCCGACCATCAGGAACATCCTTCCTGCATCTAGTCTGTCCAGTCCTGTCAGAATTTTATAAGTTTCAATGAGATCCCCTCTCATTCTTCTAAACTCCAGCGAGTATAAGCCCAATCGACCCAATCTCTCCTCATACGTCATTCCTGCCATCCCAGGTATCAGCCTGGTGAATCTTCGCTGAACTCCTTCCATGGCAAGAACATCCTTCCTCAGATAAGGTGACCAAAACTGCACACAATACTCAAGGTGTGGTCTCACCAAGGCCCTGTACAACTGCAGCATGACATCCTTGTTCCTGTACTCAAACCCTCTCGCTACGAAGGCCAACATACCATTTGCCTTCTTAACCGCCTGCTGCACCTGCATGCTTACCTTCAGCGACTGGTGCACAAGGACACCCAGGTCTTGTTGCACTTCCCCTTCTCCCAATCTATTGCCATTCAGATAATAATCTGCCTTCCTGTTTTTGCCACTAAAGTGGATAACCTCACATTTATCCATGTTATATTGCATCTGCCATGCTTCTGCCCAATCACCCAACCTGTCCAAATCATCCTGGAGTTTCTCGGCATCCTCCTCACAGCACACATGCCCACCCAGCTTTGTGTCGTCTGCAGACTTGGAGATATTACATCTAGTTCCCTTGTCTAGATCATTAATATATATTGTGAATAGCTGGGGTCCAAGGACTGATCCCTGCGGTACCCCACTAGTCACTGCCTGACACTTGGAAAAAGACCCATTTATTCCAACTCTTTGCTTTCTGTCTGCCAACCAGTTCTCTATCCAAGTCAATATCTTGCCCCCAATCCCATGTGCCTTAACTTTACACGCTAATCTCTTATGCGGGACCTTATCGAAAGCCTTCTGAAAGTCCAAATACAGTACACCACATCCACTGGTTCTCCCTTATCTATTGTGAGCTATGGGGGCATTTTGAGGTGTGATGGACGGTATGTGGCCACCAGATGGAGACAAAGTCCCCCTCTTACTCCAATTCAGGTGAAGGCCACACCCACCTCCAACACACCTGAAGCAAATCTACCCATTAGCTCACTAGTTTAAAAGACAAACTAGTGCATCCCTTCAGGGCCAGCGCCAGGGAAAGGGGTCCTGAGTGAGGACCAAGCCAGTGCCTGAGGAGAAAGCCAAGCCAAGCCAAGACAGGACAGGACAGGACAGGACCAGAGCCTGAGGAGAAAGCCAGGACAGGGCCAGTGCCTGAGGAGAAAGAACCAGTGGTAAAGTAACCCTGGCTTATTGTTTTTGGAGAAGGAACCAGTGGTAAAGTAACCCTGGCTTATGTTTTGGATTTTGCCAGATGTGAAGCTTTTTCCCTGTTTGCTAAAATAAAACACAGCTAATTACTGTTTTTCATAGACCAATCTTGTGACTGTGCTTGTGTTCTCCTGTTCCCGCATCAACACACCCTTCAGTCTAGGGGGTGGTTGATCGCAAATGGTGGAGAATGTGGCTTTAGCCCTCTGGTGGCTGGGAGGACAAAGCACACATTGTTGAAAACCCTTTTGGTGGAGCGATGGAGGCCCTTTTGCAGCAGTTTATCAGGGCCAGTATGGCCAACATGAACAAATACAAAAAAATTCTTGAGGAACAGTGCCGAGGAACAGTGCCGTGACAATGAGCTGCTGAGGGAAAACCTACGGGAGCGGCTAAACGCCTCAGCTGATCAACCTCCCGCCAACACCCGCCAACCCGATATTAGTCCTACAAAATTCCCCGGACTGTATCGTACTGGCGAGCCTTTGCCACCTCACGAAGGCCTCCATGAGCCTGTTGACATAGTGTCCGATAATGAAAAGGACCATGATCGTGCAGAAAATAAAAACTCTTGTTCTCTCAGTGAAGAAGTCTGTGTACCAATCACTGACCAGATTAATTGTGGAAGTTGTGTGGAACGTATCTCAGGAAACGCAGCAGAACACGTTGACAAAAATTACTGAAAAGGAACATGCAAAGAAAAAAGGCAAATTTAAAAAGAAAGAAAAGAGAACCGAGGGGTATGCGGCTTCTCAAGAGGACAGCTCAGGTGATGAAGCAGAGAGCCCATCAAAGATGAAAAGGCCAAAGGGTATCCATGTCTTCAAAAAGCCTAGTTTCTCCAAGAAGAAAGAAAAAGACTTCAAGGTCAAAGAGAAGCCAAAGGAAGAAAAGTCCAAAGATATAATCGCAGCAGATGTTGTTAAGCAGTGGAAAGAGAAAAAGAAAACGAAGCCTCCACCAGAGCAGGAAGCAGTTCCGGTGGATACTCCTTCTTCCCTCAGGCCAATCTTTGGGGTTCCATTAGCTGAGGCTGTCGAGAGGACTATGCTGTATGATAGGATCCAGCTGCCAGCAGTTTTTTGAGAGTGCATTGACTACATTGAGAGTTATGGCATGAAGAGTGAAGGCACTTATAGGGTATCGGGTACCAAATCAAAAGTTGATGAGCTGAAAGTTGTGTATGTCAACGATGCTTTCGGAACAGCACACAGAGCTCACAGCTCCATGGTTGGTGTAAAATTGCCAAAGAAGGATGCTGGCTTGTTGTTGAAAAAGGTGCTTGAGTATTTTGCCAAAGCTCTGGAATCTCCTGACAGACCCATCCTTGCCATTCTGGGTGGGGCCAAAGTCCAGGACAAGATTCAGCTGATCAATAACTTGCTAGATAAGGTTAATGAAATGATTATTGGAAGAGGTTTGAAGACTGCAAGTGCTATTATTGTTCTAACCAATGGTGAATTAATTGAAATGGTGTTGCCCTACACAATTAAAGAAGCTGATGAGGCAAGAAAACTAGGAGCAATCATTTATTGTGTTGGAGTCAAAGACTTCAAGGAAAAGCAGCTGGAACTTGTTGCAGATTCCCCGAGTCACGTCTTCCCTGTTAATGGTGGATTTCAGGCTTTAAGTGCCTGAGGCCTGGTCAGAATTTGATAGATTTTGGAAAATGGACAGAAATTCCATGAGTGGGGGAATTAGCTCAAATGGTAGAGCTTCTGGCTGAGCTGAATGAAGAGCAAAAAGTGCCTAGCTTGGTTTTATGAATATGCAGGAACAGATGAAGTTGTTGGTCCTGAGGGAATGGAAAAGTTTTGTGAAGATATAGGCGTGGAGCCTGAAAATATTATCATGTTGATATTAGCATGGAGGCTCAAAACATGAGGAAAGAAAGAAGAATTGGCATTAAAGGTTATCTGTCTGACTTGAACTTTATGATTCCAACACATGGTGGAGATATTAATGTGATGTGATATTAAGGTTATGATGTGAAATTAATGTAATGATGTGATATTAATGTGAAGATGACGTGATATTAACATAATGTTGATGATGTGATATTAATGTGCTGATGTGAGGCCCTTTGGTCTGCCTGCGCCCCTCCCCGGAGGTCGGAGCCGGGGGGGGAAATATGTGAGCTATGGGGGCAGTTTGAGGTGTGAGGGACGGTATGTGGCCACCAGATGGAGACAAAGTCCCCCTCTTACTCCAATTCAGGTGAAGGCCACACCCAACTCCAACACACCTGAGGCAAATCTACCCATTAGCTCACTAGTTTAAAAGACAAACTAGTGCATCCCTTCAGCGCCAGGGAAAGGGGTCCTGAGTGAGGAGAAGGCTGGAGCCTGAGCAGGCTGGGATAGGACCAGAGCCTGAGGAGAAAGCCAGGACCGGGCCAGTGCCTGAAGAGAAGGAACCAGTGGTAAAGTAACCCTGGCTTATGTTTTGGATTTTGCCAGATGTGAAGCTTTTTCCCCTGTTTGCTAAAATAAAACACAGCTAATTGCTGTTTTTCATAGACCATGCTGTTTTTCATAGACCAATCTTGTGACTGTGCTTGTGTTCTCCTGTTCCTGCATCAACACACCCTTCGGTCTAGGGGGTGGTTGATCACACTATTTTACCAGTTACATCCTCAAAAAATTCCAATACATTAGTCGAGCACGATTTACCTTTTGTAAATCCATGTTGACACTGTCCGATCCTGTCACTGTTTTCCAAGTGCTCTGCTATCACATCTTTTATAATGGACTCTAGCATTTTCCCCACTACCAATGTCAGGCTTACCCCGTTTTCTCTCTCCCACCTTTTTTGAATAGTGGGGTAACATTAGCTACCCTCCAATCCATGGGTACTGTTCCAGATTCCATCAAATGTTGGAAGATGATCAGCAATGCATCTACTATTTCTAGGGCCACTTCCTTAAGTACCCTAGGATGTAGATTATCAGGCCCTGGGGATTTATCGGCCTTCAATCCCGTCAATTTCCCTAACACCATTTCCCTACAAATACTGATTTCTTTCAGTTTCCCCCCCCCCCCTTTCATCAGACCCTATGTTCCCTGACATCTCTGGGAGGTTATTTGTGTCCTCCTTTGTGAAGACAGAACCAAAATATGTATTTAATTGGTCAGCCATTTCTTTGTTCCCCATTATAAATTCCCCTGATTCTGACTGCAAGGGACCTACGCTTGACTTCACCAATCTTTTTCTCTTCACATATCTATAAAAGCTTTTACAGTCAGTTTTTATGTTCCCTGCAAGCTTACACTCATTCTATTTTCCCCTTCTTAATTAATCCCTTTGTCCTCCTTTGTTGAATCCTAAACTGCTCCCAAGCCTCAGGTTTACTGCTTTTTCTGGCCAATTTATATGTCCTCTCCTTGGATCTTATGCTATCCCTAATTTCCCTCGTTAGCCACGGTTGAGTCACCTTTTTTTGTTTTATTTTTATGCCAAACTGGGATGAACAAATTCTGTAGTTCATCCATGCGATCTTTGAATGTTTGCCATTGCCTATCCACCGCCAACCCTTTGAGTAACATTCCCCAATCAATCCTACCCGACTCGCGCCTCAGACCATTGTAGTTTCCTTTATTTAAATTCAGGACCCTAGTCTCAGTCAACTACTTCAGTCTTCATCTTAAATGAAGAATTCGATCATATTATGATTGTTCCGAGCCAAGGGGCCTCATACAACAAGATTGCTAATTAATCCTTTCTCATTACATAATACCCAGTCTAAGATGGCCTGATCTCTGGTTGGTTCCTCGACATATTGGTCCAGGAAACCATCCCGTAAACACGCCAGGAATTCCTCCTCCACTGTATTATTACTAATTTGGTTAGCCCAATCTATATGTAGATTAAAGTCACCTATGATGACTGCTGTGCCCTTCTTGCACGCTTCTCTAATTTCCCTTTAAATGCCATTCCCAACCTCCGCATTACTGTTTGGAGGTCTATATACCACTAACGTTTTCTGCCCCATGGTATTTCTCAGTTCTACCCATACAGATTCCACATCATCAGAGCTAATATCCTTCCTTACAATTATGTTAATCCCTTCTTTAACCAGCAATACTACCCCACCTCCCTTTCCTTTTTGCCTATCTTTCCTGAATATTGAATACCCCTGCATGTTGAGGTCCCAGCCTTGGCCACCCTGGCGTCATGTTTCCGTAATCCCAATCAAATCATATTCATTTACCTATTTGCGCAGCTAATTCATCCACCTTATTACAAATGCTCCTCGCATTAAGACACAAAGGCCTAGAAATTAAGTTGTTAGCGCCAGCCGCTAGCGCCTTAGGGGGAGAAGTGGGGCGCGAAGCGGCTAGCGCCCAGGCGCGGTGCGATCTGTGCCTCTCGCGAACTTCGGTCAAGATTTAGCGGCGGCGCAAAACCGCAGCGCCCGCAGATCCTGACATCATTTGATGGTGCAACGCCCTTGGTGCGCCCCGAACCGTAACTTAAGTGGCGCCCCCCCTTCTGTGCGCCTGGCGCCCCCCAGCGACTGGTTGCGTGGAACGGTTCCCAGTTGCTGTGGGCGCGCTATTTAAAGGGGACTCTTCCTGCATTCTTTGTGGCAGCCATTTTGTTCCACTCCTTCTGTGTGAGAGAGAGATTTGGAGAGACAAAGGGAGAGAGCTTTCTGCTTTGACTCAGCGCTCGCACAGGTACTTCTGGCTTCAGGCCAGAGCTTTGCACTTGGATTTAACTTTCAGTGCCATAGCCTTGAGTCGCCACATATAATGGGGGCTGCAATGGGTGGAAACGTTGGGTTTCTGCATTGCATTCAAGGGGCTCAGACGCTGAGAGAGTGCCAGTCATGGCCAGACGGAGAAGGGCCAACAGGCGTCAGCACAGGAGGCCTTACCCACCCAGGGTCTACCACCAGCAATTCTCATATCTCAACATGTCTGAGGTGCAGTGTGTTCGGAGGCTGCGATTCAGAAGGGAGGTGGTCACTGAGATCTGCCACCTGCTTCGGAGAGATCTGCAGCCACAGCTGAGGAGCAGGACGTCTGTCGGTGGCAGTGGCTTTCAACTTCTATGCCACCGGCTCCTTCCAATCTGCTACTGGGGACATTGCCAATATCTCCCAGTTCGCAGTACATTGCTGCATCCGCCAGGTGACTAATGCCCTCTTCAGAAGGAGATGTCAGTACATCTCCTTCCCCATGACCCCGGACAAGCAGTAAGAGCGTGCAATGGGATTTGCAAGAATAGCGGGCTTCCCCATGGCCCAGGGCGCCATTGACTGCACGCATGTGCTTTTGCAGGCACCTCTACAGAATGCCGAGGATTACCACAACCCGAAGGGATACCATTTGCTCAACGTCCAGTTGGTGTGTGACCACAGGCAGCTCATACTAGCTGTCAATGCCTGCTTTCCAGGCAGCAGCCACGATGCCTTCATCCTGCGCCAGACTTCTGTGGCAGACATTTTCGAAGCCCTGGCTCACCGAGGAGGCTGGCTTGTCGGGGGCAAGGGCTATCCTTTGTGCACCTGGCTGATAACCCCGCTCCGTGCGCCCAGCACCCCTGCTGAAGAACGATACAATGACAGCCATCAAGCAACCAGGAACATCATTGAGTGCACAATCGGCGTGCTCAAGCAACGGTTCCGCTGTCTGGACCATTCCGGGGGAGCCCTTCAGTACTCGCCTGAGCGAGTCTCCCATTTCGTTGTAGTGTGCTGCATGCTGCACAACCGGGCTATCCTCAGGACTCGGCCACTGCCAGCAGACATTGGAGTACCACCGGAGGAGGAGGAGCACCAAGACGTGAGGGAGGCACAAAGTGCAAGGGCCGTCCGTCGGTGGATTATTGCAAGTCGGTTCTAGGCCCCCTTTCAGGGAATGGCTTGTGCCATTGAAAGAACATGAATGGAGCGCTCCGCAAACCCTCAGCCGGTCAAGGCAACAAATAGTTCAAAGTGCAAACATGGACAATCTGAATAAAGACAATTTTTTATTTTACAAACTCTGTGCCCTTCCTGCATGACAAACAAAGACCGAGAAAGCCCCCAAAAAAACAGTCAGACACATAACTAGCTCTCTCAACCTGGAGAAAATTGAAAAACAGTTAAACAAAAATGACCATGATCCTCGGCCTTCATATTAAAAAAAAACACACATTTTGCCACACTTTCTACTTTTTCGCCTGCGAGGGTGATCTGCCTCGCTTGTGCGATTTGCCCCTTCCTGCCCTGCAGCTCCTCCTCAATGGGACCCCAGTGGCTGCAGCAAGGCTGGGGGAAGGCTGCTGAAGGTCAGATGGTGACTCGGCAGATGCCCTTGGGGGACGGCCTGGGCCTGGAGAGCCCGGCTGCTGACTGCTCCAACTCTGCTTGGGCGGCAGCAGTGGAGGAGTAACAGTGTTGGCAGCAGGATGCTGCCAACCTGACAGAGCACAGGCACTCCCTGGTCGGCCGATACACTGGCACTCGCACGGGCCAGCACTGAAGCATACGCAGCAATCTGCTGAAGCACAGACTGCTGGGCTGCTGCTATTCCTGGCCGATCCAGCGAGGGTGGCAGCAGTTAGTGCCCATGTGGCCCTGATCTGTGTCTGCATCAGACCAGCCAGTGATTGCATGGCACGACTAAGTACTTGGCTGGAAGCCGGCTGTGCTGCCCCGAAGTCCTGCAGACTCCTGGCCTGTGCTGCCCCGAATTCCTGAACACTCCTTGCCAGTGACTCTATGGAGTCAGGCATCCTTGCCACTGCAGCCATGAGCTCAATGTGCCTGCGCTCAGCCTGGGCGCCCATTTCACCAAGGAGCCGCACCTCCTGCGCTCACCGTAGCAGGACTGGAGGCCGCACTCACCCTCCGGGGAGAAGGCCGCCGAGCTTCCCCCACCCCTCCTGCATTGCTGCAGCCTGCTGGGCCCCGGAGCTTCACAGTCATCAGACCCTTCCCCCCCCTGCTCCCCTCCAGGGAAGACGTGTCCCCATCATGGCCATGGGCTGCCTCGGCTGAGGGTGGCACTGATGGGCTGGCTTCCTCTTCCTCCTCCTCGAATTCCGAATCAGTCGCAGTGCCAGCTTGAGGGCCCGCCTCCTCACCTGGCGATTCATTATCTGAAAGCAGGGAGGCACAGGAGTTGCTTTAGAGTGAGGACAGGGCGGCAGCGAGGGAGGCATGAGTGCTGCAATGCACTGCATTGGTTCGAGAGTGGCAAAGGATGCTGGTGTGAGGCACAAGTGGAAAGAGAGAGGTCAAAAAGGTGATAACCTTACCATTGCTGTCCAGAACAGGGTCAGCATCTCCAGTGGCAACGGGGCCAATCAGCCGGCCTCCCATTATCTGCTCCACTCGCTGCTCCAGGTCACTCAGGTCTTTAAGGTCAGGACGGCGTCGCTGCTGCCTCCGATTGTGGGCCAGCTTGCCCTGCAAGAGAATGTACTCCGAGGCCGTCCTGTGTCAAGCCCTGATCGTGCCTGCACTGTCTTCCCATGGTGGAATAGCCCTGACAGTGTGTAAAGTGGTGACTGTGCATGTGATTTTCATGAGCGTCCCATAGCTGTTGGATGAGGGCTGGGCATTGGGGCTTTCAGGACCCTTTGGCTGTAAAGTGAGGTGCTCATGCAGGGATGAAGAGGATACTGGAAAGGGTACTCACCCTGACAACCCGTGTGAGGTCGTTGAACTTTTTTCTGCACTGCGTGGGTGTCCTGGGGACCAAGCTGTTGGAGGTCACTCTGTTCGCCACCTCCCTCCAGGCTTTTCTGTACTCGCTGGGCAGCGGCCTCCTGCCACTGTCAGGGAAGAGGACAGGTCGCCTGCGCTCCACTGCGCCAACCAGAAGCTTCAGGACACCCTCGCTGAAGCGCTGCGCTCGCTCCCTGGCCTTCTCCATAGTCGTGGGCGTAGCGTTCTTGAAGCAGCTCTGTTTAGGCCTAGATTCAGGGCTGCAGGGCGTGGGTGCAATCCAAATCGACCCTCCCCCTTTAAGAGCTGACCGGCGCCAGCGTGTCTGCCTTCAGTCAATAACTCGCCGCACCTGCGCTGCACCCGCCCTCGGTGGTAGCGCCTCGGCTCGCCGGCATAGCGCCTTTATGATAGTCGTGCACCGCCTGCTTTAGTGCAGCAGCAACCTCTTGGGGTGATGCAACTCAATTTCGGCGAAGGTGGCACTAAGTTGCGCCGGGCGCTAAATTTAGCGAACGCCCGGCTGTAGCGCCCCAAACGTGGCGATACTGAATTTCTAGGCCAAAGCCTTCAGGCTTGTTTTTTTTTTAACGCTCTTAGACCTATTAGAATTATTATTTACTGTGGCCATGTTTGATTTAAACCGTTGATTTCTCTGACTGCCACTTTTGCTTTTCTCCTTCATATCCTTTGCTTTCATCCTGGTTTCCCTTTCCTCTGTCTCCCTGCTCAGGTTCCCAACCCCCTGCCATTAAACCCTCCCCCAGAGCACTAGCAAATGCTCCCCCTAGGACATCGGTCCCAGCCCTGCCCAGGTGCAAACCGTCCGGTTTGTACTGGTCCCACCTCCCCCAGAACCGGTTCCAATGTCCGAGGAATTTGAATCCCTCCTCCTTGCACCATTCCTCTAGACACGTATTAATCTGAAATATCTTTCTATTTCTACTCTGACTAGCACGTGGCACTGGTAGCAATCCTGAGGTTACTACCTTTGAGGTCCTATTTTTTAATTTACTTCCTAACTCCCTATATTCAGCTTTTAGGACCTCATCCCGTTTTTTACCTATATCGTTGGTACCTATATGGACCACGACAACTGGCTGTTCACCCTCCCCTTCCAAAATGTTCTGCAGCCACTCAGACATCCTTAACCCTTGCACCAGGGAGGCAACACACCATCCTGGAGTCTCGTTTGCGGCCGCAGAAACGCCTATCTATTCCCCTTGCAATAGAATCCCCTATTACTAAAGCTCTACCCCTCTTTTTCCTCCCGTCCTGTGCAGCAGAGCCACCCTTGGTGCCAGGAAGTTGGCTGCTGCTGCCTTCCTCTGATAAGCCATCCCCCTCAACAGTATTCAAAGTGGTATATCTGTTTGAGAGGGGGATGTCCACAGGGACCCCTGCACTACCTGCCTGCGCCTACTACTCTGTCTGTTGGTCACCCCTTCCCTTTCTGCCTGTCCAACCTTTGCCTGTGGTGTGACCAACTGCTTAAATGTGATCACAGAATCACAGAAACCCCACAGTGCAGATAGAGGCCATTTCGGCCCATCGAGCCTGCACCGACACATATCCCACCCGATCCCCGTAACCCCTACACCAACACATATCCCACCCTATCCCTGTAACCCCACGTATTTAATCCCCCTAACACTAAGGGTCAATTTATCATAGCCAATCAACCTAACCCGCACATCTTTGGACTGTGGGAGGAAACCAGAGCACCCGGAGAAAACCCACGCAAACCGGGGAGAATGTGCAAACTCCACACACAGTCGCCCGAGGCCGGATTCGAAACCGGGTCTCTGGCGCTGTGAGACAACAGTGCTAACCACTATGCCACCGTGCTGCCCGATATCCACGACGTCCTCAGCAATAATGGGAACACTTGGATTCAAATCTGATTTATTTCAAAGGAACAGTTCTGAAATAATCCTGACATCTCGGTTAAGTAAGTAAAACCTGGACTACGTCAGAAAAAAGAGCCGATGAGAATATTTGGTGGGCAATTAATCAACTGTCAAAGGCTGAAGAGTTAATTTGTCGAAGTAGCTATGTTTTATCTCTGGAGACCGTAATTCAAGGTGGAAAAAGGACTCCAAATCAGAGTTAGTATGATTACTGGTAGTCTAAACATGACAACTGACAATCAATACTGTTCACCATTCCTACCCCCAGGTCACCAAAATACAAAAAATAAATTGTGTACAAGACATGCACACCACAAATCATAGATGAGCTGTCAAATCATTTGTGATGGAGTCAATTTTGATTTTATCTGTATCAGAGTAATTTGGACATCACAGGCAAGACATTGCTCTCTGATTTTGCTGTTTTTCTCGTAGAAATGAGGCAAAAAATTAAGCAAGGACCCATGCCACAGTCAATGGTCTGAAAGACTGTACCTATCCTGTAACATGTAATCAGATGGCCAGTGTCTACTGCACGCACATTTTGACCTGCCCTGGACCCAAGCTCTCTGCTCATCTTTTTGTTGACAACCTTCCTCTCCTACTCTCTCGTCCAATTGGCTATTTCCTTGCTTCCTACCACCAGCTGCCTTCTATATCTCAAACCAATAACCTGATGCCTCAAATCACTCACTGCTGCTCCTCCACTGCATTTCTCTCTACCCAACCCCCAGGATTGAGTTCCTCCTGATTTTGACCCACAACTTCCCTCTGTTCTATTCTAAGCATCCATTGCTCTG
Organism: Somniosus microcephalus; assembly: GCF_052327205.1. Taxonomy (NCBI): domain Eukaryota; kingdom Metazoa; phylum Chordata; class Chondrichthyes; order Squaliformes; family Somniosidae; genus Somniosus; species Somniosus microcephalus. The sequence goes on along the minus strand of NC_140996.1, from coordinate 164,730,751 downwards.
CCCACATAGTTCCTGCAACTTACTCTCCCAAAGAACTCAGTCTTATTCCCGTATCTTGGCACAAGCATATCCATTCTCACCTCTAGGAACAAACTCCTCACTGTTTCTCTTCCCTCTGGCTCTCCCCTCCACTCTGACCATCCCCACAAGTCTCCTATTATCTGTCCATTCTGCATTACCCGTTAAAATGTCAGCTCCCTTACAAATAAGGTTCACATTATCCAAGACCTCCTCAATGAGTCCACGGACATTCTTGTTCTTACTGAAACCTGGCTCACAGATGAAGACCCCCTTCTCCCGTAATGAAGTTGCCTGCTATACATTGTCACATCCCCATATCTAGCAATCATAATAGTGACAAAGCTAGGTCCAATCTCAATCCATCCCCTTACTTCTCTGGCATCTTCTTCCTCTTTGAGCACTTCATTCTCTACACCTCCTACTTCCCCTTTAAAGTTCTTCTCATCTATGGCCCTCTGGTAATTTCCTCCTCTCTTCTTTTCCCCCCCCCCCCCCCCCATCAAGTGAATTGTGATGAAATATATGCCTTCATCAGCCCCTGTGTTTTACCTGCTTTGTATTGTGTGTATCGCACCCTTTTTCCTATTGTGTGTATTGGCTACGCCCCTGTCTTTTGTCATAGAATGACTCATACAGCTCTTGAGACCTTTATATCAGACGAACCCGATGTGTAAAGACCTGCAATGTTCTTAGTGATTAAAAGCCTTTAGTTGAATCCTTTAAACTCCTTGTCTTTGAGTTATCGATGGCACATCAATTTTAATCACTAAAACACAAAGATGGATCGACTCCTGAAACCAGAGCGCTTGGATCTGGACCCCCATGCCTCAGACGCAGCCACACAGCTCGGACACTGGTTCCAATGCTTCGAATTTTTCATTGCAAACTCATCCACCGCCACAGCAGCCGCAACCGCCACCGGAGACGTGAAACTGGGAATCCTGCGAAACTGGGTGAGCCATCGGGTCTCCCCTCTCATCCAAGACACCACCAGCTACGGGGATGCCTGCACCATTCTGAAGGCCCACTACGTGCGGCCAATAAACGAGATGTACGCCAGGCATCTTCTGACTACTTGCACGCAGCGGCATGGTGAGTCACTAGAGGACTTCATGCTAAGCCTAAAAGTACTGGGCAGAGACTGTAACTGTAAGGCCGTGTCTGCCATCGTGTACACGGAGGAGCTGATCCGAGACTCCTTTATTGCGGGCCTCAGTTCAAATTACATTCGGCAGAAACTGTTTGAAAAGGAGGGACTGGACTTAAAACAGGCTATGGGTATAGCGCGATCGCTGGATATGGCCCAGAGGAACTCTGAATCCTGTTCCTCAGGCCACGCGGCCCACTCCGCCTCGTGGGGGCCGCCATCTTGGAAGCCATCTTCACCTCCCAGGTCTCAGGCCAGCCCAGCACCATCGGAGCCCCAGCCTCCACCCAGGAGCCCCACTACTGCCGCGATGCATCGGGGCCCGAAATGCTACTTCTGCGGCCAGGACAAACACTCCAAGCATCTGTGCCCAGCGAAGGGCACCACCTGTTTTAAATGCGGGAAGAAAGGACATTTCAGCAAAGTCTGCAGAGGGAACCCCGCCTCCAACTCCACCACCGCTGCGTGCGCACCGTGGGAGCGGCCATCTTGGATGCCATCTTGTCCACCCTCATGGAATCCACCATCTTGCCCCGACTACACGGACCTCCAGGACCCACTGGTGGCCTCGATCACAGTGGAACAATCCAGGCCGCATCCGTTGTCTAAATCGATGATGGACATAGAGGTAAACGGGAACAAGGTTAAATGCTTGATTGACTGCGAGAGCACCGAAAGCTTTATTCATCCTAGCCTGGTAAAACGACTTTCACTAACGATAGTCCCCACACGGCAAAATCGCCATGGCTGATAAGACTCATACCTCAAAAATTACAGGTTTCTGCGCGGTTATGTTGTCGGTAAAAGGCACTGATTACAGAGATTTTAAACTATTGATAATGCCAGATCTCTGTGTGAGCGTGATCTTGGGTCTGGACTTCCAGTGCCACCACCAAAGTATCACGCTTACCTACGGTGGGTCCCAGCCGCCCCTCAGTGTGCGGTCTGGCTACCCTGAAGGTCAAGCCGCCCTCTCTGTTCGCCAACCTCGCACCCAACTGTCGACCCATAGCGACCAAGAGTAGGTGGTACAGCTGGGAGGATAGATGGTTCATTGCGTCGGAAGTAGAAAGACTCAAGCGGGAGGGTATCATCGAATGCAGTACCAGCCCGTGGCGCACCCAGGTAGTAGTAGTTAAGGGTAGCGAAAAGAAGCGGATGGTGATAGATTATAGCCAGACGGTTAATCTATACACCCAGCTAGACGCCTACCCTCTGCCCCGCATAGCGGATATGGTTAACCAAATCGCACAATACCGGGTGTTTTCCACCATCGACCTAAAATCGGCATACCACCAGCTCCCCATTAGGCCGGAGGACCGTCCATACACCGCCTTTGAGGTGAACGGACGCCTCTACCACTTCCTCAGAGTCCCCTTTGGGGTAATGAATGGGGTCTCGGTCTTCCAGCGGGAGATGGACCGCATGGTCGATGAGAACCAGTTAACAGCCACCTACCCATACCTAGACAACGTCACCATCTGCGGCCACGACCAGCAAGACCACGACTCGAACCTCGCGAGATTTCTGAAAACCGCCCTCAGACTCGATCTCACCTACAACGAGGATAAGTGTGTCTTTAGCACCACGCGCCTCTGTATCCTGGGCTGCGTGGTGGAAAACGGGGAAATTGGTCCGGACCCCGACCGATTGCGCCCCCTACGGGAGCTACCCCTACCAAACACTCCCAAGGCCCTGAAAAGGTGCCTGGGGTTCTTCTCCTATTACGCCCAATGGGTCCCCAATTATTCCGACAAGGCCCGTCCCCTCCTGAAATCAACGTCCTTCCCGCTCACGGCCGAGGCCCACGCCGCCATCAACAGCATTAAACACGACATTGAGAAGGCCGCGCTGCGGACAGTGGACGAAAACATCCCTTTCCAGGTCAAAAGCGATGCGTCCGACTTTGCTTTAGCAGCCACCCTCAACCAGGATGGGCGGCCCGTAGCCTTTTTCTCAAGAACCCTCCAAGGGCCCGAGATCAGGCACTCCTCGGTAGAGAAGGAGGCCCAGGCCATAGTGGAGGCAGTGCGGCACTCGAGGCACTACCTAGCCGGCAAACGCTTCACCCTGCTTACCGACCAGCGGTCGGTAGCCTTCATGTTTAACAACAGAGGGGGAAGATCAAGAACGACAAAATTCTCAGGTGGCGGATCGAACTTTCCACGTTTGAGTACGACATAATATATAGGCCGGGGGCCCTCAACGAATCCCCCAACGCCCTATCACGAGGGATGTGTGCCACCATCCAGGGGGACAGGCTACAGGGCCTCCACAATGGCCTCTGCCACCCGGGGGTCACCCGGCTATTCCACTTTATAAAATCCCGTAACCTGCCCTATTCCATCGAGGAGGTCCGGTCTATGGCCAGGGACTGCCGCACCTGTGCGGAATGCAAGCCCCGTTTTTTCAGGCCCGACCGAGCCCACCTGATCAAAGCTACACGGCCATTCGAGCGCCTGAGCTTAGATTTCAAGGGACCACTCCCCTCCACCGACCGCAATGTGTACTTTCTCAACATTGTGGGCGAGTACTCCCGCTTCCCATTCACCTACCCCTGCCCAGACATGACCAGTGCCATGGTCATCAAGTGCCTCGGCAACCTGTTTTGCACGTTCGGCATGCCTAACTACATCCACACTGACAGGGGGGCGTCGTTCATGAGCGACGAACTGCGCCAATACCTGCTGTCGAAGGGGATAGCCACGAGTTGGACCACTAGTTATAACCCCCGGGGTAATGGGCAAGTGGAGAGGGAGAACACGACAGTGTGGAAGGCGGTCACCTTAGCACTATGGTCTAAAGGCCTCCCCACCTCCCGCTGGCAAGAGGTCCTCCCAGACGTACTCCACTCGATAAGGTCGCTACTGTGTACTGCTACTAGTGCCACTCCTCACGAGAAGATGTTTGTTTTTCCCCGCAAATCAACCTCAGGAGTGTCCCTACCCTCGTGGCTCTCCATCCCAGGGACAGTCCTATTCCGAAAGCATGTGAGGGGCCACAAAACGGATCCACTTGTGGAGGCAGTACACCTACTCCACGCAAACCCACAGTACGCGTACGTCAAGCACGCCGACGGGCGTGAGGACACCGTGTCCATAAAGGACCTCGCCTCGGCAGGAAGCGACGACGACCCATCACCACCACCCCCAGAAGAACCTCCACCATCCCCAGGCTCACCACCCCCAGAAGTACCTGCAACACCCCCAACACAAGGGTATGCCCAGGAGGGCACCACGGACTCCCGGTCGGAACCCGAGGTACTGTTGCGACGTTCAGGAAGGACTATCACACCCCCGGACAGACTAAATCTGTAGAAGGGGTGAATGTGATGAAATATATGCCTTCATCAGCCCCTGTGTTTTACCTGCTTTGTATTGTGTGTACCGCACCCTTTTTCCTATTGTGTGTATTGGCTACGCCCCTGTCTTTTGTCATAGAATGAAGAGCTGTATGAGTCATTATCAGACGAACCCGATGTGTAAAGACCTGCAATGTTCTTAGTGATTAAAAGCCTTTAGTTGAATCCTTTAAACTCCTTGGGCTAGAAATTCAGTTGGTTGCGCCAGCCGTTAGCGCCTTAGGAGGAGTAGATGTCGAGCGCTAGGCGCTTAGCGCCCGGGCGCAGCGCGATCTGCGCCTCGCCCCAACTTCAGTAGACATTTAGCGCCGGCGCAAAGTCTTTGCGCGCGCTCAGCTGCGCGCGCAGATCATGACGTCATTTCCTCGTGCAACGCCCTTTGTGCGCCCCCAACCGGAACTTCAGTCGCGCCGGCCCATTGTGCGCCTGGCGTCCCTAGCGACTGTTGAGTGGAACGGTGCTCAGCCGATGCGGGCCGCGGGCGGGGAGCGCAAATTAAAGGGCACTTCACCTGCACTATAAAAAGCTGCCATTTTGCAGCACTCATTCTTGTGAAACGGATCTTTGGAGAGAGACCAAGGTAGAGAGCTTACTGCTCTGGCCCAACACTAGGACAGGTACTTCTGGCTTCAGGCCACAGCTTTGCAATTGTCTTTGCCTTCATTCATATCTCATTGTTTGCCAGCATATTATGGGGGCTGCAATGGGTGTCAACGCTGGCTTTCACAATTACATCCAAAGGGCTCACAGACGCCGGGAGAGAGTGCGAGCCCTGGCTAGACGGAGAGGGGGCAACAGGCGTCGCCAAGGGAGGCCTTACCCACCCAGGGTCTACCGCCAGCAGTTCTCCTATCTCAACATATCTGACGACCAGTGTGTTAGGAGGCTGCGATTCCGAAGGGAGGTGGTCACAGAGATCTGCCAGCTGCTTCGGAGAGATCTGCAGCCACAGCTGAGGTGCAAGACGTCCCTGTCGGTGGCAGTGAAGGTGACGGTGGCTCTCAACTTCTATGCCACCGGCTCCTTCCAATCCGCTGCTGGGGACATTGCTAACATCTCCCAGTTCGCCGTGCATTGCTGCATCCGCCAGGTGACCAATGCCCTTTTCAGAAGGAGACGTCAGTTCATCTCCTTCCCCATGACCCTGGACAAGCAGCAACAGCGTGCAATGGGATTTGGAAGAATGACGGGCTTCCCCATGGTGCAGGGCGCCATTGACTGCACGCATGTGGCTTTGCGGGCACCTCTGGAGAATGCCGAGGAATACCGCAACCGGAAGGGCTACCATTCGCTGAACGTGCAGCTGGTGTGTGACCACAGGCAGCTCATCCTAGCTATCAATGCCCGCTTTCCAGGCAGCAGCCACGATGCCTTCATCCTGCGACAGACTACTGTGGCTGACATGTTCCAGGCACAGCCTCACCCACGAGGATGGCTTATCGGGGACAAAAGCTATCCTTTGTGTACCTGGCTCATGACCCCGCTCCACGCGCCCAGGACCCCTGCTGAAGAAGCATACAACGAGAGCCATCAAGCGACCAGGAACATCATCGAACAAACAATCGGCGTCCTAAAGCAACGGTTCCGCTGCCTGGATCGTTCCAGCGGAGCCCTGCAGTATGCTCCGGAGCGAGTCTCCCATTTCGTGGTCGTTTGCTGCATGCTACACAACCTGGCTATCCGCAGGACTCGGGCATTGCCACCACAGATTGGAGCACCACCTCAGGAGGAGGAGCAGGAGGAGGACCAGCACAGGAGGGAGGCACAAGGTCCAAGGGCCGCCCGTCGGCGGCTTATTGAACGTAGGTTCTAGGCCCCCTCTCAGGGAATGGCTTGTGCCAATGAAAGAACATGAATGCAGCCGCTCCGCAAGCCCTCAGCCGGTCAAGGCAACAAAAACTTCAAAGTTCAAACATGGACAATCTGATTAAAGAAAATTGTTTATTCCACAAACTCTGTGCCCTTCCCACATGACAAACAAAAGCAGAAAAAAAAAACCAAAAACAGTCAGACACATAACTCGCTCCCACAACCTGGAGAGGATTAACAAAACAGTGAAACAAAAATGACCGTCATCCTCGGCCTTCATAAAAACAACACATTTGCCCACACCTTCTACTTTTTGTCCCGCGAGGGCGATGCCTTGCGCATACTTGTGCGGCCCCTGCCCGCCCTGCTCCTCCTCAATTGGAGCCCAGTGACTGCAGCAAGGCCGGGGGAAGACTCCTGAGGGGCACATGGCGAGACGGCAGATGCCCTTGGGGGTCGGCCTGCATGAGCTCTGGCCCTTGAGGGGCCGGCTGGTGACTGCTGCAGCTGTGGCTGGGCGGCATCAGTGTGTCCAGCAGCTGGTGGCAGCTGCACTGGTGGAGTGGCAGTGTTGGCTGCAGGAATGGGGGCAAGCTGGCTGATGGCAGGCGCTCGCTGGTCGCCTGAGACAGTGGCAGTCGCCCGAGCCAGCTCTGCAGCATGCGCAGCAAACTGCTGAAGGACAGCCCGCTGGGCTGCTGCAGCGCGGCGGGTGCCCTGGCGATGCCTGGCTGATGCAGCCAGTGTGGCACCAGTTAGTGCCCGTGTTGCCCTGGTCTGTGACCGCATAAGACCAGCCAGTGACTGGACGGCACGAGTGAGCACTTGGGTACTCGCCGACTGTGCTGCCCCGGATTTCTGCAGACTCCTGGCCTGTGCTGCCCCGAATTCCTCCACACTCCGAGCCAGTGACTGTATGGAGTCAGGCATCCGTGCCACTACCCCCATGAGCTCCGTGTGCCTGCGCTCCGAGTCGACGGCCATTTCCTCTAGGAGGCGCACCTCCTCTGCGCTGACCGTCGCAGGACTGGAGGCCGCACTCACCCTCTGGGGAGAAGGCCGCCGAGCTTCCCCACCCCTCCTGCGTTGCTGCAGGCCGCTAGGCCCAGGAACTTCACTCTCCTGCGACCCTTCCCCCAGGCTCCCCTCCAGGGAAGACGTGTCCCCTACATCACCATGGGCTGCCGTGGCAGAGGGTGCCACTGATGGGCCGGCTACCTCTTCCTCCTCCTCCTCCTCTTCCGAGGGGCTGTCACTGGCAGCTTCTGGGCCCGCCTCCTCACCTGGCGATTCACCATCTGAAAGCAGGAAGGCACAAGAGTAGCTTTAGAGTGAGGACAGGGCGTCAGCGAGGGAGGCATGAGTGGTGCCATTCACCGCATTGGTCGGACAGTGGCAAAGGATGTTGATCTGATGCGCAAGTGGAACGAGAGAGGTCCAAAAGGTCATGTCCTTACCATTGGTGCCCAGAACAGGGTCGGCATCTCCAGTGGCAACGGGGCCAATCAGACGGACTCCCATAATGCGCTCCACGCGCTGGTCTAGGTCGGTGAGCTCCTGGTGCTGAGGTCGGCCTCCACCGGTCCCAATCTGGCTACGCCTGTTGTTAGCCAGCTTGGCCTGCAAGAGAAAGGACGGCCTCTAAGTATGGTGTGTAGCCCTGATCTTGTCCGCACTGCCTCCCATGGTCGAATAGCTTGGCCAGTGTGTAGCCCTGATCTTGTCTGCACTGCCTCCCATGGTCGAATAGCTTGGCCAGTGTGTAGCCCTGATCTTGTCTGCACTGCCTCCCATGGTCGAATAGCTTGGCCATTGTGTAGCCCTGATCTTGTCTGCACTGCCTCCCATGGTCGAATAGCTTGGACAGTGTGTAAAGTGCAGAATGTGCAATTGATGCTCATGCCAGTCCCATAGCTGCTGGATGAGGGCTGGTCATTAGGGCTTTCAGGTTCCTTTGTCCATAATGTGAGGTGCACATGCAAGGATGAGGAGGACACTGGAAAGGGTACTCACCCTGACAATCCGAGTGAGGTCGTTGAACTTTTTCCTGCATTGTACAGGATTCCTGGCAACCACACTGTTGGATGTCACCCTGTTGGAGACCTCCCTCCAGGCTTTGCGGTAGACGCTGGGCACCGGCTTCTTGCCACTGTCAGGGAACAAAACATGGCGTCTTCGCTCCACTGCGCTAACCAGCGGCCTCAGGTCACCTTCGCTAAAGCGCAGCACGCTCTCCCGGGCCTTCTGCATCGTCCTGGGCGGTAAAGAGTTGCAGCAGCAGTGCTCAGGCCTAGGTGGAGGGCTGCAGTGTCCAGGGCGTGGCAGCCAAACAAATCGACCCTTCTCCCTTTAAGAGATGGCCGGCGCCAGCGTGTCTGCCGTCAATGAAGAAATCACCGCACCTGCGCTGCGCCCGGCCTCGGCGGTATAGCTCAGCACCGCCGGCTTAGCGCCTAAAGATAGTCGTGCATCGCCAGTTTTAGCGCTGCAGCAACCTTAGGGCGATGCTACTGAATATTGGCGAAGTGGCCTCGACTTTGCGCCGGGCGCAAACTTCAGCGGCCGCCCGACTTTACCGCCCCAAAAGTGGCTATACTGAATTTCTAGGCCCTTGTCTTTGAGTTATCGATGGCACATCATCCTTTATAATTTAAACTTTCACTTTAATTCCCCTCACACACTCTCCTCCAATTTTTCCACACTCCTGTCCTCTCTCAACCTCACCATCCACGTGAATTCCCCCACCAAGCCCTTTACCATCCAGAGATGCCTTGCCACCTCCGAGATTTCTATCTAAGACACAGCCATCTCGGATCACTTCCTCATTTTCTTTAAAATCCACACTTTCTGCCTGTTCAATAACGCACTCGATCAGTGAACCAGGCCAGAATATTGTCTAACTATTCATCTTACTTCAAAATTGCTAATTTGAACTACTAGACAATTTGAATTTTCTGAGAAAAAAGTTACTTTGAATTAACAGGAGTAGACTACATGCAGACACGAGGAATCCATTAAAAACTGGCTGCTGTGGTTATTATAAAAATCAGTGGAAGGATTCCATTCCAGGGTCGGGAACCTCTGGAGCCAGTACACTGAGGCTTAGGGCAGCTCACACTCTGCATACTTGGAACTCTGGTTTAACATGTGCCCTGCTCAAGTGATCACCATCTTGCTCCTCCTCCCCATTTCCCTGAAGGGAACCATGTCCCCAATTATCTGTAGGTAGATGGGGACAATCTACAGCAGGCTCTTGAACCTCCACTGGTTGTGGGGTTCTCGTCTGCCCAAGTGATTGTGAAATTACTGACAGTCTTGTTCAGGGAATTACATTGGTCATGCAATTTGCTCTGATGCTCGCTGAATGTAGTCTGGGGAATGATACCAGGCTCTTATTTTCCTCGAATCCTCCGCCCTAGAGGATCTTTGATGAAGGAAGTCCCACTGAAAATAGCGTGGCTGAGAACAATGCTTATGTAATTAAAGGTGGGTCACCCATTTCTATTAGTGGGGAGAGGTACAAAGCTGGATTTGTTTCAAGGATTTTTTTTTTTAGGTAATGGTTTGGGAAGCCTCCAATTTATCTATGGTAGATAATTATTCTTGTTTTGACTGTCCCTGATGGAGTTACTGGTTGTTTCGGTGATATTGTTCCAGTTGAAGCTGGCACCACTAAACTAAGGAGTTCAAGTCCGAGGACAGTCCCATTTTGCTAGATCAATAGTTACCTCTTTGGAGGAATCAGGCGTAATCCACCCTGACTTGCACATAATTTGCTGTTCGTCAGCGATGACAATGTCTTGGCACTGATTGATGCCATCATTCAATTGGTACTGCTTAATGCCAATTAACCCACAGCACCAAGAGGTGTAAAAGGGATTGGAGCACTAGGTTAATGCAGGTGCCTCTGACCGATTGGCATCAAGTTAAATTGCTGAGACCTTGGCACCACATGGTGTGGGACGAATAGAAATTTGTTTTGGGCAGGAGCACAAAATGGGTGAGTGAATCGACAGCTCATTTTAGGTTATGCCCTTGTATGATATTTCTAAAGGCTCATCATCCAGTGCTGATGGGTATAAACATCTTAGTTTCCTGAAAACCTGAAAATAAAGCCCACACAACCCGTGTACTGGCCTATTCAGTATAATACCACTGAACACCGCTACTTCCTGCATAAAGCTCACAGACCAAATTTATGTTTTTTTTTTCTTTCACGACTTTTCTTTCCTTCTTTGTCCTCATTTTAAATTTATTTTTCTCCCATCTCTTTCCATTTCCTGGTCGAGAGTGTGGGAAAGTAACCTGATCCTTGGCCTCCATCACAAAATTGACATATCAGCTGACCTTCCCTTTCCCCATGGGGAAGCAGCTAGTTTGCATCTACTGCATGTCGCAACTAAGACTGGGAGTTTATCATGTCGGAAATTGCAGGCATAACCTGGCTTCCTTCCAACACGATGCAGCACAGCACATTTAAGCACCAACCACAGCACACTTCCTAACTCGGCTTTAAAACATCTGTGGTTTAACTTGCACAAGTCAAAGTAACCCAAAAATGAAAGAAATTAGACACATTTTTCACTAGAAGCTAGATACCCCACTAAAGATACAGGTGCACTGTGCAGTAGACGAAGAAAGAAAAAAAATCAGAAACACCTTATGGACAACTCCTCCAGTCGTTTTCCTGCAATAACCAAGCAAACTAAATTCAGGCAAACATAACATTTTTAGCCAGCACATGACACCGTTTCCTAGAATTTGAAGTAGAGAGTTCACCAATTGAAACGTGACATTTAATTGCAATACGCATCATCGCTAATAATAATTAAATGTAAAAAAATAAAACCTGGTTGACTTACAGACTGCTGAGTCAACCATTTTATATTTAGGTATCCAAGGAAACCATGTAGCCAATATCTTTCTTGAATTTAACCTCTGTCTACAGTTCCCTACATCCCAGTAAAACAGGTAAGATATTATTGAAGTAATTTTGTGCTGACACATCAGGTGAACTCATTACTTAATCGACCATGCTACTGTGGATGCAGAACTCAAATGAGAGAAGCAATTAAAAGACCAATTACAAAATCATTCTTGCCACACACAAAATACTGTAAAAAAAATTGTTAGTTATCTGTTAGAGTGGAAGACCAACAATTAAAGAAAAGTGAAAAGCACTTTTCATTTAAAATAGGTTTCATCTGGGTATTAAGGTTTGCACATATAACAGTGCGTTCAATCAGGGCATACTCTGACAGGCTGTCTTTGAAGACTAGTCACCATTTTGTAGAATTTTAAATGATTGGCAATCATTACTATAAAAGACAATCGTTACTATAAGGGAACCAAGATAAAGTGTACTAAAATTATAATCAGGGTTTTTTGAAAGAAATATTAGGCTTCTATTAATCACTCATACTTTTTTAAAGCAAATTTTGCACACAAGATGAAGGATGTTACTGTTGAGGAATGGTAGACTTTTCATTTCAAGCAGCCAGAGTTAGCACCCAGCACTCCTAGGTCATATACATCATGGTAAAATTTAGAGTAATACACCCTCTACTATGTCTCAATAAGATGCCTCAGCAACCACCTCTGAAGAACACCCGTGACATTTTCCATTTCCCACACTAGCCATCCCTGGACACCCTTAAGTGGGATTGCCAGTTAGTGTCAAATTATGAGCAGTTTTGTGCTTATGTCCAAATTCATTACGACCAGAAAGCAGAGGTAAACATTACTTACTTTAATTGAATTCATTTCAATATTAAACTAGGTTTCTTCTTCGTGTTTTCCAAGGTATATTTTTCCAGAATTAGAAATTAAACATAGGTCAGAACGAATTGTCACTTACATAGGCTGAACCCAATGTCAACCCTACTGAGATTTTGTTTCAGGAAATAGTTATCAGTTTGGTCTATTAAGATCTTACTGACTGGCAGCAGAAGGGCTATGTATTAGTCTCAAGTGGCAAAACATTTTCCAAGCATATATCCGTCGGGCCAATAAAATACTGTCCCTGAAACAGAATTCTGTATCTAATCCCTAACTTTGATGTGCATGCATTCAACAATCAAAGGGATTTCCTGGATTCTTCTTCCTCGCCCACGCAAAGATTGATGAAGTCAAGCGTAGGTCCCCTGCAGTCAGAATCAGGGGAATTTATAATGGGGAACAAAGAAATGGCAAACCAATTAAATACATACTTTGGTTCTCTCTTCACAAAGGAGGACACAAATAACCTTCCAGAGATGTCGGGGAACATAGGGTCTAATGAGAGAGAGGAATTGAATGAAATCAGTATTGTTAGGGAAATTGACGGGATTGAAGGCCGATAAATCCCCAAGCCTGATAATCTACATCCTAGGGTACTTAAGGAAGTGGCCCTAGAAATAGTAGATGCATTGCTGGTCATCTTCCAAAATTCTATAGACTCTGGAATAGTTCCCATGGATTGGAGGGTAGCTAATGTAACCCCACTATTTAAAAAAGGTGGTAGAGAGAAAACGGGGAATTATAGATCGGTAAGCCTGACATCGGTAGTGGGGAAAATGCTAGAGTCCATTATAAAAGATGTAATAGCAGAGCACTTGGAAAACAGTGACAGGATCGGACAAAGTCAACATGGATTTACAAAAGGTAAATCATGCTTGACTAATCTACTGGAATTTTTTGAGGATGTAACTGGTAGAATAGATAAGGAAGAACCAGTGGATGTGGTGTATTTGGACTATCAGAAGGCTTTCGATAAGGTCCTGCATAAGAGATTGGTGTGCAAAGTTAAAGCACATGGGATTGGGGGTAAGATACTGAATTGGATAGAGAACTGGTTGGCAGACAGGAAGCAAAGAGTTGGAATAAACGGGCCTTTTTCCGAGTGGCAGGCAGTGACTAGTGGGGTACCGCAGGGATTGGTGCTAGGACCCCAGCTATTCACAATATATATTAATGATCTAGACGAGGGAACTAGATGTAATATCTCCAAGTTTGCAGATGACACAAAGCTGGGTGGGCGCATGTGCTGTGAGGAGGATGCAGAGAAACTCCAGTATGATTTGGACAGGTTGGGTGATTGGGCAGATGCAGTATAATGTTGATAAATGCGAGGTTATCCACTTTGGTGGCAAAAACAGGAAGACAGATTATTATCTGAATGGGAAAAGGGGAAGTGCAGTGAGACCTGGGTGTCCTTGTGCACCAGTCGCTGAAGGTAAGCATGCAGGTGGTTAAGGTGGCAAATGGTATGGTTGGCCTTCATAGCGAGAGGATTCGAATACAGGAGCAAGGATGTCTTGCTGCAGTTGTACAGGGCCTTGGTGAGACCACACCTTGAGTATTGTGTGCAGTTTTGGTCGCCTTATCCGAGGAAGGATGTTCTTGCCATGGAGGGAGTGCAGTGAAGATTCACCAGACTGATACCTGGGATGGCAGGAATGACGTATGAGGAGAGATTGGGTCGATTAGGCTTATACTCGCTAGAGTTTAGAAGAATGAGAGGGGATCTCATTGAAATTTATAAAATTCTAACAGGACTGGACAGACTAGATGCAGGAAGGATGTTCCCGATGGCGGGGGAGTCCAGAACCAGGGGTCAGAGTCTAAGGATAAGGAGTAAGCCATTTAGGACAGAGATGAGGAGGAATTTCTTCACCCAGAGAGTGGTGAACCTGTGGAATTCTCTACCACAGAAGGCAGTTGAGGCCAACTTATTAAATAATATTCAAGAAGGAGTTATATATATTTCTTAAGGCTAAAGGGATCAAGGGATATGGGGAGAAAGCAGGGACTGAATTTGGATGATCAGCCCTGATCTCATTGAATGGCAGAGCAGTCTCGAGGGACCGAATGGCCTACTCCTGCTCCTATCTTCTATGTTTCTGACAGTTGCTGAGATTCATATTTTTGAAATTATTGACCTCTTAAAATGCCCATTTCCGACACAATCCCATGTAATTCAGCATAAATGATAAATACCTGGCAAAGTCACACTCCCGCAAGTATCGAGAATTATTCATGTGGCCCAGGAAGTCGATGTCTTGCAAGAGCACCATACCTAGAATACAGGAAGTAGAAATAAACATGACACTGTTAGAAAAGGATGCGTCAGCCCAAATAAATTACTAAAATATCTATAAAAATGTCTACAGGCAATGAAAATTACAGCTCCAATGAGTTTTCAAAATGTATATGTCAAAAGGCTAATGGTATTACACCTGTAGGTAGTGCTGTGAGCAGAACATTACAGGATCCATTAACTTAGGTGGGACTCCCCTTAACATTATGTGACAGGTTCCTGTGATCTCCCTCTCCCATCCAGATATTCAACACTGGTATGTACTTTAAGAATCCTAAATGACCTTCGTATTAATAAGCTAATTATAGTTCCCTTATTTTGTATAAAGCCAGTTAAAATCTAAAACACAACTTGTCCCCGCAGGCAATTTACTGGGATGAAAGTGAGAAGCCATATGGGGAAGAGACATCAACTGCAGTAATGACATGAAATGGCCCTGGCGCCAGTGGTTGGAAAGTTCAAAGTTATTCAAAGTTGCCATGTATTTTATAAGTTACGATACCATTCTTTAACTTGATTTTATATTTTTAAAAAAGAGGAAGAAAACTAAAATACAAGTTGTCCCCATAGGCAATTTATCTGGACAAAAGTAGTAGCAGGAAGTGTAGTTTACAGCGACATTGGCACTAAATGGCTTGAAATCTTCCTTAAAAAACATGTTTTCCTTCGAGCTGCAGGAATGTAAATGGCTCAACTGACAATCGTCACTTCCAAAAAGAAATGCTGACCTTTCTCCCTCTGACAGAGCTCTGAATCCCAACATGTCTCAGAGTGCTAGTGGTAGTAGCAGCAGACATGAATCTCAGCAAATGTCAGTCGGGGAGAAAGAATCATCCAAGAAAACCCTTTGATGGTTGAATGAATGCACATCAATAGCTGCAGACTGGCGATCTGTCAACAAAGTGGTGGGTGCCGAGCAAAAGAACTTCTGACCAAGTCCAAATCATTTATATGTACCGAGAACAAAGGAGGATCCAGCACTGAACCCTGGGTTACACTACTTCCAACCTGAGCTACACCATTTACCTTAATGCTTTAATTCCTCTGTCAACCAACCTTCTATCTATGCTGCAACATTTCCTCATTTACATTGTGCCTGATTTTTATTTTACAATTCTCTTATGAGACACCTTAATGAATGCCTCTGAAAATCCATATATACACACATTCCCTTTATCCCATCTAGCACCTTAAGTAGGGGGATGGACACCAGCATGTAGCATTAGAAAGGAGAAACAAGGTGCACAAAGGATTGGGAGAGACAGATAGCACTAGAGCAAGAAATGGTACGGTATTAGGTGGGGTCAGACTAAGAGCGAATCCAAGGTGGTCTAAAATAGGTTTACAGAAGCGTGGTAAATAAGCTTGGTGAGCTGCAAGCACAAATAGCCACATGGGAATATGATGTTGTGGTGATAACGGAGACCTGGCTCAAAAAAGGGCAGGATTGGGTACTAAATATTCCTGGATATAAGGTGTTCAGGAAAGACAGGGAAGGAAAGAAAGGAAGTGGGGTGGTAGTATTGATTAAGGAGAATATTACAGTGCTGGAGAGAGAGGATGTCCTGGAGGGATCAAGGACAGAATCTATTTGGTTAGAGTTGAGAAACAACAGCGGTGCCATTACACTACTAGGTGTATTCTATCGGCCACCAACTAGCAGGAAGGATAAAGAGGAGCAAATTTGCAGGGAAATTACAGAGAGGTCCAAGAACTATAGAGTAGTGATAATGGGAGACTTCAATTATCCTAATCTAAACTGGGATAGTAATAGTGTAAAGGGCAGAGAGGGGAAAGAATTTATGAAGTGTATTCAGGAGAATTTTCTTGATCAGTACGCTTCTGGCCCAACGAGGCAGGAGGCATTGCCGAATCTGGTTCTGGGGTATGAGGTGGAGCAAGTGTCAGTAGAAACATAGAAAAATAGGAGCAGGAGTCGGCCCTTCGAGCCTGCTCCGCCATTCAATATGATCATGGCTGATCTTCTATCTCAATACCATATTTCCCCAACCCCCTTGATGCCTTTTGTGTCTAGAAATCTATCTATCTCCTCCTTAAATATATTCAGTAACTTGGCCTCCACAGCCTTCTGTGGTAGAGAATTCCACAGGTTCACCACCCTCTGAGTGAAGAAATTTCTCCTCATCTCAGTCCTAAATGTCCTACCCCGTATCCTGAGACTGTGACCCCTCATTCTAGAACCCCCAGCCAGGGGAAACATTCTCCCTGCATCCAGTCTGTCAATCCCTGTCAGAATTTTATATGTTTCAATGAAATCCCCTCTCATGCTTCTAAACTCTAGTGAATACAGGCCTAGTCGACCCAATCTCTCCTCATACGACAGTCCTGCCATCCCAGGAATCAGTCTGGTAAACCTTCGCTGCACTCCCTCTATAGCAAGTATATCCTTTCTTAGGTAAGGAGACCAAAACTGCACACAGTACTCCAGGTGTGGTCTCACCAAGGCCCTGTATAACAGTAGTAAGACATCCTTGCTCCTGTACTCAAATCCTCTTGCAATGAAGGCCAACATACCATTTGCCATCCTAACAGCTTGCTGTACCTGCATGTTTGCTTTTAGTGACTGGTGTACAAGGACACCCAGGTCCCTTTGTACATCAACATTTCCCAATCGATCACCATTAATATAAAACTCTGCCTTTCTGTTTTTCCTACCGAAGTAGATAACTTCATATTTATCCACGTTATACTGCATCTGCCATGTATTTGCCCACTCACTCAACTTGTCTAAATCGCCTTGAAGCCTCTTTGCATCCTCCTCACAACTCTCAATCCCTCCTAGTTTTGTGTCGTCAGCAAACTTGGAAATATTACATTTGGTTCCCTCATCCCTCATTTGATATATATTGTGAATAGCTGGGGCCCAAGCACTGATCCCTGCGGTACCCCACTAGTCACCGCCTGCTACGCCGTAAAAGACCCATTTATTCCTACTCTCTGTTTCCTGTCTGTTAACCAATTTTCAATCCATGCCAGTATATTACCCCCAATCCCATGTGCTTTAATTTTGCACACTAACCTCTTATGTGGGACTTTATCAAAGGACTTCTGAAAATCCAAATACACCACATCCACTGGTTCTCCCTTGTCTATTCTACCAGTTACATCCTCAAAAAACTCCAGTAGGTTTGTCAAACACAATTTCCCTTTCATAAATCCATGTTGGCTTTGTCTAATCCCATTGATATTTTCCAAGTGTCCAGTTATCACATCCTTTATAATAGACTCTAGCATTTTCCCTACTACTGATGTTAGGCTAACCGGTCTGTAGTTCCCGGTTTTCTCTCTCCCTCCTTTTTTAAATAGTGGGGTTACATTTGCCACCCTCCAATCTGCAGGAACTGTTCCAAAATCTATAGAATTTTGGAAGATGACAACCAGTGCACCCACTATTTCCATGGCTACCTCTTTTAGTACTCTGGGATGCAGATTATCAGGCCCTGGGGATTTATCGGCTTTCAGTCCCATTAATTTCTCCAGCACTTTTTTTTACTAATACTAATTTCCTTTAATTCTTCTTTCTCACTAGACCCTTGGTTCCCTAGCATTTTTGGGAAGTTATTTGTGTCCTCTTCCGTGAAGACTGAACAAAGTATTTGTTTAATTGCTCTGCCATTTCCTTGTTCCCCATTATAAATTCTCCCGTTTCTGACTGGAAGGGACCTACATTTGTCTTTACTAATCTTTTTATTTTTACATACTTGTAGAAGCTTTCACAGTCCGCTTTTATGTTCCTTGCAAGTTTACTCTCATACTCTATTTTTCCCCTGTTAATCAATCTCTTAGTCCTTTTTTGCTGGATTCTAAATTGCTCCCAATCCTCAGTAGGGGAATATTTAGGGAACAGCGATCATAGTATCTTAAGATTTAGATTAGCTATGGAGAAGGACAAGGAGCAATCTAGAGTAAAAATACTTAATTGAAGGAGGGCCAATTTCAGTGGGTTGAGAATTGATCTGGCCCTGGTAAATTGGAATCAAAAATTGGCAGGCAAAACTGTAATCGAACAATGGGCTGCCTTTAAAAGAGGAGATGGTTTGGGTACAGTTGAGGTACATTCCCACGAGGGGGAAAGGTAGGCCAACCAAAGCCAGAGCTCCCTGGATGATGAAAGAGAGAGAAAGATGAAACAGAAAAAGGGAGCGTATGACAGGTGTCAGGATGAGAATACAAGTGAGAACCAGGCTGAATATAGAAAGTTCAGAGGGGAAGTGAAAAAGTAAGTAAGAGGGGCAAAGAGAGAGTATGAGAATAGATTGGCAGCTAACATAAAAAAGGAATCCAGAAGTCTTCTATAGGCATATAAACAGTAAACAGGTAGTAAGAGGAAGGGTGGGGCCGATTAGGGACCAAAAAGGAGACCTACACATGGAGGCAGAGGGCATGGCTGAGGTACTAAATGAGTACTTTGCACCTATCTTTATCAAGGAAGAAGATGCTGCAAAAGGAAGAGTGAAAGAGGAGGTAGTTGAGATACTGGATGGGCTAAATTTTTTTAAAAAGGAGGTACTAGAAAGGCTGGCTGTACTAAAAGTAGATAAGTCACCAGGACGGGATGGGATGCATTCTAGGATGTTGAGGGAAGTAAAGGTGGCAATTGCGGAGTTACTGGCCATAATCTTCCAATCCTCCTTAGATACGGGGGTGGTGCCAGAGGCCTGGCAAATTGCAAATGTTACACCCTTGTTCAAAAAAGGGTGTAAAAGAAAGAAAGACTTGCATTTATATAGCGCCTTTCACAACTACCGGACATCTCAAAGCGTTTTACAGCTAATGAAGTACTTTTAGAGTGTAGTCATTGTTGTAATGTAGAGAAATGCAGCAGCCAATTTGCACACAGCAAGCTCCCACAAACAGCAATGTGATAATGACCAAATATCTGTTTTTTGATTGAGCGATAAATATTGGCCAGGACACCGGGGATAATTCCCCTGCTATTCTTCAAAATAGTGCCATGACACCTTTTACGTCCACTTGAGAGCAGACGGGGCCTCGGTTTAACGTCTCATCTGAAAGACGGCACCTCCAACAGTGCAGCACTCCCTCAGCACTGCAATGGAGGTGTCAGCCTAGATTTATGTGCTCAAGTCCCTGGAGTGGGACTTGAATCCACAGTTACCCAGAATTAACAGTCACTTAGACAAGTGTTGATTAATTAAGGCAAGCCAGCACGGATTTGTTAAGGGCAAATTGTGTTTAGTTTTTTGATGAGGTAACAGAGAGGGTAGATGAGGGCAATGCGGTTGATGTGGTGTACATGGACTTCCAAAAGGCATTTGATAATGTGCCACATAATAGGCTTGCCAGCAAAGTTGAAGCCCACTGCTTTTCTTGATAGTTATTAATGACTTGGACGTGGGTGTACATGGCACAATTTCAAAATCTGCAGATGACACAAAACTTGGAAGTATAGTGAACAGTGAGGAGGAGAGTGAAAGACTTCAAGAGGACATAGACAGGCTAGTGGAACGGGTGGACACGTGGCAGATGAAATTTAATGCAGAAAAGTGCAGTGTCATACATTTTTGGTAGGAAGAATAAGGAGAGGTAATATAAATTAAAGGGTACAATTCTAAAGTGGGTGCATGGACAGAGAGACCTGGGGGTATATGTGCACAAATTGTTGAAGGTGGCAGGGCAGGTTGAGAAAGTGGTTAAAAAAGCATATGGAATCCTGGGCTTTATAAATAGAGGTATAGAGTGCAAAAGCAAGGAAGTTATGAAGAACCTTTATGAAACACTGGTTCAGCCTCAACTGGAGTATTGTGTCCAATTCTGGGCACCGTACTTTAGGAAGGATGTGAAGGCCTCAGAGAGGGTGCAGAAATTTCTTTAAAGCATGGTTCCAGGGATGATGGACTTCAGTTACATGGATAGACTGGAGAAGCTGAGGTTGTTCTCCCTAAAGCAGTTAAGGTTGAGAAGAGATCTGATAGAGGTGTTCAAAATCATGGGTTGCGACAGAGTGAAACTGTTCCCATTAGCGGAAGGGTCGAGAAGCAGAGGACACAGATTTAAAGTGACTGGCAGAAGAACCAAAGGTGACATGAGGGAAAACTTTTTAAAACACAGCGAGTGGTTACGATCTGGAACGCACTGCCTGAAAGGGTGGGGGAGGCAGATTCAATCGTGACTTTCAAAAGGGAATTGGTTAAGTATCTGAAGGTAAAAGATTTGCAGGGCTACGGGGAAAGGGGGGGGGGGCAGAGTGGGACTAGCTGAAGTGCTCTTGCAGAGAGCTGGCACGGGCTCGACAGGCAGAATGGCCTCCTTCTGTGCTGTAATCATTCTATGATTCTAAGTAGAAATTCTTCACATCAACATGCTATTTCACTTCTGGGGAAGAAGAAAACAGGAGTTGAACCCAATCGTGGTCACACAAGGGCACTGAAGCCAACTGTAATTCCTCAAAGGTGCCTCAATTACAATCTGTTGACTCAAAACAGACTGGAGATCAAACCCTAGTATGTGTGGCTCAGTACCACATCACTTGATGCGCTTATCCACTATCATCACACCCAAATTGGCACCGGAGGGACTGGAGTGCATCATCACCCCCAGAAACAAAATTTTAATTTGATTTGTTAAGTTTCCTTTTACAGGAAACTCTATTATCCGGCACCAACGGGACCGGCGTGGTGCCGGTTTATCAAAAAGTCCGGATTATAGAGAGGTATAGTTTAAAAGGTACGAGAGCTCCGTACACAGCAACAAATCCAAGCTTCCCTGTTGCTTAGCAACATGTGCAGGAACTCCGGCCACAGACCAAGCATCCCTGTTGCTTAGCAACAAGTGCACGAACCCCAGTTACACAGCCACAGATCCAGGAACTGCCACTAATATGAAGTAAAACTTACCTGAACCTACTCCTGAATTTTGCCGGTTAACAGAGATTTCTGGTTAACAACAGAAAATGCTGGAAAAACTCAGCAGGCTAGGCAACATCCGTGGAGAGAAATTAGAGTCGACGTTTCGGGTGAACCCTTTTTCAAAACTTTTTTTATAACAAAAAGTTATTTCGGATTTCCAGCATCTGCAGTATTTTGCTATTGTACTAGAGATTTCTGGTTATTTAGGTGCCGGTTAAAAGAGAGTTTCCTGTACTTTGTTTTTAAAAAAAAAAGTTACAGTCCTTATTGGTTGTGCCCCTTTAAAATGGAGGCACATGCTGAAACTTAATTAGGCAACTGCCTGAAATAAAAAAAGTCAGCACACCCAAATTTGCAACTTTGGTCAAATATGCATACTTGTTATTCAACTGTATGATTCCTTGAGGAGTATAGGTCTTCTACTTTGTTTGCCATTACATACTAAAACCAGTTCAAACTATTTTATATAATTGCTAGCCACCAAAATTATCAGCTGACTTCTCCAAAGGGCAATAAGTATCACATCATCAGAACAATGCATATAGGCTAAAACTAGTCAGATTTACTTAATAGAATACACAGAAGCAATTTAAGACACAAGTTACTGACTGTACAATGCAGTACTTAAAACAATAAAGACAGACACAAGGCATTAAAAATCCTGTCTTAGAATGTGTTTCTTACACAACTTGACAATCTGTAGGACTTCAAATGGAATTGCCTCATGACCATCATGATGCAATGTTGCACCTAAGTGACACATTTTCCAGTTTTACATAGGATATATGGCACAGAAACAGGCCATTCGGCCCAACCAGTCCATGCCAGCATTTATACTCCACTCGAACCTCTTCCCGTCTTTCCTCATCTAAATCTATCAGCATAGCCCTCTATTCCCTTCTCCCTCATATGCTTGTCCAGTCTCCCCTTAAATGCATCTATACTGTTCACTTCAACCACTCCCTGTGGTGGTGAGTTCCACATTCTCACCACTCTTTGGGTAAAGAAGTTTCTTCTGAATTCCCTATTGGATTTCTTGGTGACTATCTTATATTGATGGCCTCTAGTTTTGCTCTTCCCCACAAGTGGAAACATTCTCTCTGTATCCACTCTATCAAAACCTTTCATAATGTTAAAGACCTCGATTAGGTCACCCCTCAGCCTTTTTTCCAAGAGAAAAGAGACCCAGCCTGTTCATCCTTTCCTGATATGTATACCCTCGCATTTCTGGTATCATCCTTGTAAATCTTCTCTGCACCCTCTCCAGTGCCTCTATATCCTTTTTATATGGTGACCAGAACTGTACGCAGTACTAACCAAGGTTCGATACAGATTTAGCATAACTTCCCTACTTTTCAATTCTATCCCTCTAGAAATAAACCCCAGTGCTTGGTTTGCTTTTTTTATGGTCTTGCTAACCTGCATCACAACGTTTAGTGATTTGTGTGTTTGTACTCCAAGATCCCTTTGTTTCTCTACCCCACCTAGACTCGCACCCTCCAAGTGATAAGTGTCCTCCCTGTTCTTCCTACCAAAATGTAATACCTCACATTTTTCTGTGTTGAACTTCATTTGCCAATTATATGCCCATTCTGCAAGTTTATTAATGTCCTCCCATAACTTGTTGCAGTCCTCCTCAGTATTGGCTATCCCCCCCCCCCCCCCAATTTGGTGTCATCCACAATTTTAGAAATTGTGTTTTTGATTCCCAAGTCTAAATCGTTAATGTAAATTGTGAACAACAGTGGTCCCAGCACTGATCCTTGTGGAACACCACTACCTACCTTCTGCCTTGTGAATAGCTACCCTTTACTTATACTCTCTGCTTTCTATCCTGAAGCCAGCCAGCAATCCATTCTGCTACTTGTCCCGGCTCCATATTCTCTGACCTTGTTCATCAGTCTATTATGGGGTACCTTATCGAAGGCCTTTTAAAAATCCAGATAAATTACATCTACTACATTGCCATTGTTTACTCTCTCTGTTACTTCTTCAAAAAATTCAATAAGGTTGGTCAAGCAAGACTTTCCCTTTTGAAATCCATGCTGACTATTCATATTTATATTTTTCACCCCCACAGACTTCAGAAAGCAAGTCAGAACAGAATTAAAGTTGAGCAGCTAGAAGAGTTATGTCAGGACAGGGCTAGGGAGTATTACTAGAGTGCCTCAGGAATCAGTGCTGGGATCTCTACTATATCTAATTTACATTTATTAACTCAATCCAAACTAGTGAAAAAAGTACTAGGCAAACTTATGGGTCTAAAGGCTGACAAGTCCCCTGGACCTGATGGCCTGCATCCTACGGTCTTAAAAGAAGTGGCTACAGAGATAGTGGATGCATTGGATGTAATCTTCCAAAATTCCCTCGACTCTGGAGAAGTACCAGCGGATTTGAAAACCGCAAATGTAACATCCTTATTCAAAAAAGGAGGGAGACAGAAAGCAGGAAACTATAGGCCAGTTAGCTTAACATCTGTCATTGGCAAAATGCTCGAATCCATTATTAAGGAAGTAGTAGCAGGGCATTTAGAAAATGATAATAAAGCCATGTTGACTCTGCTTGATTGTATGAAAGGGAAATCGTGTTTGACAAATCTATTAGAGTTCTTTGAGGAGGTAACGAGCAGGGTGGATAAAGGGGAACCAGTAGATGTAGTGTATTTGGATTTTCAAAAAGCATTCGACAAGGTGCCACATAAAAGGTCACTGTATAAGATAAGAGCTCATGGTGTTGGGGGGTAATATATTAGCATGGATAAAGGATTGGCTAACAAAAAAGAGTCGGGATAAATGGGTAATTTTCAGGATGGCAATCTGTAACTAGTGGGGTGCCACAAGGATCAGTGCTGGGGCCTCAACTATTTTCAATCTATATTAATGACTTGGATGAAGGAAGCGAGTGTACTGTAGCCAAATTTGTGGATGATACAAAGATAGGTGGGAAAGCAAGTTGTGAGGAGGACATAAAGAGTCTGCAAAGGGATATAGATAGGTTAAGTGAATGGGCAAAAATTTGGCAGATGGAGTATAATGTGGGAAAATGTGAAGTTATCCACTTTGGTAGGAAGAATAGAAAAGAAAAATATTATTTAAATGGAGAAAGACTACAGAATGCGGCGGTTCAGAGGGATTTGGGTGTCCTCGTACATGAAACACAAAAAGTTAACATGCAGGTGCAGCAAGTAATTAGGAAGGCAAATGGAATGTTGGCATTTATTTCAAGGGGGATGGAGTATAAAAGTAGGGAAGTCTTGCTACAACTGTACAGGGCGCTGGTGAGACCACACCTAGAGTAGTGCGTACAGTTTTGGTCCCCTTATTTAAGGAGGGATATACTTGCATTGGAGGCAATTCAAAGAAGGTTCACTAGGTTGATTCCTGGGATGAAAGGGTTGTCTTATGAGGAAAGGTTGAGCCTATACTCACTGGTGTTTAGAAGAATGAGAGGTGATATTATTGAAACATATAAGATTCTGAGGGGGTTGGGCAGGGTAGATGCTGAGAGGATGTTTCCCCTCATGGGGGAAATCTAGAACGAGGGGGCATAGTTTCAGAATAAGAGGTCACCCATTTAAGATGGAGATGAGGATGAATTTCTTCTCTCAGAGGGTCGTGAATCTTTGGAATTCTTTACCCCAGAGAGCTGTGGAAGCTGAGTCAGTGAATATATTCAAGGTGGAGATAGACAGGTTTCTGAGCAACAGTGGAGTCAAGGGTTATGGGGAACAGGCAGGAAAGTGGAGTTGAGGCCAAAATTGGATCAGCCATGATCTCTGTGCTGTCTCTCTGTAGCAATTTATGTTAGTTTTCCAGTTAATTCAGGGGTTTGAGTAAGTTGGGTCGATTCCCATTGTGTGCTGCCACCTAGTGGCTATTTGGTACCTAGCAACTGCAGTAAAAGTGCAGTAAAGTGCTGTAAAGCACAGTAAGTGCGGTAAAGTAAACTACAGACCTACAGCGGCACATGCTCTGAGAAGTTGTATTGTTCCTATGCCTGAGTCTTGGATATTATTTGTCTGTAAGTACTTGAGAATGTTATAGATGATTAGTGTACACTGTATGTTGCAGAAAATGTTTAGTTTGTAACTTTTCTCTGTAAGCAAACTTACACAGCTAGCCGTGAAGTGCTCGCTCTCTGTCTAGCTGGTTAACTAGTAGCTGTATTTTGATGCACTATGTACAGGGCTAATTTAAAGAGAATGCCTTCCAGTTTGCTAAATGTATATTCACAGTAAGCGGTGTTTCCACGTGTTTGGTAATTTACATGCCAAATGTACTGTGTTGCTCAGGCGTACCTAAATTTGTGTATGCATATCAGTTATGCGCTTGTATACTAATGTGTGCTTCCATTTCTGTGTTGTATTTCAGTTTTACAATAAGAATCTTTCAGTAAAGCTTTACAAGAAAAGTCAAGCCTTGTGATTTTTATGGGAAGATATCAAGTTGTTAGCTACCTGTCTAGCTCTGCATAGGAAAGCGCTGCGAGGGCAGAAAAGTAAAAAGACAACAGCACAGCGGGCTCAAGCACAAGAAGATACCACTCAGCTACCATGAGTCTACGCTCAGGAAGACAATATACCATAGAGGACGTCGACCAGCCAATCGAGAAGCATGAGCCTCTCCGAGCAAACGATGCCAAGTCACAGTCCTCTAAAGCATCCTCTAGATCATCTCGGCGGTCCAGCAGACCATCGTCATCGACAGCTTCTGCAGCCGCCAAAGCACGTGCCAAGGCAAAAGCTGCCCAGGCTCAATTGTCCTTCGCTGAAAATGAAGCTAGTGTGATGAAGCAGAGAGCTGACCTCGACGCCAGTCTCCACATCCTCCAAAGCCAGAGAGCTGCCGCTGCCGCTGCCGCTGAAGCCGCAGCTTATGAAGGTGAGGAGAACGAAGGCGGGGAGCCCAGCCATGAAGCATATGTTCTAGAACAGCCCCTCAGTCCAGTGCAACGTACAAGTGAGTATGTCCAACAACACTCCAAATTGTTCTCCAAGGAAACATCCAGCTATCTCGACGCAGAACCAGCTACTCACCACAGTAGCAAACAGCCTGTTTTTGGAGACACTGAGCTTAAAGGAGAAGAAACAAGTAAGACTTACCTGCAGAGACCTCCACAGCACTCGGCCAATCCAGCCAAGCAGTCCTCACCCGAGCCACAAGGTGCACAAGACCTCGCTAGGTACCTTATCCGCCGAGAATTGTTAAGTTCAGGCCTTCTAGAATTTGATGACCGTCCTGAAAATTATTGGTCATGGAAAGCGTCCTTCCTGAGTACCACCAAGGACTTTAATCTGTCAGCCAGAGAAGAACTAGACTTGATGACAAAGTGGCTCGGAGCTGAGTCGTCAGAACAGGTGAAGAGAATTCGCTCAGCGCACGTCCGCAATCCCACAGCAGGCCTCAACCTGGCTTGGCTACGTCTCGAAGACTGTTATGGGACACCAGAAGTCATTGAACACGCACTGCTCAAGAAGATTGAGGACTTTCTGAAGCTAACCAACAAAGATAATGTCGAGCTCCGAGAACTGGAGTGTGCCAAGGGAGAAGGTTACCTGACCGGCCTCTCGTATTTGGATACAGCTCGTGGGGTAAACCCAATAGTGGAAAAGCTCCCCTACAACCTTCAAGAGAAATGGATAGCTAAGGGATCCAAGTACAAGGAGGACAATGGAGTGGCATTTCCCCCCCTTCTCCCTCTTCTCCAGGTTCGTCCAACAACAGGCAAAGGTGAGGAATGATCCAAGTTTCACTTTCTCCACCTCCAGCAGTTACGCTACTTCGAGAACAGAGAAACCCACAAAGTACAGCAATAAAGCCTCTGTGAGCGTGCACAAAACAGATGTTCCAGCCGAACCCTCAGTCAACCAATCCAGTTCTGCTGGGAATAAAGTGGATGACCCAGATCGTCAGTGTCCAATACACAAGAAGCCCCACCCACTCAAAAAGTGTCGAAGCTTTAGAGACAAGCCTATTGATGAGCGCAGATCATACCTGAAAGAGAATCGCATCTGCTTCAGGTGTTGTGGGTCGACTATGCACATGGCAAAAGACTGCAAGGCGACAATCAAGTGCTTCGAGTGCAACAGTGAAAAACACATCGCAGCCCTGCATCCAGGTCCTCCTCCTTCAACCACCGAGAGTGCTGCGGTTGACAAAGAGGATAGCGGGGAGCAAAGCGAAAGCACATCTTCTTCAGTCACCTCCCAAGTGTACAGAGGTTTGTGGAAATGCAAGCAGCCCGCGCTCATGCTCCAAAATCTGCTTGGTTAAAGCATATCCTGCAGGGAGAAAGGAGCAAAGTAACAAGTCTCTAGCGAAGACAGAATTCTTCAATCTCTTTGAAGTCAAGGCCAGCGCAGCTCCGTACATGCTAAAAACCTGTGCAGGGACAACAGAGACTACAGGTAGGAGAGTTGGGAACTTCATGATCGAGTCCATGGATGGGAAACTACAGCCTCCCCGCCCCACCTTAATTGAGTGTGACATGATGCCAGACGATAGGATGGAAATTCCCTCCCCAGAGGTCGCACACCATCAGCCCCACCTACAGCCAGTTGCCAACAAGATTCCAGCTGTGGACCCGGACGCTCCAATCCTCCTGCTCTTGGGAAGAGACATCTTAAGGGTGCACAAGGTGCGTGAGCAAATCAACGGGCCCCACAATGCTCCTTATGCGCAGCGGCTTGACCTGGGATGGGTCCTCGTGGGTGGAGTTTGCCTGGGAACAGTCCACAAACCAGCAGGTGTCAACGTCTATAAAGCAAATGTGTTGCACAACGGTCGCACATCCTTTCTCAGCCCATGCCCAAACAGGATCCAGGTAAAGGAAGACTACGATGGCATGACGCAGCATCATAGGGCAACCTCCTCTGCCTGTGAGGAAGAGGCAGGCCTCACTGTGAGCACAGACAGCCTAGGATGCTCAGTGTTTGAAAGGTCCAAGGATGATGACAAGCCAGCACTATCCATGGACGACAAAGCTTTCCTAACCATCATGGATGAGGAGGTTTACCAGGACGATGGACACAGCTGGGTGGCACCCTTACCATTTCACTCTCCCAGACGCCGTCTTCCGAGTAACAGGGAACAAGCTATGAAGCGCCTCTGCTCACTCAGGAGAACACTGGAGAAAAGGCTAGAAATGAAGGGCCATTACATAGAGTTCATGCAGAAGATGCTGGACAATGACCAAGCCGAGCCTGCTCCACCTCTGGAAGAAGGTAAAGAACACTGGTACCTGCCAACATTCGGTGTGTATCACCCACAAAAGCCAGACCAGTTACGAGTTGTGTTTGATTCAAGTGCTGAATGTAAAGGAGTGTCTCTGAACGATGTACTCCTCAGCGGCCCAGACTTGAACAACACCTTGTTGGGAGTTCTTCTGCGGTTCAGGAAAGAACCTGTAGCCCTGACAGCAGATGTGCAGCAAATGTTTTATTGCTTCGTCGTCCGAGAAGACCACAGGGACTATCTCCGCTACCTGTGGCATGAGGACAACGACATCAACAAGAATGTGGTGGAGTACAGGATGAAGGTCCATGTGTTTGGAAACAGCCCTTCACCTGCTGTGGCTATCTACTGCATGAGGCGAGCCGCTCAGAAAGGTGAGCAAGAATATGGCTCTGATGCGAAGCATTTTGTTGAGAGACAGTTCTATGTTGACGATGGTCTTACCTCGGTTACCACACCTGAAGAAGCAATAGATTTCCTGACAAGAACCAGAGCGATGTTGGCAGAGTCCAACCTGAGACTACACAAGGTAGCATCGAACAGTGGACAGGTGATGGAAGCCTTCCCTGCAGAGGACCGTGCCAAGGATCTGAAGGATTTGCACCTTGGAGTGGATCCTCTCCCCCTTCAACGGAGCCTGGGGCTCTCCTGGAACCTGGAAACAGACAGCTTCACATTCCTGGTGTCCCGTGAAGAAAGGCCATTCACACGGAGAGGCGTCCTGTCCACAGTCAACAGTTTGTACGACCCTTTGGGGTTCGTAGCTCCCATAACAATGCAAGGAAAAGCATTAGTACGGGAACTCTCATCGGATCAGAGTGAGTGGGATGCTCCACTCCTCCCAGAAAAAGAAGCAAAATGGAACCTATGGAAGGAGTCCTTGAAGGCTCTCGAAGACCTGCACATAGAGAGGTGCTACATTCCAGGCTCGCTGTCTTCAACGCAGAGAAGAGAGCTGTGCATCTTCTCAGACGCTTCCACAGTAGCAATAGGAGCTGTGGCCTACTTGAGAGCAGCTGACACCGATGGGAAATACCATGTAGGATTCGTTATGGGGAAGTCCAAGTTGGCCCCTCTGCCTGCCCACACCATTCCACGTCTCGAGCTTTGTGCAGCTGTGTTGGCTGTTCAACTGTACGAGTTGATCAGAGACGAGATTGACATCGATGTGGGCGCCGTCAAGTTCTTCACGGACAGCAAGATTGTACTTGGTTACATCCACAACTCCACAAGAAGGTTTTATGTGTATGTTTCCAACCGGGTGACTCGTATCAGACGATCCACTCACCCTGACCAGTGGTGCTATGTCTCCACAGACCTGAACCCTGCAGACCATGCTACCAGGTCTATACCAGCAGCACACCTACAGCAAAGCAGTTGGTTCTCGGGCCCCTCTTTCCTGTCTAATGTCAACACAGAGGAGACTCCTGAGTCCAATCCCTTCACCATTGTGGAGCCTGAAGCTGATACTGAGATTCGGCCTGAAGTTACGACCCTGGTCACCAAAGCCTCAGAATCTCAGTTGGGCTCACAACGCTTCGAGCGATTCTCAAGCTGGAGAACACTCTGCCGAACCACAGCCCGACTCATTCATGTAGCAGCATCCTTCAAGGGGAATTTGGACAACATAGAATGCAAAGGATGGAAATGTTCTAAAGAAGTATCCAGCACAAGTGAGCTTTCACAAGCCAAAGGTGTGATCATTCGCTCTGTCCAGCATGATGTCTTCAAGGAGGAATTCAAATGTCTTGAAGAGGGACAGACATTCCCCAAGCAAAGCCCACTTAAAAAGCTCAACCCAGTTACAGATGAAGATGGTTTGCTCCGGGTCGGAGGGCGCATATAATCCGCAGACTTGTCAAGAGAAGAAAAGCACCCTCTGATCATCCCGTGCACCCATCACATTGCCACACTACTCATGAGATACTATCATGAGCAAGTGGCTCACCAAGGACAACACATAACAGAAGGAGCTATCCGAGCAGCCGGATACTGGATAATCGGGAGCAAGCGTCTGGTTCCTTCCGTTATCCACAAGTGTGTTACCTGCCGCAAGCTACGAGGGAGGTTAGAGGACCAAAAGATGGCAGACTTGCCCGCTGACAGACTCACTCCAGAGCCTCCATTCACCAGCGTGGGCCTTGACGTCTTTGGGCCATGGACCATCATGACGCGTCGCACAAGAGGAGGTAGTGCAGGCAGCAAGCGCTGGGTGGTGCTCTTTACGTGCATGTCTACCAGAGCTGTGCACATTGAGCTGATCGAATCCATGTCAACAGACAGCTTTATCAATGCACTGAGGAGGTTTTTCTCAATCCGTGGTCCAGCCAAACTTCTCCGCTCTGACAGAGGGACTAACTTCGTGGGTGCCTGTAAGGAGTTGGACATCCACACGGACGATGCAGCGGTAGGAAGCTACCTCCAAAAGAAATGATGCACGTGGGTGTTTAACCCCCCGCATTCATCCCACATGGGTGGTTCATGGGAGAGGCTCATCGGTGTTGCCAGGCGTATTCTGGATGCTATGCTGCTTCGGACGGGACCTACTCGTCTCACACACGACGTCTTAAGCACCCTCATGGCTGAAGTCATGGCGATCATGAATGCAAGACCCCTGGTGCCGGTGTCCACCGACCCAGACATGCCTGCAATCCTCACCCCAACGATGATCCTGACTCAAAAGATGAGTGCTATTTCAGCCCCCTCTGGAAACTTTGACATGGCTGAGCTGCACAGGAAGCAGTGGAAGCAAGTCCAGTGTCTTGCAGACACTTTTTGGAAGAGATGGAGAGGAGAGTATTTGTCCACCCTAGAGAGCCGTAGGAAATGAACAGAAGACAAGCCAAATGTCAAAGTGAGAGATGTTGTCTTGCTGAAAGACAGCCAAGCACACAGAAATGAATGGCCAGTGGGACTGGTAGTCAAAACTCTGCCGAGCAGGGACAAGAGGGTCCACAAGGTGGAGGTGAAGATTGTCAAGGAGGGGACTGTCAAAGTGTTTCTGAGGCCAGTCTCAGAGATCGTAGTCCTCCTTTCTGAAGAAACCTAGAGAACGGATTCTGAGTATGTTTGCAGCCAAAGGACGTTTTCTTTAGGTTTATTTTGTATCTGTAGTGGTACAATGGAATTGTACCAAGCGGGGAGTGTGCTGTCTCTCTGTAGCAATTTATGTTAGTTTTCCAGTTAATTCAGGGGTTTGAGTAAGTTGGGTCGATTCCCATTGTGTGCTGCCACCTAGTGGCTATTTGGTACTTAGCAACTGCAGTAAAAGTGCAGTAAAGTAAATTACAGACCTACAGCGGCACATGCTCTGAGAAGTTGTATTGTTCCTATGCCTGAGTCTTGGATATTATTTGTCTGTAAGTACTTGAGAATGTTATAGATGATTAGTGTACACTGTATGTTGCAGAAAATGTTTAGTTTGTAACTTTTCTCTGTAAGCAAACTTACACAGCTAGCCGTGAAGTGCTCGCTCTCTGTCTAGCTGGTTAACTAGTAGCTGTATTTTGATGCACTATGTACAGGGCTAATTTAAAGAGAATGCCTTCCAGTTTGCTAAATGTATATTCACAGTAAGCGGTGTTTCCACGTGTTTGGTAATTTACATGCCAAATGTACTGTGTTGCTCAGGCGTACCTAAATTTGTGTATGCATATCAGTTATGTGCTTGTATACTAATGTGTGCTTCCATTTCTGTGTTGTATTTCAGTTTTACAATAAGAATCTTTCAGTAAAGCTTTACAAGAAAAGTCAAGCCTTGTGATTTTTATGGGAAGATATCAAGTTGTTAGCTATCTGTCTAGCTCTGCATAGGAAAGCACTGCGAGGGCAGAAAAATCTCATTAAATGGCGGAGCAGGCTAGAGGGGCCAAATGGCCTGCTCCTGCTCCTATTTCTTATGTTCTTATGGTCAAATCCATAGATTATACAGATATATCTAAGCTAAGAGGAGCAGTTGAAAGTGAGGAGGCAGCCCAGGAACTACAGAATGAGACACAAACTGTGTATGTGGCCAGAACAAGGACCAATTAAATTATTGTAAGCAAGTCTCAAGTACTGTACATAGGGGGCATTCCAAGTCATAGAGTCATAACAGCACAGAAGGAGGCCATTCGGACCATCCCAAATTTATGCCGAAGAGAAATCTTTCATGTCAAGACACACTATTTAAAGATCAAACAGCAACCTGAGCAGTCAACAGGGTCCACACCATGTAAGGGGATGTGTTAGTATTGAGACAATACTGTTTTCCTCTCAAATATTCTCCAGGTGTCAGTCTCAGTTGGTAGCACCCTTGCCTCAAGAGTTAGAATGGTTGTGGGTTGAAGTCCCACTCCAGAGACTGGAGTACAAAAATCTAGGCTGACACTCCATTGTAGTACTGAGGGAGTGTTGCACTGTTGGAAGTTGCTGTCTTTCGGATGAGACGTTAAAGCAAGGCCCCGTCTGCTCTCTCAGGTGGATGTAAAAGATCCCATGACACCATTTCAAAGAAGAGCAGGGGAGTTATCCCTGGTGTCCTGGCCAATATTTATCCCTCAATCAACATCACAAAAAAAAATCTGGTCATTATCACATGTGGGAGTTTGCTGAGCGCAAATTGGCTGCTGCGTTTCCTACATTATACAACAGTGACTACACATCAAGAAGTACTTCATTGGCTGTAAAACACTTTGGGTTTATTGCTAGGGGGATGGAATATAAAAACAGAGAGGTATTGCTGCAGTTGTACAAGGTATTGGTGAGACCACATCTGGAATACTGCATACAGTTTTGGTGTCCATACTTAAGAAAAGACATACTTGCTCTCGAGTCAGTACAAAGAAAGTTCACTCGGTTAATCCTGGGGATGAGGGGATGGACATATGAGGAGAGGTTGAGTAGATTGGGACTCTACTCATTGGAGTTCAGAAGAATGAGAGGCGATCTTATTGAAACATATAAGATTGTGAAGGGGCTTGATCGGGTGGATGCGGTGAGGATGTTCCCAATGATGGGTGAAACTAGAACTAGGGGGCATAATCTTAGAATAAGGGGCTGCTCTTTCAAAACTGAGATGAGGAGAAACTTCTTCACTCAGAGGGTGGTAGGTCTGTGGAATTTGCTGCCCCAGAGAGCTGTGGAAGCTACATCATTAAATAAATTTAAAACAGAAATAGACAGTTTCCTAGAAGTAAAGGGAATTGGGGGTTACAGGGAGTGGGCAGGAAATCAGACATGAGTCTAGGTTCGGATCGGTCATGGCCCTGTGGGTGGCGGAGCGGGCCCAGGGGCCATGTAGCCTGGTCCTGCTCCTACTTCTTGTGTTCTAATTCTGTGTTAGATTTCAGGAGATGGTTCTATTCACAGGGATTAGTGGAGACCTCGGGAACAGGCTGCCAGCTAGGAGTCCTTCAAGAGTAAATTGGGCCTGTTCCTGGCTGGGGTGGAGATCACCTCTTACAGAAGGTAAGTACTGCAGGAAATACAGGGACAGAGTGATCTCCTGGACGAGTTTCGATCGCCTAGATGGGTCGGAGAGGAATTTCCCAGATTTTTTCTCCCAAATTGGCCATTGGGTTTTTTAATCTGGTTTTTCGCCTCTCCCGGGAGATCACATGGGTTCGGGTGGGATGGAGAGTGATAGTAGATTTGAGGTTAGGATCAGATCAGCCATGATCTTATTGAATGGCAGAGCAGGCTCGAGGGGCCGATTGGCCTACTCCTGCTCCTATTTCTTATGTTGGCACGTCTGGTGGTCGTGAAAGGCACTCTATAAATGCAAGTCTTTCTTTCTTTCAATCAATCTATTCCGACAGTCTATTGTTTATCCACATACTTTATTTTTAAAAAACTATCCAGCAAGCTATCTTTGACCAAATTAATTTCTGAATACAACAAACAGCACCAGCTAAGTAGGCCAGGTGAATCTCATTGAATTTGTTGATGAATTTGGTTGGTTATGTATATTGTCCCCTGCCTCCACTACCACCATCGCAATCACAGAAATAGAGATTCTTTTAAAGATACCATATATTTAAAGTTGAAACCATATATAAATCAGAGTTATCTTATCTATTTGAAAGAAAGACTTGCATTTATATATGAAGATATATAAAATATAAAAGAAACCTCTCCACTTGTCAAATAATTTCCTGAAGTATAAGGTGGCAAAGCATGAGAATATGCTGCTCTGTAATGATAAAACCCCAACGTTGGGGCCATGTTTGCCGCAGCAGCAATTTGTGATGTCCTGCTTGTGAATCTGCCTCTAGCCCCAATTACCGAAGATGGGGCGGTTTCAGCCGCATTGTATTGTGGGTCGGTAACACCACCATTGCTGCTGCCCTTTGACTGGGCTCACAGTATCGCGACGTCATTCGATTAAAGATAATCAGCGATAATCGGCCGCGGTGGGGCTGGCGGGAAGAACGCGTTACTTTACATAGCGCGATCAGGAGACCGGCGGAAAGTCCCAGTGAGTCACCGGGCGACCTGCCGCTTCCGCTGCGCAAAACAGTTGGTCTGGAGATGACAGCGGATCTCGTGCGATTTCAAATCAATAAAAGTGAGGCGGAGCTCAAGCTTCCGCCTCTTTGGTGCAATGAGCTGGCGCCGCGTGAGCGGCTTTCCTTACCGCGAACCGTTTGCTCCTTCAGGATGTCCTTCACAGGGGCCTCCGAAGAAGCGACCAGTAATGCCAGGACCCCGCGCATGAAATACCACAAGTCGAAAAAGGCGAACGGCAGCACCGACAATACGGCCACGGCGAGCCACATGGCGCCGGCCTGAGAGCGGGGAGAGGACGCGAACTGTCTGCGGCTTCACCCTCGGCACATCATCAGCTGCGGCTCCTGGCGTCAATCCGAAAGCAGGCGGCGTGCGCGCCCCCGTGCTAGCCCTGCGACTGGCGTGCGCGCTCCCGGACCAGCCTGCGACGCGCGTCCGCGTCACAAGGCTCTGAGGAGCCGCGTACTGGTTTGGCAGGTTTCCATGACAACCTAAAAACGGTCAAAATATGACCAACAGTTTAAAAAAACTAACAATTCAAGAAAGGCCCTGATAAGCACGCACTACCAGAGTGCATACTGGATAAAAGGAACAATATTATAATTTGAAATTTTTTATTAGAATTTGGAATTCATTGTGCCCCTTTGAAAAAGGGGGACAATTATGATTTAAGTGCTTCCCTTTAAGGGTTAAACTGAAAGTTGCAGGTATCCTTAATATTCATTACTTTTTTGCAAGTGAGGATGGAAATGAAGGCAAAAAATTGGTGATGTATTTCTAGGGGTATGGCCCCCTGTTTATAAAAAAAAAAATGGAATGTCTATATTTAAGATGATATGCATTCTGGCTAATTTTTCTTTAATACTGCACAATTCAACCCTTAGACTCACCCAAAGCCTTTCCACCATCTACAAGGCACAAGAAAGGAGGGTGATGGAATACTCTCCACTTGCCTGGATAAGTGCAGCTCCAACAACACCATCCAGGACAAAACAGCCCGCTTGATTGGCACCCCATCCACCACCTTAAACATTCACTCCCTCCACCACCGGCGTACCGTGTCTGCAGTGTGTACCGTCTACAAGATGCACTGCAGCAACTCGCCAAGGCTTCTTCGGCAGCACCTCCCAAACCCACCTAGAAGGACATGGGCAGCAGGCGCATGGAAACACCACCACCTCACACACCATCCTGACTTAGAAGTATATCGCCGATCCTTCATCGTAGCTGGGTCAAAATTCTGGAACCCCCTCTCTAATAGCACTGTGGGAGTACCTTCACCACAAGGACTACAGTGGTTCAAAGAAGGTGGCTCACCACCACCTTCTCAAGGGCAATTAGGGATGGGCAATAAATGCTGGCTTTGCCAGTGACGCCCACATCCCATAAGCGAATTAAAAAAAAAACACAAACACAGCCTTCCTCTATAGCACACAAACTGGTACAAATGGAAAGTTCTACAAATACTTTTATTATATCTATATACAAAATGATCCATAAAAATTGTATCAAACACAAAGTAATCTCAAAATTATACTATATATGTACACTTGCATATATAAATACATTTGAATAAATTAATATTTCACATGAATTTATTTTTACTCCCATTCCCTTTATTCATAAACCACAATTATAATAAAACACTTGCATTTCTATATAATTTATCTTTATCATTTCTCTATTTTACATTCCCTTCTTTGCTTTTAACAAACATTTCTTTCATTCACAGCAGCATCTAAAATATACCATTACAATAATACATTCTCTATTGCACCACATAATATTCTACTTATCAAATACATTATGCACAAATATGCACACAATCATGGAATTCAAGCTTGAAAATACCCCTAACACTCCCACAATACGCTGTATTAAAAATGCAGCTTGATTTATTTAATCCCCATAAATCAGTGGACCTGATGATACAGTGTATTGTATGCTACATAGGATAAAAGGATGTATCCTTTGACTCAACATGAGCACACCATGGGAGATCCACTAGTAATTACATTAAGGGCTGGATTTTAGAAACATAAAAGATAGCAGGAGTAGGCCATTCGGCCCCTCAAGCCTGTTCCGCCATTTAATGAGATCATGGCTGATCATCCAAATTCAGTACCCTGTCCCTGCTTTCTCCCCATATCCCTTGATCCCTTTAGTCTTAAGAAATATATCTAACTCCTTCTTGAATATATTTAACGTGTAATGTATACAACATTGAAGGGACTACTTTGTTTTGCGGATGTACATCCTTAGTTGCGAGCGTATATAACAGACGCGTATCGATTTGTATAGTCAGTGCCGAAGTTCCAGTTACTCAGTAAAGATCACTTGAAGTTACTCTCAGTCTCTGCTGCTTTATTATTTTATGTAGTTGTGTATAGCGGTACAAACACAACAAATTGGCGACGAGAATTATGAACCTACGTCTTCCTATTCTGGCATCGCATCCAGAGGACATCGAAATTTGGAAGAAAGGAGCGAGAAGGTAGAGAAAACAGTACGCTTGCTAAGCTAGGCAGGGGATACATAAGTCAAGTGAAAAGTGCACAGGACTTGCATGACGCTAGCTAACTAGTAAAGAAAGAAAAATGGGTTTGGAAAAAAAAAATGGCGATGATTGGCACGATTGCAGCATTTGATAGCAGCATTGAAGACTGGGCAACTTACATTGAAAGAGTGGAGTTGTACTGTGAGGCTAACGGAGTGGAGGTAGAAAAGAAAGCCACTGTTTTGCTGAGTGTTATGGGTGCAAAGACATACGGGCTGCTACATAGTTTATTAACCCCTGAAAAGCCAGCAAACAAAACATTCAAACAAATAGTGGACACACTCCAAGACCAATTAAGCCCCAAACCACTGCTCATAGTTGAAAGATTTAAATTCCATAAACGGAACCAGAGCAAAAATGAAAGCATTTCTGAATATTTGGCAAAGTTGCGCAAATTATCAGAACATTGCCAATTTGGAGTGGGCTTATCAGACGCATTGAGGGACAGATTTGTGTGTGGCATGCAAAGTGAAAGCACACAAAAGAAGCACCTGTCTGAAAAAGACCTCACATTGGAGAAGGCTCTGAGTATTGCAATATCAATGGAAGCAGCAGCACGTGGCGCTTTAGAAATTCAACAAAAATCCCTGGAATATTCAACTAATAAAATGTCACTGAAACAAGAAAAGAAGTGCTATCGCTGTGGCAAAATGTCACATGACCACAATGACTCTTGGTTTAAAGATAAAGACTGCAGACAATGTGGCAGACGAGGGCACATTGAAAGAGTCTGCAAAGCAAATAAGAAGCCGAAAACTGATACAATACAGAGTAACAAAAAGGTACATCAAGTGACTGAAAACAAGAAACCTTTCAAAGATAGATACAAGAAGGTACACCACGTGACTGGAGACAGTTCAGATAAAGAAAAAAGTGACACAGACTCAGAGGAAGAGGATCTGGCTTGTCTAAAATGACACAGTGTGAAAGAAACAGAGGATCACAGAATAATATGGGTTACTCCAGAAGTGGCAGGAGTTAGGCTGAAAATGGAGTTGGACACAGGCTCAACTTTAACAGTGATCTCTGTACATGACTACAAATGACTGTTTTCACACATACCGCTAAGGCAAACTAAGGTACTGTTAAAGACATACACAGGACAAAGAATGTGCCCCAAAGGTAAAATAAAAGTGACAGTGACATACAAAGAAAAAAAAATACCACAATTGAACCTCTATGTACTGGAAAATGGAGGACCACCATTGCTGGGATGCGAATGGCTCAGGAAAATACAGTTGGATTGGCACACCATCCAAGCACTGTTTGTGTCAGCAAAGGAGGACAGCAACGCCACTCCTGAGAGACTGTCACAAATACTCTCTGACTCTCAGGATGTGTTCAAGAAGGGAATAGGAACACTTAAGGGCATGAAAGCAAAAATTAAGATTGAGGAGAACGCAAATCCAAAGTTCCATAAGGCCAGACCAGTGCCTTATGCAATTCGCCCTTCAGTAGAAGCAGAGCTGGAGAACTTGGAGCAGTTAGGGGTCCTGTCCAAGGCGGATTGGAGTGGGCCACACCTATAGTTCCAGTGATGAAGAAAACCTCCAGCACAAAACCAGGAAAGCCAAGAAAAGTGCGCATCTGTGGAGACTTTAAAGTGACTGTTAACCCAGTCCTCCACACAGTACAGTACCCATTGCCTCGCATTGAGGACATCTTTGCTTCCCTGTCAAGAGGGGAATGCTTCACAAAAATTGACTTGGCCCAGGCCTATCTCCAAATGGAAATTGATGATGCATCAAAGAAGTACCTGACAATAAATATGCACAAAGGCCTTTACCAGTACAATCGGCTGGTATTCGGAATAGCATCAGCTCCTGCAATCTGGCAAAGGGCAATGGACCAAGTCCTGCAGGGGATCCCAGGTACTCAGTGTTATCTTGATGACATCATCATTACTGGAAAGAATGACAACGACCACCACCTTTCCAACCTGGAACAGGTACTCATCAGGTTACGGGAGTATGGGCTCCGAGCGAACCGAGACAAGTGTGAGTTTTTCAAAAAGGAAATCTCATACTGTGGACATGTGATTGACAAGGACGGTTTACACAAGTCTCCAGCCAAGATTGAAGCTGTGATTAATGCACCAACACTGAAAATGTGTCTCAGTTGAGATCATATCTTGGACTGGTGAACTACTATCACAAGTTCTTGCCCAACCTATCCACAGTGTTACATCCACTAAATGCACTGCTACAGACAGGATCACAATGGAAGTGGAGTGACAGCTGTGAACAAGCTTTTCAAGAGAGTAAAAGACTCATTACTTTAGAGGAGGTGCTAGCTCACTTTGACCCATCCTTACCTATTCGACTGGCATGTGATGCTTCATCCCATGGCATTGGTGCCGTGTTGTCACATAAGTTCCCAGACGGCTCAGGAAGACCAATAGCCTTTGCCTCAAGATCATTGACTACAGCTGAACGCAATTATGCACAGATTGACCGAGAGACCCTCAGCCTTGTGTGGGGAGTCAAGAAATTCAACCACGACTTGTATGGTCAACAGTTTACACTGTTAACTGACCACCAGCCTCTCGTTTCAATCTTCAACCCAAGGAAGGGCGTTCCAGTAATGACGGCACAACGGCTGCAGCGATGGTCACTCTTCCTAGGGGCTCACCTGTATGACATTGAATACAAGGGGACCAAGCAACATGGCAACGCCGATGGTTTGTCACGTTTACCACTGCCGACCTCAGAGAGAACTACAACAGTTGACTCAGCAGAGGTATTTCACACAACAATAGTTGAGCAGCTACCAGTGACAAACTCCCTCATTGAAAGAGAAACACGCAATGACCCTACATTGTCAAAAGTTTATGACATCACTGTGAAGGGATGGCCAGCGCATGGTGACTTATTGTTTCCAGCATTCTCAGCTAGGAGGGAGTAGTTATCAGTGTGTCGGGGAACACTGATGTGCGGCTCACGAGTTGTGATTCCTCCCAAGCTTCGTAACCGAGTGCTAGATGAACTGCATGAAGGCCACTTAGGTACGGTAAAGATGAAAAGCCTTGCCCATGGATATGTGTGGTGGCCGGGAATTGACAAACAGATCGAGGACCTGACAAAGAGCTGCTCAGGATGTCAAAAGGTCCAGAACGCACCACCGCAAGCCCCTCTCCATCCATGGGAATGGCCCTCATCACCATGGCACCGTGTGCACATCGACTTTGCTGGACCGTTCATGGACTCCATGTTCTTGATTGCAGCCGATGCACATTCCAAATGGCCTGAGGTATTTAAAATGAAATTAACCACATCTGAAAAGAGCATTTCAGCTCTGAGGACCATGTTCGCTAGAAATGGCCTACCAGAACAAATCTGCACAGACAATGGACGACAATTTGTCTGACGAATTCCAAGGTTTCATGAGGAAAAATGGAATCAAGCACTACACATCTGCCCGTACCATCCAGCTACAAATGGCTTGTCAGAAAGATTCGTACAGACTTTCAAGAAGGCCATCAAAGCAATGTACAGCGAGAATCTACCACTGCAACACAAGATAGACAATTTCCTCTTTGCTTATCGGAACGCAGTACACGCAGCCACTAATCGGGCTCCAGCGTTGATGTTTCTGAACAGGAACCTGAGATCTCGCATGGACCTTCTTAAACCGAATGTACGTCGTGATGTAGAGAACAAACAGTTCAAACATTTGAATGCTAAGCCTACAAGAAGCTTCAGTGTGGGACAGTCAGTTCTTGCTCGTGATTTCCGGATGGAAAAGTGGCAACCAGGGACAATATCCACAAGAGAGGGACCACTGATGTATACTGTGGATGTGGGAGAGAACGTTTTGAGATGTCATGTGGACCAAATTTTGGATGTTCAGGTGGAAAACACCCCTATACCTCGCCCAGACTCACCTGACATGGAAACAGACACGCCTGATTCATCAGCATCAGCCTCATCCACAGCTGAGAGCTCTATCTGTGTTGATAGCTCACCTGATGCACCTGTACCTGTACAGTCTCATTCCCCAAAGCAAAAGAGTCTGGAGAGACGTTACCCAGAGAGGCAGAGGAGGCCTCCCCAGAGACTTGACTTGTAAAAGGGCTGTTGACAAAATAAAATGTTATGTTGGAATTTGAATTTTGTTACTTTTAAGAAAACAAAAGGTTACTGTAAGGACAGGCTCTGTATGTTAATTATAGAAATTTTGTGTTAATATACTATTAAACTAAAGGGGGAGGAAGTGTAATGTATACAACATTGAAGTGACTACTTTGTTTTGCAGATGTACATCCTTAGTTGCGAGCGTATATAACAGACGCGTATCGATTTGTACAGTCAGTGCCGAAGTTCCAGTTAACCAGTAAAGATCACTTGAAGTTACTCTCAGTCTCTGCTGCTTTATTATTTTATGTAGTTGTGTATAGCAGTACAAACACAACATAATGAATTGGCCTCAACTGCATTGTGTGGTAGAGAATTCCACAGGTTCACCACTCTCGGTGAAGAAATTCCTCCTCATCTCAGTCCTAAATGGCTGACCCCTTATCCTTAGACTGTGACCCCTGGTTCTGGACTCCCCCGCCATCAGGAACATTGTTCCTGCATCTAGTCTGTCTAGTCCTGTTAGAATTTTATAAGTTTCAATGAGATCTCCTCTCATTCTTCTAAACTCTAGCGAATATAAGCCTAATCGACCCAATCTCTCCTCATACGTCATTCCTGCCATCCCAGGTATCAGTCTGATGAATCTTCGCTGCACTGTCTCCATGGCAAGAACATCCTTCCTCAGATAAGGTGACCAAAATTGCACACAATACTCAAGGTGTGGCCTCACCAAGGCCCTGTACAACTGCAACAAGACATCCTTGCTCCTGTACTTGAAACCTCTCGCTATGAAGGCCAACATACCATTTGCCTTCTTAACTGCCTGCTGCACCTGCATGCTTACCTTCAGTGACTGGTGCACAAGGACACCCAAGTCTTGTTGCACTTCCCCTTTTCCCAATCTATTGCCAATCAGATAATAATCTGTCTTCCTGTTTTTGCCACCGAAGTGGATAACCTCGCATTTATCCACATTATACTGCATTTGCCATGCATCTGCCCAATCACCCAACCTGTCCAAATCATACTGGAATTTCTCTGCATCCTCCTCACAGCACACACGCCCACCCAGCTTTGTGTCATTTGCAAACTTGGAGATAGTACATCTAGTTCCCTCGTCTAGATCATTTATATATATTGTGAATAGCTGGGGTCCAAGGACCGATCCCTGCAGTACCCCACTAGTCACTGCCTGCCACTCGGAAAAAGATCTGTTTATTCCAACTCTTTGCTTCCTGTCTGCCAACCAGTTCTCTATCCAAGACAGTACCTTACACCGAATCCCATGTGCTTTAATTCTGCACGCTAATCTCTTATGCGGGACCTTATCGAAAGCCTTCTGAAAGTCCAAATACACCACATCCACTGGTTCTCCCTTATCTATTCTACCAGTTACATCCTCAAAAAATTCCAGTAGATTAGTCAAGTGTGATTTACCTTTTGTACATCCATGTTGACTTTGTCCGATCCTGTCACTGTTTTCCAAGTGCTCTGCTATTACATCTTTTACAATGGACTCTAGCATTTTCCCCACTACCGATGTCAGACTTACCGGTCTATAATTCCCCGTTTTCTCTCTACCACCTTTTTCAAATAGTGAGGTTACATTAGCTATCCTCCAATCCATGGGAACTGTTCCAGAGTCTATAGAATTTTGGAAGATGACGAGCAATGCATCTACTATTTCTAGGGCCACTTCCTTAAGTACCCTAGGATGTAGATTATCAAGCCCTGGGGATTTATCGGCCTTCAATCCCGTCAATTTCCCTAACACCATTTCCCTACAAATACTGATTTCATTCCATTCCTCCCTCACATTAGACCCTATGTTCCCTGACATCTCTGGGAGGTTATTTGTGTCCTCCTTTGTGAAGACAGAACCAAAGTATGTATTTATTTGGTCTGCCATTTCTTTGTTCCCCATTATAAATTCCCCTGATTCTGACTGCAAGGGACCTACGCTTGACTTCACCAATCTTTTTCTCTTCACATATCTATAGAAGCGTTTACAGTCAGTTTTTATGTTCCCTGCAAGCTTACTCTTATAATCTATTTTCCCCCTCTTAATTAATCCCTTTGTCCTCCTTTGCTGAATCCTAAACTGCTCCCAATCCTCAGGTTTGCTGCTTTTT
The DNA here is from genome assembly GCF_052327205.1 of Somniosus microcephalus. Classification (NCBI taxonomy): domain Eukaryota; kingdom Metazoa; phylum Chordata; class Chondrichthyes; order Squaliformes; family Somniosidae; genus Somniosus; species Somniosus microcephalus. Next base: position 164,686,960 of record NC_140996.1, on the reverse strand, counting down.
CTGGCCAAATTATATGTCCTCTCCTTGGATCTTATGCTATTCCTAATTTCCCATGTTAGCCAAGGTTGAGTCACCTTTTTTGTTTTATTTTTATGCCAAACAGGGATGAACAAATTCTGTAGTTCATCCATGTGATCTTTAAATGTTTGCCATTGCCTATCCACCGTCAACCCTTTAAGTAACGTTCCCCAGTCCATCCTAGCCAACTCGTATCTCATACCATCATAGTTTCCTTTATTTAAATTCAGGACCTTAGTCTCTGAGTCAACTACTTCACTCTCCATTTTAATGAAGAATTGTAACATATTATGATCGCTCCTCCCCAAGGGGCCTCACACAACAAGATTGCTAATTAATCCTTCCTCATTACATAATACCCAGTCTAAGGTGGCTTGATCTCTAGTTGGTTCCTCGATATATTGGTCCAGGAAACCATCCCATATACACTCTAGGAATTCCTCCTTCACAGTATTGTTACTAATTTGGTTAGCCCAATCTATATGTAGATTAAAGTCACCCATGATAACTGCTGTGCCCTTATTGCACGCGTCTCTAATTTCCCATTTAATGCCATCCCCAACCTCAGCATTACTGTTTGAGGGTCTGTATACAACTCCCACTAACATTTTCTGACCCTTGGTATTGCTCAGCTCTGCCCATACAGATTCCACATCATCAGAGCTGATATCCTTCCTGTAGTGTATGTACCTTTAAGAAAGAACTACTTTTACAGCTCCTGTATACTGTAATACCGGCAGTGACCACACCTGTATATAAGCCCTGAGCAGGGCTCTGTACTGTTAGTTTTTAGACTACCCTCATCCAGTAATCACATGTTGATTGTTGATCTGCAGTCTCCGTCTATTTATTGAAGAACACCATACCTTAAGATTCACGGATTTAACAGTGACGACAAGATTGATTTGAACCTACCTGCAACTCTGCATTTCCTCCCAAGGATTCGCTCCTGGAGGACAGTGGAAGAAAGTCGAGGCCAGAAGCACGGGCGTCGACCACGAGCAACCGCCCAGTCATCCGGCAGAGAGTGAGCATCGCAGGGGAGGCTGCTTAGAGCTGGGCTTGGTTCTCCAGCCACGACGATCCAGCAACAGGCTGGCAACAGGTACAGCACGGACCCTTCCCGGACAGCGGCGGCTGGAGCCGACCGACGGCACAGAAAAGGCCGAGCAGCATCAACGGGGTAAGAGAGAGGGTGAAGCGCACAGAGCACAGCCGGGGGTTGAAGACCGAGCGGCGTCGACGGAAAACAAAAAGAGAGAGAGGGTAAAGCACAGCCGAGGTTCAGGACGGAGCGGCGGCAACGAGAGAGGCGCACAGGAGAACGCGCAGAGCGCAGCCAGGGCTCAAGGGCTGAGCAGCGTCCGCGGGGGAAGAAAAGAAGCACGGGAGACGCCATTTGAGCCGTGGAGAAGAAGGGAGAGCGCGGGAGACGCCATTTTTGAAGCCGCAGCGGAGAAGAAGGGCGAGCGCAGGAAGAAAGGGAAGTGCGGGAGATGCCATTTTGAGCCAGCGGAGAAGAAGGGAGAGTGTGGGAGACGCCATTTTAGCCAATCTAACCACACCCAGGGATGCCAAAGAGTGGCAGTGTCACAGCGTTCGACAATGAAGTCGAAGATTGGGCGACATATGTGGAACGCATTGAGGTGCACTGCAAGGCGAATGAAGTGCCAGATGCCAGGAAAGCACTGGTTTTGTTGAATTCCATGGGTGCAAAAACGTATGGCTTACTGCGAAACCTAATAACCCCAGAGAAGCCAGTGGATAAGGATTTCGAAAGCATAGTGGAAATCCTACAGGACCACTTAAACCCCACACCGCTGCTGATAGCAGAAAGATTTAAGTTTCACAAAAGGAACCAGCATAAAGACGAAAGTAATGCTGAGCATTTAACAGAACTGCGCAAGCTATCGAAACACTGCCAGTTTGGAATGGGACTAGCAGATACGTTAAGGGACAAATTTGTGTGTGGGCTTCAAAGTGAAGGAACCCAGAAACGGCTTCTATCAGAGAAGGATCTTACGCTGGACAAGGCTTTCAGCATGGCAGTATCACATGAAGCAGCCGCACGGGGCGCTGCAGAGATACAACGGAGACCGCAAGAATATGGCACCAATGAAATGTCATATGGAGCAGGGAAGTGTTATCGCTGCGGCAGAACAACACACGACCAGAAGGATTGTTGGTTCAAGGACCAAGTGTGCAGACAGTGTGGAAAAGCAGGACACATAGCAAGAGTCTGCAGGTTGGGGAAGAAAACCAGCAGCAAAAAATCTCCACAGGAGAAGTACAAAAAGGTACATAAAGGTGACGGAGAGTAGTTCAGACGAACAGAAAAGGGATACAGACTCCGGAAGCAAGGAGCTGGGTTGTTTGAAACTACATAATGTAATCAAAATGCAGGATCACCAGACTATCTGGGTCATGCTCAAGATAGACGGAGTCCAAGTGAAAATGGAATTGGACACAGGATCAGCCCTAACAGTCATAAACCGAAGGGACTACAAGCGGTTATTCTCACATATAACTTTGAGAGCCACAGAGATTGTCTTGAAGACGTACACGGGGCAAAAAGTCTACCCCAAAGGAAAAATAAGGGTGAACGTGATATACAACGGCCAGGAAATACCAAAAATGGACCTATATGTATTGCCAGATGGAGGACCACCACTACTAGGATGTGAATGGATCCAGAAGATACAATTAGATTGGCATTCCATACAGGCACTGAAGGTTGAGGCCAAAAAGGATGACGACGTCACACCTGGGCGACTGTCAAAAATGCTAACTGATGCACAAGAAGTGTTCCAGGAGGGACTCGGAACACTAAAAGACATAACAGCGACGATTAAAATAGAGGAAAATGCAAGCCCAAAGTTTTTTAAGTCCAGACCGGTGCCTTATGCGATCCGCCCAGCCGTCGAAGCAGAGCTGGAAGGTTTGGAATGTTCAGGAGTACTGTCCAAAGTGGACTGGAGCGAGTGGGCTACACCCATCGTTCCTGTAATGAAGAGGTCGTTGAGTAATACGCCTGGGGAACCAAAGGAGGTCCGCATCTGTGGGGACTTTAAGGTGACAGTGAACCCACTCCTTCACACGGTACAATATCCGCTTCCACGGATTGAAGATATTTTCGCCTCGCTATCTGGAGGGAAACTCTTCACTAAGATTGATCTGGCCCAGGCGTACCTGCAAATGGAGGTAGAAGAAGCATCGAAACAATACCTCACGATCAACACTCACAAAGGTCTCTACCAATACAACCGGCTGGTATTCGGGGTAGCATCGGCTCCGGCTATTTGGCAAAGGGCAATGGATCAAGTCCTGCAAGGGATTCCAGGGCCCAGTGTTATTTGGACGACATCCTGGTCACGGGCGAAAATGACAGTGATCACCTCGCCAACCTGGAGCAGGTGCTCACTAGATTGAAGGAATATGGGCTCCGAGCTAATCGCCACAAATGCGAGTTTTTCCAGAAGATGATCTCGTATTGTGGCCACGTTATTGATAAAGAGGGGTTACATAAGTCCCCTGAAAAGATTGAGGCAGTAGTCAAGGCTCCAGCACCGGAAAATGTGTCACAACTGAGGTCGTTCCTCGGGCTGGTGAACTACTACCATAAGTTCTTACCAAATTTGTCTACAGTATTACACCCACTGAACACCCTACTACAAACAGGGGTACCATGGAAGTGGAATGACGAATGTAAACGAGCTTTCCAGAAGTGCAAAGAATTGATCACATCAAAAGATGTGTTGGCCCATTTCAACCCAGCACTACCAATTCGGTTGGCGTGTGATACATCACCCTATGGTATTGGAGCGGTGCTGTCGCACAAATTCCCAGACGGGTTGGAGAGGCCAGTAGCCTTTGCGTCTCGGTCACTAACCTCAGCCGAGTGCAACTACGCCCAGATTGACAGGGAGTCCCTCGGCCTAGTATGGGGAGTAAAAAAGTTCAACCACTATCTGCACGGGCAGAAGTTCACCTTGCTGACTGACCACTAACCACTTGTCTCCATCTTTAATCCAAAGAAGGGCGTTCCGGTGATGATTGTGCAATGGCTACAAAGATGGTCCCTTTTTCTAGGGGCGAACCAATATGAAATAGAGTATAAGGGCATGAAACAGCATGGAAACGCTGATGGGCTATCGCGCCTGCCACTGCCTACTGCGGAGGAAGCACCAGCAGTGGACCCCGTCGAAATATTTTATTCGTCGATAATTGAACGCTTGCCAGTAACTAACGCGGATATAGAGAAGGAGACCCAAAATGATCCGACACTGTCTCGGTGTATGATTTGACGGTGAAGGGATGGCCAACACATGGCGACTCACTGTTGCCAGCATTCTCATCCAGAAGAGAACAGCTGTCAGTATGCCAGGGGACAGTGATGTGTGGATCCCGAGTGGTAATTCCACCCAAGTTAAGGGAGAGAGTGCTCAATGAGCTTCACGAAGGCCATCTGGGAGGGGTGAAAATGAAAAGCCTTGCTAGGGCTTATTTGTGGTGGCTGGGGATCGATCAACAAATCGAGGACCTAACAAAGAGCTGCTCAGGATGCCAGAAGGTCCAAAATGCACCACCACATGCCCCTCTACACCCATGGGAGTGGCCCTCCTCTCCATGGCAACGGGTGCATATTGATTTTGCTGGTCCATTCATGGACTCAATGTTCTTAATAACAGTGGATGCACACTCGAAATGGCCTGAGGTGATCAAAATGTCCTCCACCAATACGGAGAAAACGATTGCAGTCCTACGAACCATATTTGCCAGGAACGGCTTGCCAGAGCAGATTTGCTCTGATAACAGACCACAGTTTGTGTCCGAAGAGTTTCGGAAATTTATGAGAAGGAATGGGGTAAGGCATTACACATCCCCCCCGTATCATCCAGCCACAAATGGATTGGCTGAGAGGTTCGTACAAACCTTTAAAAAGACAGTAAGGGCCATGTGCGATGACGACATTCCACTGCAGCATAAGGTGGACAATTTCCTGTTAGCCTACAGAAATGCGACACGTGCAGTTACTAACCAGACCCCGGCCATGATGTTCTTTAACCGAAGGTTGAGATCTCGTCTGGATTTGCTCAGACCAAATGTGCGAAGAAATCTTGAGAATAAGCAATTCCAGCACATCAACGAGAAGCCGACAAGGAGCTTCAATGTAGGACAACCAGTCTTGGCCCGCGACTACCGAACAGAGAAATGGCAACCCGGAACGATATGCACACGGCAGGGGCCACTAATGTACACAGTGGATGTCGGGGAGAACATTGTGAGACGCCATGTCGACCAGATCCTAGTGTTACAGGAACGAGTCAACCCCATGTCTCGCGTACCTGGTGATGAACCCAACAAACCGGTAGCATCTACCCCAGAAACAGTAGCATCGGAAGCTGATGAACTAACCGACGACAGGGGGCCAGAATCGCCTCCGCACCAAGAACAAAACACTCCAGAAAGGCGCTATCCAGAAAGGACCAGGAAGCCGCCCCAAAGACTGAATCTATAAATGGACTATTTCAGTTAATGTGCATGTTAAAAGTGTTAACTGTTATTTGATTGTTATGGTACTGTTAATCTAAAAGGGGAGGAATTGTAGTGTATGTACCTTTAAGAAAGAACTACTTTTACAGCTCCTGTATACTGTAGTACCGGCAGTGACCACACCTGTATATAAGCCCTGAGCAGGGCTCTGTACTGTTAGTTTTTAGACTACCCTCATCCAGTAAACACCTGTTGATTGTTGATCTGCAGTCTCCGTCTATTTATTGAAGAACACTATACCTTAAGATTCACGGATATAACACTTCCTTACTATTGTGTTAATCTCCTCTTTAACCAGCAATGCTACCCCACCTCCTTTTCCTTTTTTCCTGTCCTTCCTGAATATTGAATACCCCTGGATGTTGAATTCCCAGACTTGGTCATCCTGGAGCCATGTCTCCATAATCCCAATTATATCATATCCATTTACATCATATCCGTTTACATCTATTTGCGCAGCTATTTCATCCACCTTATTACGAATGCTCCTCGCATTAAGACACAAAGCCTTCAGGCTTGATTTTTTAACACTCTTAGTCCTTTTAGAATTATTATTTACTGTGGCCCTGTTTGATTTACACCCTTGATTTCTCTGCCTTCCACTTTTGCTTTTCTCCTTCCAGTCTTTTGTTTCTATCCTTGCTTCCCTTTCCTCTGTCTCCCCGCACAGGTTCCCAACCCCCTGCCATTTTCCTTTGCCCACTGTTGATACTGCCATGAACCTGCTGCATTTTCTGCTCTTTAAATTGAAACCGTTAAGGAGACACTGCGTTGCCCTAGTGTCACCAAACAAAAATGCCCCCTAAGAGGTGCACAACTAATAAAGCCCAAATCATAAAAAAGACAAAAGAAACGTAACAATTTAAATAATAGTATTTCCTGTGTCAACCACACACTCCAGTCCCTGCGGTTCCGACTGGTCATGGAAGGCCTCTAGTCTCAAGTTTACTGGGGGACACTGCGTAAACCTTCTTCCAGACCACGCGGATGAGGACAAAGCCGTGGAAGAGAGGCAGATAGCTAGAGAGACCCCCAACCCCCACGGGCCTGCTGCATTTTCTTGGGGCAGTCCTCATTTCATTTTCAAGGTGAGATTGTAGCTGTATTCCTGCTCCTGACTAGTTTACCAGTGCTGAGAGGGAAGGAAACGTGGTTTAGGTCTGACACTTGAAAGGCTGCATCTACTTAAAGGAGTAGTTGCACTTGAATTGGAAGAAGAGAGACAGAACGTGAGATCAGAAGTGGTGTGCAATGCCAGCATCAAGGCGAGAGCCCTCAGATTTTCTGATTAATTAGTGGATGTATTATTGGCAGAGATGAGGGCAAGGAGAGACCGGCTGTTCAGCACCCATGATTAGAAACCCAGAAGAAGATAGTGGAAGCAGTATAAAGGGAGGTGGTACAAGTAGTCAGTAACACCTTGAGCACCTCACTGTTGCCAAAACAGTGCTGGAGATTATTTAGTAATCTCATGAGGTTGGCCAAGGTGAGTCAAGTCATGAGTACCCATGCATGTCCTTAAAGATTGCAAAAAGCATAATGCACCTTCACAGCAACCACCTTCACAGTATAAATCAGTAAATGGATGAATATTCACAAGGCACCTCACACCCTACGCATGCACACTCTTATTACACTATTCCATTGTGTGTTATCCCACTTCCTGAGACCAAGGGTAGTGTTAGTGAAAAATGTAAAGATTGCAGCACAGCCTGCACTCAAAAGAAGTCTCCCCATGAGCACTTGTGTGAAATTAAATGTTGAGTCAATGCATGTGGTGGAGGTGTTGCCTTTCTCAATTTGTATTCTCCTTGCAAAGGAAAAGGTCACCCATAATCTGTGATAAAGAAGTCCCACAGGGGAGGAAGAGTAATCATCAGGCTTTTAAGCACACATGAGAAAGCTCTTTGGCAGACACATTGGGATAGTGGTGGGATGGTGAAGTTGGAGGAGAGCTGCCAGGAACAGGTTGGTAATGGAATGGATTGTCTACAGCACAGTAAGTTGTTATAGTTGTCATACATTTACCTGAATTGTAAGACCTCCTATCATTGCTCAGTCTCTTCTAAGTCATGTGGGAGCCCACCTTCCTAAAAGTATACCTTTTGTAACTCTCCTAGGTGCTCCACCCATAGAAAATGAGAAGTCTGAAAAGCAGACTTGTATAGTTCATACGTTAACCTCACCAACTCTGTCATGGCACCTCACTTATTCAAGCACAAGCCCAGGTTGGTGGTGGTGGTGGGGGTTGTAAATAGTAAGAGAGCTATGGGGGGAAGGGGAGCAGCCAGCTGTGCCTCGCTGGAAGGGGGACAAATCACCTGAATTTTGAGCCTAGTTTTCAAGAAACAAATGATCAAAGAGCATTGGTCTCAGGTCTAAGCAGTGGCAGCATCCTCCAGGAATGTGGTGGTGAAGGTGGAGAAGTTGTAGGAATGCAGGAAGTTTGCCAAGCCATCCAGAACACACTGAAAAGTATGGCAGTCCATGAGATGTCTGCAGTGACAAGGCTTCAGAAGGCAGTTTGGAATGGCAGCTACAAATGCTTTCTTTGTGATACTCTTAACAGCACCAAAGCTCAGGGTTTGCAAGGCCTAAAAGCGACAATTCCACCTGTTCTCATACCGATCATTAGCCCAATAAGTCCGCACCTAGTACCATTGGGCTGCAAGGTGTAGTACCAGGTGTCGCTGTGCAGATAGTGACACTGATGTACCTTCTTCCTGACCCTTTCTGATGCCAGCATATGAAGGTGCTTTATGTCAGGACCTGGCAACCCTTGTAAATGCAAGAGAGGTGAAGCAGAAAGCAGGTCCTGTTGGGACTGTTACTTCACTGAGATAAGTGGCACCTCAGTCTTCTGAGGTTTCAGTAGAAATATCCCAGCTACCCTCCTGTCCCTCACCCTCTCCTTTCTGCCACTGAGGAAGTCTAATGTAGAAGTAAAGGGTTAGGAGTACAAAATAGTAAGAAAATAGGCACAGTATTAAGAAGCAGAAGTAGTCTGATGCGATTTACTGTCATTTAAAAAAATGAAATTTGTCAGCCAAAGCATGTGTGCATCATTCTGCTGGAGTATGCTTCTGCATGTTCCTTATGCAAATATTGTGAGTGGGTGACATTTCCCTGAAAGGGCCACATTTTATTTATTGCATTGGAGAATAGTGTTCATGGTATGGTGATCCAGGGAACCGTCTGTGTATTGTGGTCCAGAATGAAAGCAATGATTGATCTTTATTGAAAACAGTTGGTGATTATTTCTTGCCATTTTTCTTGAGCAATTGGTAGTGGGTTTTTCTCACTCCCCTCACCATCTTGACCAGCCTCCTGAGGTCAGGTGATAGACGACCTCTTATGTCACCCTTGTCCTCATCACCTGGAATGACTACTCCTTTCTAAATTGCATAATTGTGCAACATGCAGCAAGCAATGATAATTCTTGAAACTCTTGCCAGGCTGTACTGCAGGGATCCTCCCGACCGATTAAGGCACTTGAATCAGGACTTTAACATGCTGATTGTTTTCTCTGAACAATTTGGGTGGATCCTATACCTGCTCTCCACTGTGGAACTTGTGTGCCAGAGAATTTGATGAAAGATCACTACTTCTTCTCATTGATTGGTAGAATCCTTGAGAAGTCTATAAATTGACAAGCTTGCATGAAGAGACAATGCATCTTGATGCCGCGGCGCACTGCGGATTGATTGATGGTCACCTGAGGCTGCATGGAATGACCCAATGGCATAAAATTTCAGGGTTGTGGTCTCTTTTGCAGATGCTGACCAGGCTGTGCTCCTTGTTGAGATGGGCTACAAGTCTGCAGTGAGCAGCTGGCACAACTTTCCAATAGCCGTTTACATGTTGATTCATGGAAATTTCGAGGAAAGACTCCTGAGGGCAGTAAACGTGCAGAGTGGATATTGATGGATAGGGTGAAGTTGCCTTCTATGGTGCAGCACTTTCCTTACTTTTATCCTCTACTTCTCCATGTCCTTGTACAGGAAACTTCACGATATCCGGCACCGACGGGACCGAGCTGCTGCCGATCTAACAAAACTTCCGGATAGACCAGCGCTAATGTTGAAGGATACGGAGGTTTTCATCTCCGTATCTGACAACAAACACTGTTGCTTAGCAACAGCTTGTAAACACTTGGCCTGTACCTTGGAAGCGTCTCTGAAGCTGTTGCTAAGCTACAGAGACGCTTTCCAGAGCCTGACTGTTAAAAAAATGCTAGGAGAAGAAAAAAAACCTAACCAAAACGGCTGCTGATTTCTGCCGTTAGATTGAGGTTTCCGGACATACAACCTCCGGATAAACCAAAGTTTCCTGTGATCCTTTTCCTCATAACACAGGAACAAGGGTAATCTATTCCTTGTCCTGAAAAGTTGCAAATGTCTTTTGAACTCACACTAATAAGTGCCTAAATTCAAATATGTTTCCTAAAATTGCAGTTCCTCTCAGCCTGTCAAAAACTTACAAGTTTACAGCATTATCTGAAGCTATGGCTTCCACACTGCTCTTCTGCCTCTAGGACACTGGTCTTCCTACTGCCACATTTCTAGAGGTGTTTATTTCTGGGGACAGTACGGGGGTGGAAACTGAGCAAAATAGCAGAGTCAAGCAAACTACGTTCATTTGCCTCCATTAATGTACGGTAGGCCGAGGTCAAAGGAAGTTTCTCACTTACTGGTGGCTCTTCAGAGGAAAACTATGACACTTTCTAGGATGGATTCGCAGCAGAACACCTCATATTATGGGCTCAATTTTAACTCCCAGATGTGAACGTGGCAAAATGAGCGTCATGTCCGTCTGGGAGTGGTAGCAGGCAGGCTGTAAAAGGTTTTGGAGAACATACACAGGTGAGCGTAATAGACAGACAGGTGGTCAATGCAATTTAATAAGGTAATGCATTTTGGGAGGAAAAACAAGGAACAGGAGTTCATGTTCAATGAAAAGATTCCGAAGGGTGTGAATGAACATAGAGATTCCAAATATAATTCTATGAAAGTGGGTGTGAAATTGGGTGAAACCATAAAAAGACCAATAGCATTTTGGGTTTATAAATAATGGTATAGAGTACAGGAATAAAGCAGTAATGATTAATTGTACAAAACATTGCTTTGGCATTATTTAGAGTATTGTGTACAGTTTTGGGCATTTCATTATATATAGGACATTAAAGACATAGAGGGGCCACTTTTACCTCGGCGAAATTGGCATTAATGGAGCAGTAACGGCCTCACAATGGGGTTGGTAGACTTACCACCCTATTAACACCGACACTCTGACTGTCACGACTTTTATAGGGGCCTAATGCTGGGCGACGACGCGCCCACCGCTTTCAGGCACGGAGACATTTTCAATAAGCTGTGACATGCATTTTAAGACAGAAGTAGTTGGAGCATGCACTCTCTGGCCCATTTCACTCGCCATGCACCTGAAAAGGCCACAGAAAGGTAAGTTTGAAATTATTTTTGTGGGTCCAGGAGGAGCACGACTGCCTCGGACCACATAAAAATAAACTGGGCCGCTGCCACTCAGGCTGTCCCCCTGCGCGATTATGATCTCCCCCTCCCCCCACAGGACATAAGGATTTATCTTGCTGCCAGTTGGGTGGCTGCTGATCCACCCAGTATTGCAGTGGCCCAAATGCAGTGAGCTGTATTGGGACGTCTGTCTGGGGTGGGCATCTTGCCAGTTCTACTTAAATGAGGCCCAGGCCTCAAAATGGCTCCCGGCCTCTTCCTTGCCAGACCAGGCAGGTGGCCTGTACGCTCCCACGGTCGGCCACCCAAAACTTAAAATCTAACCCAAAGAGTGGAAATTCAGCAGGATGGTGCCAGGAATGGGAAACAATAGGTAAGAGGAAAGACTTGAGATACTGGGCCTATTACCACTGAAGCAGAGAAGGCACCAGAGAGTGAGGAGATAAGTTAGGAGATATATCCTTATGCAAAAAGTTGTTGGAATATGGAATACTCTGCCACAGGAAGCAGTTGAGGTAGTGGCTATTGCTTCTTTTAAAAGAAAAGTACATGAACATTTGAAGCAGAGGGAGATGCAGGGCTAATGGGAGAGAGCAAGGCAGTGGGATTAGTTTTGGATTGCTCTAGCACAGAGCTGGCACAGACATGATTGCTGAATAGACCAGTCTGGAGGCTGGAATTTGGGGTTCTACCAGGATTCCACACTATTTACACAGACTAGCCAAATTCTGGTGGGGAGGGGGAGTGAGGGTTAATTGTCCGTTTGCATCTCCCCTATATCACGGGAGCTTGCCTGTGGGAGTTCCATGGAGGGAGCACAACTCTGGCTGGCGCGTTCCATGGAGGTCCCAGACCTTGCACTGACGAGGGTAATCAATGGGACACCCACCTTGGACACCACAGAGTACGTAGGTCTATGGTTCCAGGGGAAGAGTACAAAAATATTTTTAAGTTTAATGATTAGGCTGGTTTCCATAGTGCAATCGATTAGTATGTGATTGGTTGCATTCCCGAAATGGCCTTTTAAATTTGAACCCCCATTTACCCAGCGGCCCTTAGCAATGCTGGTCACCAGGGATGCATTGATGTCCCTTGCTTCCAATATTGCTAAGATGGAAAGAACTGGCATTTATATATTGTTTTTCATGACCTCAGGACATCACAATGGCCTTTACAGCTAATGAAGTACTTTTAAAGTGTAGTCACTGTTGTAACGTTGGGAAACACAACAAGTTCCCACAAACAGCAATGATACGACCAGCTAATCTGTTTTAGTGATGTTGGTTAGGGGGGGGGATAATTGTTAGCCATAACACTGAGAACTCGCCTGCTCTTCTTCGAATTGTTATGCCCACTCTTACCCTCTTTCTTCCCTTCCTCTCCTGAAAAGGCCCCTTGGCCTTGACTCCCCATGTGCAGACCCAGAGCATCTTAAGCAATGGCTTAGCCTCCAGCCCCCGTGCTGTCACCTTCATAGTCCACCAATGACTCCTTGGCCCCTTTCTCCTCCTCAGCTACAAGCTGCTACCAGCAATTTCAGCTGCAGGCATGGAGTCAACTCCCACCTGTATGCTGACGACACCCAGCTCTACCTCACCACCATCTGTCTCAATCCCTCTACTGCTCTGTAGTGTCAGACTATTTGTTTGTGCTGGGTGAGCCTCAGTTTTCTCCAGTTAAATATTGGGAAGACCAAAGCCACTGTCTTCAGTCCCTACCACAAACTCTGTACTATTACCATCGATTCCATCCTCCTCCCCAGCCATTTTCTCAGGCTGAACCAGACTGTTCGCAACCTTGGCATCTTATTTGACTGCAAGCTGGGTTTCGATCCTCATATCCTTCCCATCACAATGACCACCTACTTCTACTACTGTAACACAGCCCATCTACTGCTGAAACACTCTTCCATGCCTTTGTCACCTCCAGACATGACTATTCCAATGCTCTCCTGGCCAGCCTCCCATCCTCCCTGCTCTATAAACTTACTCAGCCAAAACTCTGCTATCTGTATGCTATCCTGCAACAAGCCCTGCTTGCCCATCAGCTTGGTCCTATATTGGGTCATTATTCAGTGTTAACGAAGCTTGTATTTGTAATGCTCCAAACCTGCCACCAATGAGGCACCGCATGGCCTGCAGACCTATGTAAATTTTATTCTAATAATGAATTCTTTATTTCATTTATATACAATTTTTTTAAATTTACCTCTTACTTTAGACATCCTATCCTGCGCTCCATGCTTCCATCCTGAAGCTTCTAACCTCCTCCTCCATTCCCAGAATGGATCCTGCTTCAGCCTGCGTCCTTGCCTTCTCCCCCTATTTTAAAACCACAGATGCTCCAATATGCTTCAACCTGTCTCTCAGCTTCCAGCCCCAGCCACCACCTCAGCCTACCTCTCCGCTTCAAGCTTCAATGCTGCTATGAACTTTGCCAGTCTCTCCTTCACTGCAATATATATTCATTAATTTACATTGTACTGGTCTCGCTAGATGTGCTCCTATCTAGTTATCCAGCCAGCTAAACACTCATTCAAATAATTCCTCGACAAGCGGGTTTGCTGTTTTGAAGCTTTACTTGAACAAATTTGTGAAACAGTAAACAAAGACAAAGTATGTTTTGTACATAGAACTGAGTACTATACATTAGATGTTACATAAGATATAGACATATTTATAACAATAGAATAGACTAATTGTATAACTAAATGGCACTTGAGTTAGACTTCTGTAGCTAATAACTAATAACTTCTTATAAACAAAGTATTGTCAAATACTACACTGACAAAGTTGCTATCATGTTAACAAACAAAGATACTCACAGACATTGTGTCCTGCCCAGCATATAAGATGAGATTACACAGGATTGAGAATCCCTCATGGAAGATTCTCCATTACTCAGTAGGTTCTTTCTGGAATACTACTTCCGGGTTCAAATAGGAACAAGGTCAAATGACCTATTGCAGTATACTAACACTGCTATACACTAACTACCACTAGAGGGTGCTATCTGCATGTAATAAGTCCAGAACACTCCCCCGTCTGGGGTCGTTAGTGACTCCACATAATCCTAACTTTACTTGTCACTGGAGTCCTCTGGCGACAAAAGAAGGATCACCTCAGAGACAGGCCGAGAGAAGACCTTTGCTGTTCCTTCTTTGACGGCTCTCAAGTCCACCTTTCTCACTCTCCCGTCCTGGCTGGGATGGGACTTCTCGATGATAGCCATAGGCCATTCATTCCTTTTTACCTGATTGTCCTTCATCAAGACAACATCTCCTTCTTTGAGATCTGGCCTCTTGTCCTGCCACTTGCGTCGGCTCTGTAGTGTGTTAAGGTACTCCCGTCGCCACCTGCCCCAAAACGTGTCTGAACCCATTTCCATTCTTCCTTGAAGAGTTCTCTTTCCCCAAACTCTCCTGGAGGACAAGGGGAAACACCTGTCTTCTGGGTCAAAAGCATGGCCGGAGTGAGGATGAGGGGCGATTCCGGGTCTGAAGATATGGGAATGAGGGGCCTTGCATTCATCACGGCGGTGACCTCAGCCATCAGTGTGGTCAAGACCTCATGTGTGAGGCACGACGATCTACCTTGGAGAAGCATGCAGTCGAGGATGCGGCGGGCAATGCCGATCATGCGCTCCCATGCGCCACCCATGTGGGATGAGTGAGCTGGGTTGAATACCCAGGTACATTTCTGCTCTTGGAGATACTTCTTCACACTGAGCTGGAACTGGACCCATCCATCTTCAGCTCTCTGCAAGCGCCAACAAAGTTTGTGCTGCAATCCGAGCGTATTTGCTTTGCCGGGCCTCTGATTGAGAAAAACCTTCTCAGAGCGTTTATGAAGCTGGAGGCGCTCATTGTTTCTATGACTTCGATGTGTACAGCTCTTGTGGACATACATGAGAACATCACCGCCCACCTTTTGCTATTGGTGTGTCCTCCTCTGGTGCGACGTGAGACCACGTCCCATGGTCCGAAGACGTCTACACCTACATAGGTGAAAGGTGGTGCTACTTGTAGCCACTCGGCTGGCAGATCTGCCATCTGTTGGTGCTCCGTCTTCCCACGGAGTTTCTTGCAGGTGACACATTTGAAAAGCGTGCCACTGATACATCTCTTAGCTCCAACCAACCAGAGGCTGTCTGCTCTGATGGCACCTTCGGTGAAATGTCTGCCCTGGTGCTTCACAGCCTCATAATGATGACGCACAAGCAGAATGGCCAGGTGATGACGACCTGGAATGAGGATGGGGTTGGTTGCATTTGTTCCTAGTTGAGACTGCGATATGCGTCCCCCAACTCTGAGAAGTCCGTTGGTGTCGATGATAGGATGGTAGACTGCTGTGAGGGGATAGGTTGCGTTCTGCTGCTATGCACTTCAACTCTTCTGAGTAACACTCGTGTTGGACACTCTTCATCACAAGGATTTTGGCTCTCTTGAGCTCTTCTGCAGAGGGACTCTTACGACAGATGTGCCACCCATGGCAGCCACTCTTTTGAATAGACTGGGAGAAAGTATGAGCTATGTGGGTTAGGCGTGTTACCGTCTTTATGAGAGTGTTCCATTTGGAGAAACGCTCGAAGTGTTTGGTGCTCATCAGGTCCTTAGAGATTTGAGTAACGTTCGCTGTGACTTGTGGGCGTATCTCGGAGTCAGAAACAGGGTTGAGGAGGTCGAATGACTCATTGAGTTCAGAGGCGTGCAGGGACGGATCCTGAAGAAAAGCAGGTCCTGACAGCCATGTCCTGCGCTGAGAAGGGACGCTGTTACAGATCTAGACCCATGGTCAGCTGGGTTCAGGTCCGTGGGGACGTACCTCCACTGGTCGGGGGATGTGGACTGTCTAATACGTTGGACCCTGTTGTTCACGTATACGTAGAACCGTCTACTTTGGTTATGGATGTATCCTAGCACCACTTTGCTGTCTATATAATATGTGATGCTGTCGAACTTCAGATCAATCTCCTCTACTATGAACTCTGCAATCTCAACTGCTAATACTGCTGCGCACAGTTCCAATCTGGGTATGGTGAGGTCTGGCTGGGGTGCCAACTTGGCCTTACCAAAGATGAAGCTGATTTTGCTTTGTCCATCTTGAGTGGTGACCTTCAGATAAGCCACACCTGCATTGGCCTTAGCGGATGCGTCTGCAAAGACACAAAGCTCTTTGAATTGGGCATTTGAGGGAGAGAAGGACGTATAGGAGTGAAGTATTCGGATCACCTGTAAGTCTTGAAGTGAGTCTCTCCATCTGTCCCATTCTGCTTCCATCTCTTCAGGGAGGGGTGAATCCCACTCTTAGCGCATGTGGAGAGTTCCCTGAGGAGCAGCCTGCCTTGTATAGTGACAGGGACTAAGAAGCCGAGAGGGTTGTATAGGCTGTTGACTGTAGAGAGCACTCCTCTTCGTGTGAAGGGATTCTTGTCATCTGAGGCTTGGAACGTGAATGTGTCTGTTGCTATGTTCCAAGACACTCCTAGGCTACGCTGTAGGGGGAGGTCATCAGTGAAGAGGTCTAGATCCTTGATGTCCTTAGCATGATCTTCAGGGGGGAATGCCTCCATCACTGCTGGTCTGTTAGAGGCTATCTTGTGTAGCCTGAGGTTGGATAGTGCAAGTAGTTCCTGAGCTCGTCCAAGGGTACTGATGGCCTTTGCTTCGGTCGGGAATGACTTCAGTGCATTGTCGACGTAGAACCCTCATTCGATGAACCCTCTCACATCACTGCCAAAGTCATCTTCTTCTTCCTTGGCAGCCCTCCTTAGTCCGTATATGGCAACAGCAGGGGACGGGCTATTCCCGAAGACATGGACATGCATTCTGTAGTCCACAATGTCTCTGTTGGGGTCATTGTTGCAATACCACAGGAAGCGGAGGAAGTCTCTGTGGTCTTCTCTCACCACAAAGCAGTGAAACATGTGCTGCATATCGGCAATGATGGCGACGGGCTCTTTCTTGAATCTCATGAGCACTCCCAAGAGGCTATTGTTGAGATCGGGCCCTGTGAGGAGTACGTCATTGAGAGAGACTCCCTGATATGGTGCACTGGAGTCAAACACCATGCGGATCTGTTCCGGCTTTTTGGGGTGATAGACTCCGAAGGAAGGGAGGTACCAACGCTCTTGGCCTTCCTGGAGTGGAGGAGCTATCTCTGCATGATCGTTGACAAGCATTTTCTTGACAAACTCTAGGAAATGTGCTTTCATCTTTGGCTTCTTCTCTAGTGTGCGACGGAGTGAGTTAAGACGATTATAGGCCTACTACCTGTTGTTCGGCAGCCGTCGTCTGGGGTTCTGGAAGGGTAAGGGTGCAACCCAGCTGTTAGAGCTGTCATGAGAGACCTCATTGTCCATAATCTGGAGGAATCTCATGTCGTCGATCGATGGAGCGAGTTTGTGATCATTGGTGGTGCGACAGAAGACTGACTGACCCGGGTTCTCTCCAGTGAGCATCATCTGTGTGCTGTCTGCGGAGATCAGCGCTGGGGTTTTCTGAGGCTGAGCTGTATGACTGAACTTCTCTGTCACTCGGATCTGACTACTGCATGGGGTAAGGTAGCTTGGACGACCATTCTCCAAGATGGAAGTCTTGAGTGTGCTCACCTGAGATGGCTTGTGAGCACCCTTGAGGCACACGTCTCCAACAATGACCCAGCCGAGGTCTAGCCTTTGGGCGAAAGGGGCGTCATGTGGACCGTTGATCTGTTTTCTTATCTTATGTACCCTCAGGATGTCCCTTCCCAACAACAGAAGTATGTCTGCATCTGGATCAAGAGGTGGGATCTCGTCTGCAATGCGTCTCAGATGACGGTGATGATGAGCTGCATTCGGAGTGGGAATCTCAGAACGGTTGTCGGGGACTTGATTACATTCGATGAGTGTAGGAAGGGGGAGACTAATCTTCCCGTCGGCTGACTCAACAACATAACTGCAGGCCCTCCTGCCGGCTCTCTCTGAAAGTCCAGCACACGTCTGTAAGGCGACGGACTTCCTTTGACCTTGAAGATGTCGAAGAACTCTGATCTTGCTAGAGAACGATTGCTTTGTTTGTCTAGTATGGCATACATCTTTTCAGATTCCTGGCGACGTCCTACAGGGTACACATTAACGAGGCATATCTTGGAGCATGCTCTTGCGCTCACTCCCTTTCCACACACCTTGGTGCACTTAGATGTAATCTCCGGACCGGCAGTTCCCTCTCTCTCCCTGCCGTGCTCTGAGGCGGGAGGAGGCGACTCTGACTTCCAAGGAGCTGGGCCTGGGTGGAGTGCTGAAATGTGCCGATCACTTTCACATTCTGTGCATTTTGCATCTACCTTGCAGTTCTTGGCGAGATGGTTCGTGGAAGAGCAGCACTTGAAACATATAGAGTTCTCTTTGAGATACTGTTTCCGATCTTCCAAGGACATCTCCCTGAAGCCTCTGCACTTCCTTAATGGATGGGGCTTGTTGTAGATGGGGCATTGTTTGCTCATATCCTCAGATTTCTTCTGATCCCTTGTGTTCTCGGTTGAAGACACTTGCATTTTGTGGACAGATATTGGTGTCTTCCCATGTCTGTCAAACTTATCTCTTCTGGCAAGTGCTGTGTGGGAGGAGAAGAGATTGAAGCTGCGGTCGGTCCTGGCTTTGGCTTCTTTACGGATGAAGTTGGCAAACACAGAGAATGGGAATTTATAATGGGGAACAAAGAAATGGCAGACCAACTAAATACATATTTTGGTTCTGTCTTCACAAAGGAGGACACAACTAACCTCCCAGAGATGCCGGGGAACATAGGGTCTGATGAAAGGGTGGAACTGAAAGAAATCAGTATTTGTAGGGAAATGGTGTTAGGAAAATTGATGGGACTGAAGGCCGATAAATCCCCAGGGCCTGATAATCTACATCCCAGGGTACTTATGCCCTAGAAATAGTAGATGCATTGCTGGTCATCTTCCATAACTCGATAGATTCTGGAACAGTACCCATGGATTGGAGGGTAGCTAATGCTACCCCACTATTCAAAAAAGGAGGTAGAGAAAAAGCGGGGAATTATAGACTGGTAAGCCTGACATCGGTAGTGGCGAAAATGCTAGAGTCCATTATAAAGGATGTAATAGCAGAGCACTTGGAAAGCAGTGACAGGATCGGACAAAGTCAACATGGATTTACAAAAGGTAAATCATGCTTGACTAATCTACTGGAATTTTTTGAGGATGTAACTGGTAAAATAGATAAGGGAGAACCAGTGGATGTGGTGTATTTGGACTTTCAGAAGGCTTTCGATAGGTCCCACATAAGAAATTAGCGTGCAAAATTAAGGCACATGGGATTGGGGGCAAGGTATTGACTTGGATAGAGAACTGGTTGGCGGACAGAAAGCAAAGAGTTAGATTAAACGGGCCGTTTTCCGAGTGGCAGGCAGTGACTAGTGGGGTACTGCAAGGATCGGTCCTAGGACCCCAGCTGTTCACAATATATATTAATGATCTGGACGAGGGAATTGGATGTAATATCTCCAAATTTGCAGACGACACAAAGCTGGGTGGGAGGGTATGCTGTGAGGAGGATGTCGTGAAACTCCAGTATGATTTGGACAGGTTGGGTGATTGGGCAGAAACATGGCAAATGCACTATAATGTGGATAAATGTGAGGTTATCCACTTTGGTGGCAAAAACAGGAAGGCAGATTATTATTTGAATGGCAATAGATTGGGAGAAGGGGAAGTGCAAAGAGACCTGGGTGTTCTTGTGCACCAGTCGCTGAAGGTAAGCATGCAGGTGCAGCAGGCGGTTAAGAAGGCAAATGGTATGTTGGCCTTCGTAGCAAGAGGATTCGAGTACAGGAACAAGGATGTCTTGCTACAGTTGTACAGGGCCTTGGTGAGACCGCACCTTGAGTATTGTGTGCCGTTTTGGTCGCCTTACCTGAGGAAGGATGTTCTTGCCATGGAAGGAGTGCAGCGAAGATTCACCAGGCTGATACCTGGGATGGCAGGAATGACGTATGAGGAGAGATTGTGTCGATTGGGCTTATGCTCACTGGAGTTTAGATGATTGAGAGGGGATCTCATCGAAACCTATAAAATTCTGTCAGGCCTGGACAGACTAGATGCAGGAAGGATGTTTCTGATGGCCGGGGAGTCCAGAACCAGGGGTCATAGTCTAAGAATAAGGGGTAAGCCATTTAGGCCTGAAATGAGGAGGAATTTCTTCACCCAGAGAATGGTGAACCTGTGGAATTCTCTGCCACAGAGGGCGGTGGAGGCCAGTTCATTAAATATATTCAAGAAAGAGTGGGATATATTTCTTAAGGCTAAAGGGATCAAGGGATATGGGGAGAAGGCAGGGACAGGGTACTGAATTAGGATGATCAGCCATGATCTAATTGAATGGCGGAGCAGGCTCGAAGGGCCAAATGGCCTACTCCTGCTCCTATCTTCTATGTTTCTATGGAGGGAAGGTAACGTCGTGCTGTAGCTTGAACTCTGACCCGAATGATATCCACTTCTCCTGCAGATTGAATGGAAGCTTCTCAATGATGGGACTTACCCCTCTGGAAGTGTCTAAGTACGATAGGCCGGGTAGGTAGCCGTCCTGCTTTGCGGCTTCAAGTTCCGACAGCAGATCTCCAAGGTCGCGGAGCTTCTGGGGTTCCTTATTTGTCAACTTCGGAAAGTTCTCCAACCTGTCAAAGAGAACCCTTTCAATGGCTTCAGGCGAGCCGTAGCTTTCTTCCAGCCTCGCCCAAGCCATCTTCAACCCCGCTGGCAGATGTCCCACATTGACCGCTTTTATCCTGCGTGCCTGTCCAGCAGACTCTGGGCCGAGCCATTTGATAAGGAGGCCGAGCTCTTCTCCTGCCGACAGGTCTAAGCCCGATATGGCATCGTGGGAGGAGGACTTCCAAGCCCGATAATTCTCTGGCCTGTCATCAAACTTGGTTAACCCTGTAGTCACCAGCTGGCTGCATGCAAGGTATTTGGCAAGGTCGTAGGTGCTGGGACCTGTGCCGGGGTTGCCTTGAGTAGGGGCTCTAATGGGGGTCTCAAGGAAACGAAAGGGGGTGTGCTGCTGACTTTCTCTCTTCAGCGTTCTATTCCTCTGCACCGTGTCCTCTGTTTTGCAGGGGAGGATCCTGCGACTTGAGGCACGCTGTCTATTTTGACCTTGGTTGGTGGCTTGGGGCATGTTATATGAAGTGATTGCGTCTGTAGAGATGTGCGGATCTTCATCCCTCTCTCTCATAAACTGTATGTCGGCATGGTCGCTCACATAATCTCTGGTGCGCTGTCGTCGACTCTGCCGCGGAATGGGAATTAAAGGTTTGTTAGCTGTCTCGGGATCAGCTTCCTCTAAAATTGCCTCGAATACTTGTGCCTCAGCTAATGCAGCATCTATCTCCTTTTGTTGCTGCAGATCGTCTAATGTGGCTTGGAGACGGGCCTGTTCAGCCTGGCGTCCAACCTGGTGACGGGCCTGGTCAGCTTGGAGTTCAGCTTTGAGATGGGCCTGTTCTACTTTTATTTCTATTTCTCTGTCGGCATGCGCAGCTCTGGCTTGAGCTGCTTCTAGCTTAGCCCGTGCTTTGGCAATGGCCATGCTTATCCCAGAACCACCTGATGACCGTGAACCAGCTTGCGATCTAGAACCAGCCGATGACCGTGAAGCAGCTTGCGATCTAGAACCAGCTGATGACCGAGAACCAGCTGATGACCGTGAACCAACTGATGACCGTGAACCAGCTTGCAATATGTAGTAACCAGAGCTTATAGACCGATTGTCACATTCTACAGTTTCGTCTAACTGTTTAAGGTCTTCTACTCGCTGAGTAGCGTTTTCGGTATTATCTTCTGACATGTTGATGTGAGGTAAGTGTAGTGTACAAGGTGAAGACTTAAGCTGGCTCTGTCGTGATGGCCTACTCTGAGTTCCTGCTGCTCCACTCTTCACAGCTAGCCATATTGCTGTCTTTTCACTGTACTGGTCTCGCTAGACGTGCTCCTATCTAGTTATCCAGCCAGCTAAACACTCATTCAAATAATTCCTCGACAAGCGGGTTTGCTGTTTTGAAGCTTTACTTGAACAAATTTGTGAAACAGTAAACAAAGACAAAGTATGTTTTGTACATAGAACTGAGTACTATACATTAGATGTTACATAAGATATAGACATATTTATAACAATAGAATAGACTAATTGCATAACTAAATGGCACTTGAGCTAGACTTCTGTAGCTAACAACTAATAACTTCGTATAAACAAAGTATTGTCAAATACTACACTGACAAAGTTGCTATCATGTTAACAAACAAAGATACTCACAGACATTGCGTCCTGCCCAGCATATAAAATGAGATTACACAGGATTGAAAATCCCTCATGGAAGATTCTCCATTACTCAGTAGGTTCTTTCTGGAATACTACTTCCGGGTTCAAACAGGAACAAGGTCAAATGACCTATTGCAATATACTAACACTGCTATACACTAACTACCACTAGAGGGTGCTATCTTCATGTAATAAGTCCAGAACATACATCACTCAATTCCCTCCTCCTGCTTCACCTGACTGCTCCAATATAGCTCATCCTGCCTCCCAATTTCATGATCTTTTAAACTTCACAACTGCAGCCTTCCAATAACATGCCTAAATCAAACGAGCCGACACTGCAACCCCGTCCTCGAGAACACTTTGTTAAAACAATCACCAAACCATAGTGCAGCATGCCGAATGACCCCATTTTATTACCAAGATCACTGATGCAGCACGAACAAACAAGAGATCTTTAGAACCATTTGTGTATCTACAAACATTTTATTATGCACATTTCAATGACTTTCACAAGCCAAACCTGCTGCATGGAAAAGATACATATTTTGAAAATCCCTTCACAGCTGTTAAACATACCACCTCTGCAATCAAACGCTGAAACACTGGGTTTCGCTACCCTGACAAATATTTGTGAAGGAGCCAAATGAATCCTTAACCCCTTCACCTTAACTCCTCACTAAGGAACTATATGGAGTTTACCTCCCAGCCTAAGCCTAGGTTTGGCTCGCTGAACTGTCTTCGATCACACAGCTTGGCTTGAATTCACGTTTAATGTACCAACCTCCAATTAAGATAGCCACAAGCTACTGAGTGAAGGAATTAACCCTTTCTTGATAAATCATCAAAGAAGAAGTCAGATAACAAGTCACGCACTAAAAATTGTTTATTAACTTCAAAATCATGATTAGCAATATTTAAACAGCTGTAGCTAGAAATAGTTGTAGACAGGGTTAACTGACAAAATGAATGATAGAGGGAATTATCAAATTACCATTGAGATCAGCATCTAATTATTATTGGTATATACTTTGGTGAGATTAATTTAGGCTTCTGCTCCCTAGATAGCTGACAAGTTAACAGCATTAGATAGCCAGTCTATTGGACAGATTAGAGTCTATGTGCTGGTGGCTAGAAATGTTACCGAACTTGTACAACCTGGTCCTTATGGGCTGAGTAGTTGAATGAACTGCTTACCTTGCTTTAGACTTCTGGGACATTGAGTAATGAGCCTCTTCTGTAGAGGTGTTTGTCCGTTCCTCTAGGAACCTCTGCTCTGGATGAATCCACCTTGTGCACTGATAATTGTATCAGAACAAGGTAAATCTCACCTTCCTTGATCACAGGCAACCTCGTACATTTATGTGGCATACTTATATCTGCCTATAACTGGGTGGTATAACCAATCAACTAACTTCTTCCTCTTTGCCCTGAGTATATCTCGGTCCTTGTAGAGACACCCTTCTACATATACTAGGCAAAGACTACTATGGAAAAAGAACTAAAGAGGATGGAAGAAACAAAGAGAATCTGCTGAGAGGTGTGCCAAACACCTTCTCATTTACCTTAATTTTCAAAGAAAAACACCTTTCCATTCACTTGACCAGTCTTAGTTACACGTGTCAGAAGAGTTCACCTTTTTTGCTGTCAGTCACTTCAAACAGTCATGTAAGTGCCCTTGAAGAACTCCAAGTTAATGAGGAACGTAGGCATGCCAGATCACACTGTTGTGCGCTAGCTCCTCAATCTTTTTCCAAAGAAAAGGTTTGCTGGTTTCTTTTCTCTTGTAATTGCAAGGGATGGCCCAAACACACAGGCCAGGAAATTACACCCATTTGCACCGGCTGTTAAGGCCGGTTTGGAAGAAAAAATGGCGGCTGCCTCGCTTCCAGCACTGAACATGATGGCCTCCATTTTGGGCAGGTCAGCAGTGTTGCCGTTGCCTGCGCTCGCTTCACATATTTAGCTGAGCTAGATTGTGACATCAATCAGAATACAATACTGAATTGACACACGATCTGGTGTTTTAGGCGTCGCCAGTTTTATTATCACCCTCTCCAAAGCACGCATGGCAGAACAACAGACCCGCTGCCAGAGCTTCTTAAAGGTATACATGCAACTTTCAGGTAAGTTTAGATTTTTGCTTTTGTACTGGTTTCTTTACATTTTATTGGAGTAGTGGCTTGGTGTAATACGTTTAAAAAGTCGTTAAAGTGTGCACGGAGTGCTGCAAGGCATTGGCTCTTAAAGGAAGGCCTCTGAGAACACCACTTGCTCCCAGTCCTGGGGGCTCTAGTTGCAGTCCCCCTTGGGCTGCAGCATGATATGGAGATGGAGCAGAGGATTCAAAGGGGACAAGCTGCTCACGGAGTGAGGAGGAGGAAGCAGAGGAGGAGGAAGTAGAAGGAAGGAGGCAACACAGACAGCTCCTTTCTGGCCGGGATATCAGGATCGAATCATCCGCCTCTGGTACCAGTGCCAGTGAACACAACCCCAATTCCCCTTTCAGCATTTGTCCCACACCTTTCCTTCCCTCTGTTACTGACCATCACAGCATTATCTTGGCCACAATGCTGAAATAAAAGCCACCACAAAGCAAACTTTCCAATCCAACTTTATCCATATATGCATTCAATGTTACTTCAAAAATTCAACTAATCACCTTTGTGCATTCCCTTAGTGAGTGTCTTGCATGTGCCTTTGCCTATCCTTTTTAGTGTTGTGCAGTGCTATCCCAGTGGCTGCAGCATGGCATGGTGGAAGGCTGCTGACTTTCAGTGGGGGACACTGCAGATGGCCTTGCAGGATGACCTCGAGGAGCTGGTGGCTGGGGGTGTGAAATCGAGTGACAGTGTTTCTTCTTCGTCTTCACTCTCCTCTCCCTTTTCTTGGTGAACCACTGGCTAGATAGGCTGGATTTCTTGGGTGTCTGAAATGAGGAAGGCACAAGGGTAGGGCTGTGGTGAGGGGAGGGTGATAAAGTAAGAGGCGCATGCTTATACCATGCACAACTTATAAATCAGAAAAAATTGTGGGATGAGGGTGAAGTGGGATGTAAGAAGGATGATAAAGTACCAGCATCTTGTATTCTTTCAGCCCTGCCGCTGGCCAAGGGCTCAGCCATGCCCCTGCCAAGAATAGCCTGCACTGTCATAGAGTCATAGGCCTAGAAATTCGGTGGCGCCCCGTTTGGCGCGCCAAGCTCACCTGGGCACCGGAAGTCCCGCCCTGGAAGAAGCCGATTGCGCCAGCGCGATATTCAGTTTCAGCGCCCCAAACGGAATTGGGGCGCGGCTCGAGGCGCCCCGCGTCCCTCTTGGGGCGCTGAAACTGAATATCGCAGTGCAACGTGCCGCAGCACCACACGCTGCGGCACGGCACGCTGCGGTGCTGCAGACCTTCCTCCCCTTCTTAAAGGGGAAGGGCCTGCACCAGCGCAATCATAGATCGCGGGTGCCGGCAAAAGAGCCCGGCACCGAGGAGAAGTGCCGGGCGCTTGGGACACAGCCGGCACTGCCCGGGGGGGGGGGGGCTCAGGAGGCCGGGGATGGCGGCACGAGGAGGTGCTGGCAGGCGGCCAGCAAAAAAAATGGCTGCCCCGCACCTCCCCTTTAATTAGCGCCACTACCGCCGCAGGTCAGCCCCCCTGAACCAGTCGCAGATTGCGACCAGCGTTACAGCGGGGGGCGCGACCCAATATCGCGATTGGGGCGGTAGCGGGGCGCTGCGCACACTGATGACGTCATCGGTGGCGGCGCAGCGCTACAGGCTAACGCCGCCATTAGCGCCCCGCTAAATTTTGCGGGGGCGTGGCCAGTGGCGCTAAAGCCACTAAGTGCCCTCTTTGGGTGTTAACTGGTGGCGCAGCCCACCGAATTTCTCGGCCAGTCATAGGGCAGGATTTTTATTGGGCCGTGGAGGCGGGATTGGAGGCGTGTGGGGGGTTAAAATTGCCAGAACTGGCGGGCAGGCCCAACCCTGCCTCCATCCCGCCTCCAAGCATTTTTCATTAATTCGTGCCTAATGGTCTCGTCTCCGTCCCGCCTCCAAGAGGCGGGATAGGCCGTTAATGCCCTTAACAAGCACTAACTTGCCTCTATAATGCCATTTTGAAAGGCCTTTGCGATTTTAACCCTTTTCCCACATGAAACACGCCTGTTCTGAAACACGACGATGAAACCTGGCCGGAGCACAATTGGATTGCTGACTATCAGCTGCAGCTCAACCATTAAAGAGGAGATTTGATCAGCCATCATTTGCAGGTGGCAAGACTTTGTAGTCTCAGGTCTGGGGGAACTTTTAGAAGGCATAACCACAGCTGTGGAAGTTTGGAGCCTGACACCCATCTCCAGTGTGACCTCCTGGGAAACCCCTCTCGCCACCTTCACTGAGCGCTTCCTCAACTGAGGCATATACGAGAAGCATGGGAGACATTTATTTCCTTCCCTTCTGGACATTAGATGAGGATGAAGACCAGCCGCGGCACCAGCAGAACCAGGAACAACAGCAGCACCAACAGCAGCAGCAGCAGCAACAGCAGCAGCAACAACAGGAGCGCCAAGCTGCTGCTCACCCACCTGAAGCTGCACAGGCCAGAAGGGGCCAGCGCATGGAAGCCCGTCGGCACAGGAGATACCCCCCAAACAGGGTCTACAGACACAGGGTCAGCTACCTCAACATGTCTGAGCAGCAGTGCCAAAGGCAGCTCCGACATTTGCAAGAGGTAGTGGGTGACATCTGTGCAATGCTGCAACAAGACCTGGAGCCCAGAGGACTAGGTGGACAACCCTTACCAGTGGCCGTCAAAGTCACCACCACACTCAACTTTTTTGCCTCAGGCTCATTCCAGGGATCAGCAGCAGACATCAGCAGTATCTCCCAGGCGGCCGCGCACACTTGCATCACACAGGTAACCGATGCCCTCTTTGCCATCGCGCACAATCACGTCCATTTCACCAAGGATCAAGCCAGTGTAACTGCGCGTGCGGTTGGGTTTGACAATCTGGCAGGCTTTCCAAGGGTGCAGGGCATTGTTGACTGCACACATGTGGCCCTTAAGGCACCCCATCGCAATCCAGGTATTTTTATCAACCGCAAGGGCTTCCACTCCCTTAACGTTCAGCTGGTGTGTGACCACAAGAAGGAAATTTTGCATGTTTGTGCCAAGTACCCTGGCAGTTGCCATGACTCCTTCATACTGCGCCAGTCTAGTGTGCCTCTGCTATTCAGTCCGCCAGACCAACTTAACGGATGGCTACTTGGAGACAAGGGTTATTCCCTGAAGACATGGCTAATGACGTCGTTGAGGAGGCCAGCCAACGAAGCTGAGGAGAGCTACAACTCCAGCCACATGTCCACCAGAGCCATAATCGAGCAAACCATCGGTTTGCTGAAGATGCGTTTCAGATGCCTGGATAGATCAGGTGGAGCCCTGCAGTACTCAGCAGCCAGGGTCTCCAGAATTGTCATGGTTTGCTGTGCACTTCACAACATGGCACAGCGTCGTGGCTTGCAGATTCCTGAGGACCAAGGGCCAAACTAATTCATAATGAGAGTGTGAAAAAAGCAAGCCTGAAGGCTTTGTATCTTAATGCTAGAAGCATTAGGAACAAGGTGGATGAATTAGTTGTGGAAATAGAGGTAAACAAGTATGATTTGATTGGGATTACAGAAACGTGGCTGCAGGGTGGGCAAGGCTGGGAACTTAACATCCAGGGATATACAATATTTAGGAAGGATCGGCAAAAAGGTAGGGGAGGTGGGGTAGCATTGCTGGTAAAGGAGGGGATTAATGCAATGGAAAGGAAGGATATTAACTCAGATGAAACGGAATCTGTATGGGTAGAAATGAGAAATAGCAAGGGGAGGAAAACGTTAGTGGGTGTGATATATAGGCCTCCAAATAGTAATATGGAGGTGAGGGAAGGCATAAAAAGGGAAATTAGAGAAGCGTGCGATAAGAGCACAGCTGTCATCATGGGTGACTTTAATTTACATATTGATTGGACTACCCAAATTAGTAAAAATTCTGAGGAGGAGGAATTCCTGGAATGTTTTCGGGACGGTTATCTGGACCAATATGTCGAGGAGCCGACTCGAGATCAGGCCATTTTAGACTGGGTATTGTGCAATGAGAAGGGACTTATCAGCAATCTTCTTGTACGAGGCCCCTTGGGTCAGAGCGATCATAATATGATCGAGCTCTCAGTCGAGATGGAGAGTGAGGAAATTGAATCAGAGACTAAGGTCCAGAACTTAAATAAAGGGAATTACGAGGGTATGAGACGGGAATTGGGTAAGATTGATTGGGTGGTGTTTCTGGGGGGATTGACAGTGGATAGACAATGGCAAGCATTCAAAGATAGAATGGAAGAATTCCAGAACATGTTTATACCGGTTTGGCATAAAAATAAACCTAAAAAGGTGACTCAACCGTGGATAACGAGGGAAATTAGGGACAGCATAAAATCAAAAAAAAGGGCATATCAACTGGCAAAAAAAAGCACCAGA
The DNA here is from genome assembly GCF_052327205.1 of Somniosus microcephalus. Lineage (NCBI taxonomy): Eukaryota > Metazoa > Chordata > Chondrichthyes > Squaliformes > Somniosidae > Somniosus > Somniosus microcephalus. The sequence goes on along the minus strand of NC_140996.1, from coordinate 164,658,071 downwards.
CCGGAAGATTGGGGGCAGTACAGGATACAGCAAAAGAGGACAAAGGGATTAATCAGGAAGGGGAAAATAGAATACGAAAGTAAACTTGCAGCAAACATAAAGACAGACTGCAAAAGCTTTTATCGGTATATCAGGAGGAAAAGACTGGTAAAATCCCAAGTCGGTCCCTTGCAGTCCGATTCGGGAGAATATATAATGGAGAATAAGGAAATGGCAGACCAATTAAACTCATACTTTGGTTCTGTATTCACAAAGGAGGACACAAATAACCTCCCAGGAATATCGGCAAACATAGGGACTAATGAGAGGGAGGAGCTGACAGAAATTAGTATCTCTAGGGATATGGTGTTGGGTAAGTTGAGGGGACTGAAGGCCGACAAATCCCCGGGGCCTGATAAACTACATCCTAGGGTACTTAAGGAGGTGGCCCTGGAGATAGCAGATGCTCTAAGGATCATCTTCCGGAACTCCATTGACTCGGGAACAGTACCCGTGGATTGGAGGGTAGCTAATGTTACCCCAATATTTAAAAAGGGGGGTAGAGAGAAAGCAGGGAATTATAGACCAGTAAGCCTTACATCGGTTGTGGGCAAAATGCTAGAGTCCATTATTAAGGATAAAATAGCGGAGCACTTGACAAATGGGGAAAGGATCGGACAGAGTCAACATGGATTTACAAAGGGTAAATCGTGTTTGACTAATCTGCTGGAATTTTTTGAGGAAGTAACTGGTAAAATAGATGGGGGAGAGCCAGTGGATGTGGTGTACCTTGACTTCCAGAAAGCCTTCGATAAGGTTCCACACAAAAGATTATCATGCAAAATTAAGGCTCATGGGATTGGGGGCAAAGTATTAACGTGGATAGAGAACTGGCTGGCGGATAGAAAACAGAGAGTTGGAATAAACGGCTCGTTTTCGGAGTGGCAGGCAGTGACCAGCGGGGTGCCGCAAGGATCTGTCCTGGGACCCCAGCTGTTCACAATATATATAAATGATCTGGATCAGGGAATTGGATGCAATATTTCCAAATTCGCTGACGACACTAAACTAGGAGGAGGGGTGGGCTCTGATGAGGATGTCAGGAGGCTACAGTGCGATTTGGACAGGTTGGGGGAATGGGCGGATACGTGGCAGATGCACTATAATGTGGATAAATGCGAGGTTATCCACTTTGGGGGTAAAAACAGGAGGGTGGATTATTATCTAAATGGCAATAGATTGGGAGATGGGGAAGTGCAGAGGGACCTGGGTGTTCTTGTGCACCAGTCTCTGAAGGAGAGCATGCAGGTGCAACAGGCGATTAAGAAGGCAAATGGTATGTTGGCCTTCATATCAAGGGGGTTCGAGTATAGGAATAGGGATACCTTACTACAGCTGTACAAGGTGCTGGTGAGACCGCATCTGGAGTATTGTGTACAGTTTTGGTCGCCCCATCTGCGGAAGGATGTTCTTGCCATGGAAAGAGTGCAGCGGCGATTCACCAGGCTGATACCTGGAATGGCGGGAATGACCTACGAGGAGAGATTGAATAGTTTGGGCTTGTACTCACTGGAGTTTAGAAGATTGAGAGGGGATCTCATCGAAACATATAAAATTATGGCAGGCCTGGACAGGCTGAATTCAGAGAGAATGTTTCCAATGGCAGGGGAGCACAGAACCAGGGGCCACAGTCTAAAAATAGCGGGCAAATCATTTAAAACAGAGATGAGGAAGAATTTCTTCACTCAAAGAGTGGTGAGCCTGTGGAATTCCCTGCCACAGAGGGCTGTGAAGGCTAATTCAATAAATATTTTCAAGAGAGAATTGGATATATTTCTGAAGGCTAAGGGGATTAAGGGTTACGGAGAAAAGGCGGGGACGGGGTACTGAACTGGTAAGATCAGCTATGATCTCAGACGAAGATCAGCCATGATCTCATTGAATGGCGGAGCAGGCTCGAAGGGCCGAATGGCCTACTCCTGTTCCTATCTCTATGAATATCCTCCTCAGATGGGGAGGAGGAGGAGGAGGAGGAGGAGAGTGAAAATGAACATCTTGCAGAGGCCCATCAACCAGTGGCAGCAGTACACAAGAACATTGCTGCCCGGGATGCAAGGAACGCACTCATCTTGGCCAGATTTGCTTAGCCTAGCCAAGCAAGCACTCAGATAAGGCGACAAAAACTGCACACAATACTCAAGGTGTGGTCTCACCAAGGCCCTGTACAACTGCAGCAAGACATCCTTGCTCCTGTACTCGAATCCTCTCGCTATGAAGGCTAGTATACCATTTGCCTTCTTAACCGCCTGCTGCACTTGCATGCTTACCTTCAGCGACTGGTGCACAAGGTCACCCAGGTCTCATTGCACTTCCCCTTTTCCAAAGTTGGCGGGCGTCCTCTGTGGTTGCGAACCTGTGAGGGCTCGGCAACAGTCTGCTGCTCCTGCGGCTGTGCAGGGGTTGAGATGCCGATCTCATTTCGGCGTGGACTCTGGTGGGGCTCTGACCGAGGGCTCTGCAGTGGCATGGAAGTGTGAGCGCTTGGAGAGGAGCCCCCACTTCCTTGATGTCTGCCACCAACTTCCCTCTCATGGGTCAGGTCCCCCTCAGCGCTTGTAAGTGGCTTGAGAGCACCTTGCTGCACATCAGGGGGGCCATGGGGACCCGTATCTGCACTGGCAGTCCTACTCAGAAGGACTTCCATAAAGGCCTGGTTTCTCTGTTCAATAGATGACCATCGCTCCTCCAGAGATGTCATTCTATTCTGAACACTCACCATGTTTTCTGCACTCTGGCGACTTATCGCCTCCATGGAGGTTGCCATCCTTTCCATGGTGATGCGTTCATGCGCCAATGACTCCAAAAAGGCTCTGCTCATGTTCGCTATGGACTCCTCCATTTGCTCAACACTCGCAGCGACCCTGGAGACAAAACCTGCCAGAGACTCCTGCATCTGTTCCTGGAGTTCCAGCTCCGCTGATCTTATGCATGGACCCAGAAGCAGAGGGTCAACATGCAACTGAGCCGAGCAGGCAGAGTCCTGCGCCCTCTGACTAGCACTCTCCACTGCTGTCCCTGTCTCCACAATCTGCTGATGCTCACTTGTGAGCAGTGATACACCAAGTGACAACACTACTCTATGTCTCGAAGGTCCCACCAAGGTGTGAGTGTCTGCGCTGGTGCTGGGTGCGCTGAATTCTGCTGATGCTACGCCCTCAGAGGTTGCAGCTTCCTCTGAGGAGTCTTGAGGCTCATGCTCTTCCTCCTGGCTAGTGGGGACGGGTGCTTGCGATGGTCCTGTGCGGGAGTAAAGGAAAGAGTCAGAGATGTGATGTCAAGGTTACATGCACATTGAATATTGCAGATGATCATAAGTCCATCTGTTAGAGCTTCAGAATCATTGTCAGCAACTCATGCAATATCAATGAGAGAGATGGAAAACTATTCTGTCACCAGCTTGCTGTGATGCACCCCTCTGTCCGTCCCCCCACTTGCGCATCTTCCTCCACTCCTACGATCTCCAGGACCGCCTCCTCCCAGGGATTGAGGTTGGCTACTGAGGGTGGCCCTCCTCCTGTCCTCGCTCTTTCTCGCTTATTGTGAGCTCTCTTTTCCTGCAATGAGGGAGAGAAGTGGAGGTTGAGTGAGAATGAAGGAGTGAGTGTAGAGATTCCATAGCATAGATACTTAGAAGGAGACAAAGATGGAATGAGGTTGCAAGACCAAGGGTCCTCCCTGTGTGTTGTCAGTTGTTTTCATAGCATCACAGTGATAGGGAGTGTGAGGGCTGCATAGGCGAATAGTTAGGTGAATGTGACCATAGAGAGAGAGGGAATGGTTAAGGGTGCATGGATGTCAGTGTCAAGTGGGATGTGGAGGAAGAGATTGCTAAAGCTGAGTGCTGGTGAGGAAAGGCAATGGGCATCAGATTGAGGGTGATGGGAAATTCATACTCACTTTTCCAGTGCGCAGAAGGTCATGAAATCTCTTCCTACATTGAATCCAGGTTCTGCGGGTTACTGATAATGAGTTGACCTCCTCTGCTACCTGGATCCACACAGCCTTGGTCTGCTCGGGAGGCTTCTTCCTCCCTGATGAAGGGAAGAGCACCTCTTTATGAGCTCTTGCTCCCTCAATTAAAGCCTGCAAGGCAACGCCATCAAACCTGGGAGCAGACCTAGGTCTCTCACTGGTCATTCTGCCTCCAGGTCCCTGTAGCATGAAAGGGCAAAAGGTTGTCATTCTGCAGAAGAAGCAAGGCTTGTTGCAGACGTTAAATGCAGCAGCAATGATGACGTTATCGGAGGCGACTTTCAGACTGGAAAAACTCATTTGCCATGGGTTCCCACACGTTGGAACTCAATTGGCCAATTAAGTTAAAATTGCATCAATCTCCCACATCGATTTAGATTCGGATGGATAACACGAAATGCGGATTACACAACCCCTGCCTGCCCCTGAATTAAAATCGAGCCCATAGAGTTATACAGCACAGAAAGAGGCCCTTCAGCCCATCGTGTCCGCGCCGGCCATCAAGCCCTGTCTATTCTAATCCCATTTTCCAGCACTTGGTCCATAGCCTTGTATGCTATGTCATTTCAAGTGCTCATCTAAATGCTTCTTGAATGTTGTGAGGGTTCCTGCCTCTACCACCCTTTCAGGCAGTGAGTTCCAGATTCCAACCACCCTCTGGGTGAAAAAGTTTTTCCTCCAATTCCCTCTAAGCCACCTGCCCCTTACCTTGAAACTATGCCCCCTGGTTATTGACTCCTCTACTAAGGGGAAAAGTTCCTTTCTATCTACCCTATCTATGCCCCTCATAATTTTGTACATCTGAACCAGGTCCCCCCTCAGCCTTCTCTGCTCTAAGGAAAACAACCCCAGCCTGTGCAGTCTCTCTTCATAGCTGAAGCGCTCCAGCCCAGGTAACATCCTGGTGAATCTCCTCTGCACCCTCTCCAATGCAATCACATCCTTCCTATAGTGTGGCGACCAGAACTGCACACAGTATTCCAGCTGTGGCCTAACTAGCATTTTGTACAGCTCCATCATAACCTCCCTGCTCTTATATTCTATGCCTCGGTTAATGAAGGCAAGTATCCCATATGCCTTTTTAAACACCTTATCTGCCTGTCCTGCTGCCTTCAGGGATATGTACATGCACACCAATGTCCCTCTGATCCTCTGTCCTTCCTAGGGTCCTACCATTGATTCTATATTCCCTTGCCTTGTTAGTTCTCCCAAAATGCATCACCTCACACTTTTCAGGGTTAAATTCCATTTGCCACCGTTCTGCCCATCTGACCAACCCATCGATATCGTCCTGTAGCCTAAGGCTTCCCTCCTCGCTATTTACCACTCCACCAATTTTCGTGTCATCTGTGAACTTACTGAACATACCTCCAAGGGGATGAGGTGAAGCTAGGAATGTGAGGTGTGCCTTGTGTTTAGTAGAGATTGTTTGTAGGCGAGTAATGCAGGTGGTGGGGGGTGGTCATGCATTGAACACTCATCTGAGGTAATGAAATTTCTTTGGGCACTGGAGCCATGTCCTGGGGGTGGCATTGCTGGCAGTGACCGCCTCGACGATCTGGTCCGAAATAATTCTTTCTGGAGGGCCTCCTGGGTAGAAGACCTTTCTTCCAATGTTCACCCTCTGCGCAAAGCTTGAGTGCCACATCTGAGACCCTGGGTGCCCTTTCCATGGCCTGTTGAACCATTTGTGGTTAGTGCTGAATTACTTCTAAAATTTTTCACCTGTAGAAGGTAGCTCACCTTTAAGAGGTGCAGACTGCCTTTAAGAGGAGTAGGCTAGCTTTAAGTAAAGGTGTGTTTCTTTTAATACTGCACAGTCTGCTCCATCCTCAAATAGTGACCCTATTGCCAACCAAGCAATCCCTTCTCATTGTGGCATATACACAGATTGCAAGATGCATCTGAGGAGAAATATATTCGATACTGTATCAGGCAGGTAAGACAGGTCAACATTCCTGGTTACAGGATTTTCAGACGGGATAGATCTACCTGGCCTGCTACCTTCAAGGATCTGTGGACATACACTCCAAAGTCCCTTTGTTCCTCTACACTACTCAGTGTCCTACCATTTAATATGTATTCCCTTTCCTTCTTAGCCCTCCCAAAATGCATTACCTCACACTTTCCCGGATTGAATTCCATTTGCCACTGTTCTGCCCAACTGACCAATTTATTGATATCTTCCTGCAGTTTACAGCTTCCTTCTTCAGTATCAACCACACAGTCAATTTTAGTATCATCTGCAAACTTCTTAAAACTTCTTAATCATAACCCCTATATTCAAGTCTAGATCATTGATATATAACACAAAAAGCAAGTGACCTAGTACTGAGCCCTGCGGAACCCCACTGGAAACAGCCTTCCAGTCACAAAAACACCCATCAACCATTACCCTCTGCTTCCTGTCTCCGAGCCAGTTATGAATCCAAGTTGGCACTTTGCCCTGGATCCCATGAGCTTTTAACTTCGTGACCAGTCTGCCATATGGAACCTTATCAAAAGCCTTGCTAAAGTCCATATACACTACATCAAACGCACTACCCTCATCTACCCTACTTGTTACCTCCTCAAAAAAATTCAATCAAGGTTGTCAGACACGACCTTCCCTTAACAAATCCATGCTGACTATCCTTGATTAATCCATGTCTTTCTAAATGAAGATTTATCCTATCCTTCAGAATTCTTTCCAATAATTTTCCCAGCACTGACATTAGGCTGACTGGCCTATAATTACTCGGCCTATCCTTTTCTCCCTTTTAAACAAGGGTACCACATTAGCAGTCCTCCAGTCCTCCCGCATCACACCTGAAGCCAGAGGGGATTGAAAAATGATGGTCAGGGCCTCTGCTATTTCCTCTTTTGCTTCACTTAACAGCCTGGGATACATTTCATCCAGGCCTGGGGATTTATCCACTTTTAAAGCTGCTAAACCCCTTAATACTTCCTCTCTCTCACTATGTTTATTCATCTAATATTTCACACTCCTCCCCCCTGATAGCAATGTCTGCTTCGCCCCTCTCTGTGAAAACAGACGCAAAGTATTCATTAAGAACCTTACCGAAGTCTCCCACCTGCACACACAGATTACCCTCATGATCTCTAATAGGCCCTACCCTTTCTTTAGTTATCCTCTTACTCTTAATATATTTATAAAATATCTTTGGATTTTCCTTGATTTTACTTGCAAAGAATTTTTCATGCTCTCTCTTTGCTTTCCTAATATCCTTTTTAGTTGTACCCCTGCACTTTCTGTACTCCTCTAAAGATGCTGGAGTACTTAGCCCTCAGTATCTGTTATATGCCGCTCTTTTTTTCTTTATCCTACCCTGTATGTCTCTAGACATCTAGGGGGCTCTAGATTTGTTAGTCCCACCTTTTTTCTTTAAGGGCACATATTTGGTCTGAACCCTCTGGATCTCCTCCTTGAATGACTCCCACTACTCTGACACTGATTTACTTTCAAGTAGCTGTTTCCACTCCACTATGGCTAAATCCCCTCTGAGCTTAGCAAAATTTGCTTTTCCCCAATTTAGTATTTTTATTCCTGGTCGATCCTTGTCCTTTTGCATAACTACCTTGAATCTAACAGAATTATGGTCACTAACACCAAAATGCTCCCCCACTGATACGCCTTCTACCTGCCCAGCTTCATTCCCTAATACTAAGTCCAGAACCATCCCCTCCCTTGTTGGGCTTGCTACATACTGGCTAAAAAAGTTCTCCTGGATGCATTTTAGGAATTCCGCACCCTCTATACCCTTCACACTAATTTTATCCCAGTTAATACTGGGGTAGTTAAAATCCCCTACTATTACTGCCCTATAGTTTTTGCACTTGTCAAAAATGTGTCTACATATTTGTTCTTCTATCTCCCTCTCACTGTTTGGGGTTCTGTAGTACACTCCCTGCAGCGGTTTGAGGCTGGGAGGTGGCAGTACTTGCTTATAAGTTAAAATGGCACTAGAAACATTAGGAAAATCGTGAGTTGAATACTGTTTAAATACTGGCATTTAATTGGTATCTGCCTAAACATATGTTAATGGTCAAGTGTCTGGAAACGGATAAACAGCGATGGACATCATTTTTTAATTTATATTGATATAAGAACATAAGAAATAGGAGTAGGCCATACCTGTTGCATGTTGCATGTTTAATGTTTTTCTGTGTAAACATATGTTGTATCTAAGTTGTGCATCAACATCAGCAGTTATCAAAGTTTGGGAAAGTATTCTGTAAGGTAGCTGTTTGCGTCACTGTTTGACCTCAGTTCTGGTTTCACCTTGAATTCAGAGCTGTAAACTGAATTATTAAATCTGTAGCAATGTGCTTATTCAATATTTGTCAGTAGTTGCTATGACAACATATACAGTTCAACACAGTACCCAATGCTGAGGTCCAGATTCTGCCCTCAAATGACCTCCACCCCACCCCACCCCCCCCCCCATACCGAAGCATGGGTAAATACATGACAAATACAGCAAAACAGAGTCCTGGCCTCGTACACTTGATGGTAGGCTAACCTTGAGTGAAACACTGACATGAGAAAACAGTTCAGATTATGAAATCATTTACATACTCTTTTTCTTATTGCCCTCATTTGAAGTCTAGAATGGGGTATTGAAACAGAACTAGAAAAAATTATTAAAGAGGTGACAATAAACTCTGCTGGGAGTGGAACTCTTTGAAATTCTACAGGATCTACTTTGTTCTGTTTATGAATAAAGGGTTAATTGCCTTTATTATAGAAAATAAAAATTAAAAAAGAGGTATCGACTATATTGCTTCTGAAGATTCTGTTCAATTCAAATTTATTAGCTTTATACTGAAAGGAACACAACCAATCAGGGTGCATCTGTAATAATGCCAATTTCACAATTCTCAAGCATCCAAGTTTACTGTTTTGGTTAGAAATATTTTTTAAACATTTGCCAATCAAAATGGTAGCAGCTCACAATTTTCATGTGGTCAGTTTCACAAAACACAAGTTCTGGAACAGGATGAGAGAAAACCAGCTAATCATGGTGCACCAAGTTGGTTACAGTAGCGTAGTGGTTATGTTACTAGTAATCCAGAGGCCTGGACTAATAATCCAGAAAACGTGAGTTCAAATCCCACCATTGCAATTTGAGAATTTGAATTCAGTTTTAAAAAGCTGGTATTAGTAGAAGTGACCATGAACCTGTCGGTTTGTCTTACAAATCCAACTAGTTCATTATTGGCCTTTAGGGAAGGAACTCTTACCTATATGGCCTATATGTGACTCCAGTTCCACACCAACATGGTTGACTCTTAACTGTCCTCTGAAGTGGCCTCGTAAGCCATTCAGTCGTATCAAACGGCTACCAACAGTTCAAGAAAGCCCATCACCACCTTCTCCATAAATGTCAGCCTTGCCAGTGGCCCCCACATCCTGAGAATGAATAAATAAACTAATCCGACTGTTATCATACTCCCCAAACAGCTGAATTGCGACTTAAGAGAGAGCAAATTCTTGTAATTATAGTTTGGTGTCCAATTTATATGCACCAGGAAGAGGAGGGTATAAAACCTGGTGAGAAAATGAGAGAGTGATGGAGGCAGAGGAGGAGTAATTGAGGTAGAGAGCAACAGGGAAAGAACAAGAAACATAAAGAGAAAGTGGGAGATTTTGACTTTGTTCGATAGTGTAAAATGGATGATAGCAAATCAACAACCCATTTTACATCTCCCAATTTCTATTCACTTCAATGGAAATAGAAATCGGGAGTGATATAAAATGGGCCCCTGATTCACTATCGCACAAAGTTGAAATCTACCCCAAAGAGTTAAGAGATATGGGGGGAAAGCAACAGAAAAACACAGAACAGCGTAGCAGAGAGAAACAAAAACATGGAGTGAAAAGGAGAGATTAACACATTTCTGTATTTTCCAGGAAGATGCATGGCTCAGGTCCTACCTGGAATAAGAGCCTGTCCCTTCTGTTTATGGGAAATGGGGCCCACAATACAGCTCTTGAAGGGGGTTCTGAAACCACTTGAGCCAACATTGACTGAAGTAAAGTAAACTGAAGCTTGTTGAGATACCGCGGCAAACATGGGAGTCGAGACCAGAGCTAGTAAAACACAACTGCTTTATTCAACCTCATGGCAAAGAGAAACTGGAAATGCCCGTGCATCCACTTAAATACTCCCCAGACAGGAAGTGCTCCCGGCAGCCTGTCCCTGCGGGAAACAAGTTGCTGGAGGAAAGGGCCCCCGGCTGGGGGCGTCTGCTTAAACTGTCCGTGCCGCCGTGAGCGGATTATATCCAGTGGTGGCATGTCGCCACAAGCTATTCAATCCCTAGCAGAAGGAATCATGTAAAAAAAAGCAGCTCTGTCATAGAAAATAATGCCAGTAAAACTAATAATAGCCAATTTCAGAGCTCACTAGGACTGGCAGAAGAACCAGGCCATCACATCCATCCTCTCTGACTCCGAACAATCTGTCCTTAGCAAAGGCCTGAGCTTCATCCCCTTACGCCCCCACCTCAATGAATTTTGAGCTCGGCATGATGCTGAGCTCTTTTTCCACCGCCTTCGTCTCCGTGCCCACTTCTCTGGCCAGGAGTCTTCCCCCCGCACGGCTGACCCTTTCTCCCGTTTTCAGAATTCTCGTTCTACCTGGACCCCTCCCCCTGGCCTCTTACCCTCTCTAGATCTTTTCATTGCGAACTGCCGCCGTGACATTGGTCGTCTCCATTTCTCAGCTCCCCTCACTCACTCCAACCTACCTCCCTCTGAACTTGCAGTACTCCATTCTCTCAGATCCAACCCCAACATTGTCATTAAACCTGCTGACAAGGGTGGTGCTGTTGTTGTTTGGCGAACCGACCTCTACCTAGCGGAAGCTGAACGCCAACTCTCCAACACCTCCTCCTACCTCTGCCTGGACCATGACTCCACTACCGAACATCAAGCCACCATTTCCAAGACTGTCACTGACCTTATCTCCTCTGGAGATCTTCCCCCCACGGCCGCCAACCTCATAGTTCCCCAACCCCGCACAGCCCGCTTCTACCTCCTTCCCAAGATCCACAAACAGGACTGCCCTGGTTGACCCATCGTTTCAGCCTGTTCTTGCCCCATGGAACTTATCTCTTCCTATCTCGACTCTATTTTTTCTCCCCTTGTCCAGTCTCTTCCCACCTACATCTGCGACTCTTCCGACGCCCGACGCCACTTTAACAGTTTCCAGTTTCCTGGCCCCAACCACCTCCTTTTCACCATGGACATACAATCCCTCTACACCTCCATCCCCCACCAGGATGGCCTGAGGGCACTCCGCTTCTTCCTTGAACTGAGGCCCAACCAGTCCCCATCCACCACCACCCTCCTCCGCCTGGCTGAACTTGTTCTCACATTGAACAACTTCTCCTTTGACTCCACTCACTTCCTCCAAATCAAAGGTGTTGCTATGGGAACCCACATGGGTCCTAGCTATGCCTGCCTTTTCGTGGGATATGTGGAACACTCTTTGTTCCAGTCCTACTCAGTTCCCCTCCGTCACCTCTTTTTCTGTTACATTGATGACTGTATCGGTGCCATTTCCTGCTCTCGCCCTGAACTAGAAAATTTCATTCACTTTACTTCCAATTTCCATCCTTCCCTCACCTTCACATGGTCCATCTCCAACTCTTCCCTTCCCTTCCTCAACTTCTCCGTCTCCATCTCTGGGGATAGGTTATTGACAAACATTCACTACAAGCCCACTGACTCCCACAGCTACCTGGACTACACTTACTCCCACCCTGTTTCCTGTAAGGACTCTATTCCATTCTCCCAGTTTCTCCGTCTCCGCCGCATCTGCTCTGACGATGCCACCTTCCATACCAGTGCTTCCGACATATCTTCCTTTTTCCTCAACCAAGGATTCCCCTATTCTGTGGTTGACACGGCCCTTGACCGTGTCCGTTCTATCTCCCGCACTTCTGCCCTCACCCCTTCCCTCCCTCCCAGAACCATGTTAGGGTTCCCCTTGTCCTCACCTTTCACCCCACCAGCCTCCACATTCAACGGATCATCCTCCGCCATTTCTGCCACCTCCAGCGTGATCCCACATCTTCCCCTCACCTCCCCTTTCAGCATTCCGAAGGGACTGCTCCCTCCGCGACACCCTGGTCCACTCCTCTATCACCCCAACACCTCTTTCCCTTCACCCGGCACCTTCCTGTGCAAGCGCAGGAGATGCAACACATGCCCTTATACCTCCCCGCTTCCCACTGTCCAGGGCCCCAAACATCCCTTCCAGGTGAAACAGCGATTTACTTGTACTTCTTGCAATCTAGTATACTGTATTCGCTGCTCACGATGTGGTCTCCTCTACATTGGGGAGACCAAGCGTAGATTGGGTGACCACTTTGCGAAACACCTCCGTTCAGTCCGTAAGGGGGACCCCGAGCTTCTGGTCGCCTGTCACTTTAATTCTCTGCTCCACTCCCACTCAGACCTCTCTGTCCTCGGCCTCTTACATTGTTCCACTGAAGCTCAACGTAAGCTCAAGGAATAGCACCTAATCTTTCGATTAGGCACTTTACATCCTTCTGGACTCAACATAGAGTTCAACAATTTCAGATCATAACCTCGGCCCCTATCATATATATATTTTTTTCCACACTTTTTGTTTGTGTCTTCTTTTCTTCTCTCCCACATGGCAGCTGTCTTTCATTCTGCCAGCGCAATTTACACTTCATTTAGAGCCATCTTTTGTTTCTTAACCTGTCCCATTACCATCTCCTTTTGCCTTGAACTCTCCATTGGTTGGAATCATACCTAGCACAAAGGAAGTTGGCTGTGGTTGTTGGAGGTCATTCATCTCAATCACATGACATTACTGCAGGAGTTACTCAGGGCAGTGTCCTAGGCCCAACCATTTTCAGCTGTTTCATCAATGACCTTCCCTCCATCATAAGGTCAGAAGTGGGGATGTTCGCTGATGATTGCACACTGTTCAGCACCATTCGAGACTCGTCAGATACTGATGCAGTCTGTGTCCATATGCAGCAAGACCTGGACAACATTCAGACTTGGGCTGACAAGTGGCAAGTAACATTCGCACCACACAAGTGCCAGGCAATGACCATCTCCAACAAACGAGACTCTAACCATCTCCCCTTGACATTCAATGGCATTACCATCGCTGAATCCCCCACTATCAACATCCTGGGGGTTACCATTGATCAGAAACTGAACTGGACCAGCCATATAAATACTGTGGCTACAAGAGCAGGCCAGAGGCTGGGAATTCTGTGGCGAGTGTCTCACCTCCTGACTCCCCAAAGCCTTTCCACCATCTACAAGGCACAAGTCAGGAGTGTAATGGAATACTCTCCACTTGCCTGGATGAGTGCAGCTCCAACAACACTCAAGAAGCTCGACACCATTCAGGATAAAGCAGCCCGCTTGATTGGCACTCCATCCACCACCTTCAACATTCACTCCCTCCACCACCGGCGCACTGTGGCTGCAGTGTGTACCATCTACAAGATGCACTGCAGCAACTCGCCAAAGCTCCTTCAACAGCACCTTCCAAACCCGCGACCTCTACCACTTAGAAGGACAAGGGCAGCAGACGCATGGGAACATCACCACCTACAAGTTCCCCTCCAAGCCACACACCATCCTGACTTGGACCTGTATCGCCGTTCCTTCACTGTCGCTGGGCCAAAAGCCTGGAACTCCCTTCCTAACAGCATTGTGGGTGTACCTACACCATATGGACTGCAGTGGTTCAAGAAGGCGGCTCACCACCATCTTCTCAAGGGCAATTAGGGATGGGCACTAAATGCAGGCCTAGCCAGCGACGCCCACATCCCATCAATGAATAAAACAAAAAAAATATCTCTTAATGCCTCTTAACCTCTCCTGCCTTCTATCCTATCACACACCTTCCCTTTTGTTCTTTCATCCCCTCCCCCTTTCCCAGCTCCTACACGTGTTTAAAAATCTGTTCCATTTCCTGCTTTTTTCCAGTTCTGACGAAAGGTCATCGATCTGAAACGTTAACTCTGTTTCTCGCTTCACAGATGCTGCCTGACCTGCTGAGTATCTCCAGCATTTTCTGTTTTTATATCACATCCATCTCCCTGGCTGCAGTGCCTTCTATGCTATTGGTGCCTGCTGTACACCATTGTCTACCTAGTCTTCCATGGTGAGGCATTTCTCAATGACATATGATTATAATTTTTCTGACTTTATCTGAGTTATATTGTAAGATATCCCCCAAGCATCTGAGGTATTGCATTAACATGCCAAATATCTGCCCAATAAGGACTCTGGCTCACCCATAGACCTGGTTGTATTTTATCCCTGCTGCCGTAAGTGGGTAACTGGGTGGCGCGATTGAAATGTGTGCCCGAAGACGTCGACCTGAGACCCAATCGAAATTGGGCCTCGGGCAATATCTGCGTGAAACTACCGAGCTGCGGATGCCAATCAGGCATCCTGATGTAACTTACCGATCAGGGTCTAACCAATTCTGACTAGTTCCAACGCCCAGCCGGCCTGCAGGCAAGTCCTGGTCAGGGGAGGCAAAGCCGAGGTGGGCAGGCCTGGGTCGACGGCTCTTCCTGGCTCATTAGAAATTAAACTATTCGGTTTTCTGGCCGTTTTTTCAGTGGCCTCCTTAAGGGCGGCTGGTTAGGTCTCTCAAGAGCTGGAACAAATGGGTTCTGCTTGTGCGGTGCAAACTCTGCCCTTTAGCAGCCCAACTTCATTCGGGATGCTACAACCAGTGTTAGGACCCTGATTTTCACATGCAAGGTACATGCCTGTTTCAACCGGGTGCCCTGCATTCCTAGAAGTCCCCAGCTTCCAATTTGGCAGCTGCCGCACTTCTGGGGGATATCAAGCGCCGGAGACTGCGACTGAAAATTGGTCCCCCCACGTTGATTTTAAGCCCAAAAAGTAGGCGCAATGATGTTGAACTTCTCTCCCACTTATTTTTACTACTGCTGATATTTCTACTTTTTTTTTAAATTCCACTTTTTGCCTTTTTAGTCAGTCTAACTCCTGCTGTTTGTATTATTTTTAAGTCCCGCTCCACATGTTTTTCATAGAATCATAGAATAATGCAGCACAGAAAGAGGCCATTCAGCCCATTGTGCCTGTGCCTGTGCCAGCTCTTCGGTAGAGCTATCCAATTAGTCCCACACCCCTGCTCTTTCCCCATAGCCCTGTAAATTTTTCCCTTTAAAATATTTATCCAATTCTGTTTTGAAAATTACTATTGAATCTGCTTCCACCACCCTTTCCACAATTCGCTGTGTACATTTTTTTTTCCTCATGTTGCCTCTAGTTCTTTTGTCAATCACCTTAAATCTGTATCCTGTGGTTACCCTTATGCCACTGGAAACAGTTTCTCCTCATTCTTCCTACCAAAATGTATCACTTCACACTTCTCTGCGTTAAATTCCATCTGCCATGTGTCTGCCCATTTAACCACTCTGTCTATGTCCTTTTGAAGTCTGTTACTATCCTCATCATCATCGTCATCGTGTCCTCTGCAAACTTTGAAATTATATCCTGAATACCCAAGTCCAGGTCATTAATATATATCAAAAAGAACAGTAGTCCTAATACTGACTCCCAGGGAACACCACTGTATACTGACCTCCAGTCTGAAAGACATCCATTCACCACTACTTTCTGTCCCTTAGCCAATTTTGAATCCATGCTGCCACTGTCCCTTTAATCCCATGTACATTAATTTTGCTAACAAGTCTATTATGTGGTACTTTGCCATACACTTTTTGAAAGTCCATATACACAACATCAACTGCACTACCCTTATCAACCCTCTCCATTACTTCATCAAAGAGCTCAATTAAGGTAGTCAAACACAATTTACCTTTAACAAATCCATGCTGACTTTCATTTATTAGCTCATAGTTTTCGAAATGCCAATTAATTTTATCCCGGATTATTATATCTAAAAGTTTCCCCACAGTTGCCTGTTTTATTCCTCTTCCCTTTTTTAAACAGGGGTGTAACATTTGCAATCGTCCAGTTCTCTGGCACTCCCCCCACCTCCCCCCCATATCTAAGGAGGATTGGAAAATTGTGGCCAGAACCTCCGCAATATTCACCCTTACTTCCCTCAGTAACCTAGGATGCATCCCATCCGGACTGGGTGACTTTTCTACTTTGAGGACTGCCAACCTTTTAAGAACCTCCTCTATCGCTACTACCGCCTCCTTTACTGCTACATTGGCAGCATCCTCTTCGAAACACAGAAAAATAGGAGCAGAAGCAGGCCATTCGGCCCTTCGAGCCTGCTCCACCATTCAATATGATCATGGCTGATCCTCTATCTCAATACCATATTCTCCCTCTGTCCCCAATCCCCTTGATGGCTTTTGTGTCTAGAAATCTATCTATCTCCTTCTTAAACATATTCAGTGACTTGGCCTCCGCAACCTTCTGTGATAGAGAATTCCACAAGTTCACCACCCTCTGGGTGAAGAAATTTCTCTCATCTCAATCCTAAATGTCCTACCCCGTATCCTGAGACTGTGACCCCTCATTCTCGATCCACCAGCCAGAGGAAACATCCTCCCTGCTTCCAGCCTGTCTAGCCCTGTCAGAATTTTATACGTTTCAATGAGATCCCCTCTCATTCTTCTAAACTCTAGTGAATACAGGCCTAGTCGACCCAATCTCTCCTCATATGACAGTCCTGCCATCCCAGGAATCAGTCTGGTGAACCTTCGCTGCACTCCCTCTATGGCAAGTATATCCTTTCTTAGGTAAGGAGACCAAAACTGCACACAGTACTCCAGGTGTGGTCTCACCAAGGCCCTGTATAACTGTTGTAAGAGTCATGAAAGAAAATACTTTAAAATATTGGTTAAATAGTATAATACAGTTAATTTACCTGACTGACTTATTGTATTGAGAAACCCCCTATTTTCTTGTTCCAGTAGTATAGTCTGAGATACCCCCTTTATTCTTGCTACAATGGTACAGTCCCTAAGATTGTCACATGGTATCCAGCCATTTTACAGTTCAAGCTGCACGAGGCTGGAGAGAAGGTAAAGGCTTTTGAGGGCTGGAGCAATACAGTTTTTGACCGTATTCGTTTAAACGTGTTTTGCTTTGTAATTCTGTTTGTAAGGTGTTACAGTAAACAGTTTAAAGACAAAGTTACGTTTTGGAACGTTTTATTTCGACACGCATCTACTCATTGTTAAAAGCCTCAAAGCTCAGTGGCTGCATGTTTGGAAATTACGAAGCGCCACTACATTAGTCAAAAACTAGCTCCCTAAGAAGGAAAGGACGGAATTGTCGGCGAACGTATACATGAATGGTCACGGAGCCAGACGACAATATAAGAAAGCGAAGGTACAGTGACTGTTACTTGCCTTGTTCATTCTATTGAGAAGCTAAATAAGAGCTGCGGGTAAAATGGCCGAGGCCTTACGGAGCCGTGAGGAGCTTCCCCCAGCCAGAAGGATTGTTGGCCAAAAGAGGGAAGTAAAGCTCACCCCAAAGGCAATAGAAGAGAAGTTACATAGAAGAATAGGTGCAAGGAGGGCTAAATTAGCTCAGATAACTGGAAAAATGAAGATAATTGATTGTCTCATGGAAGATAATGCTAATATTAAGAAAGCTGAAGACATAATGCATTATGATTTCTTCAAGTTGCATGAAGAATTTAATGTACTCAATGAAGATGTATTAGCACTTCTGTCTGAAGAAGAGGGAAACGCTGATCAGCACAACTGGTTTGATCTTAAATCATCCAGCATTAAGGACTATGTCAAGGCCACAGAACAGTGGATGTTAAAGATTCGTCAAGATGCTGATACAGCAGAGAAAGATAAAGATGACGATGAAGTCGGACCAGATGATAGCATTTCAGAGACTTCAGCCAGACTGAGCAAAAATCAAAAAGAAGGTAGCTCTGTTTCTGGACACAGGTCAGTCGCTTCTACCACACGCTCGTCGCGACGCATGAGAGAGGAGGTTGAACAGGCAGTGTTGATGGCGTGCGCAGCATCTTTAGTGGAGAAGCAAGCTCTTGAACGGGAATAGGCCCAACTGCAGGCCCAACAGGCCCAACTGCAGGCCCAACAGGCCCAAGTGCAGGCAAAGAAAGAACAGCTGGAGATAAAAACAGCTATTGCGGTCTCAGATGCCAGGTTGAGTGTGTATGAAGATTATGAAGGCTCACAGGATGGCATGAACGAATACTGCCAGTCAATGTTGTCACACAGAGTTGGATCCAGGGCACCTTCAAGAGTTAAAAGAGAGTCCGAAGGCCATCTCCTGGCATTACAGCGTGGAAGAGTGGCCTCTCCACTAACAGGAGCACGTGATGCTACCCCAGACATCAGACGGTCTAGACTAGACCCTGCTGATGACCACCAGAGGCCTGAAGACACAGGGAGAAGCCTATACCGAGTGATGCAACGTCAGAACGAAATTACAGAGATGCTTGTAAAACAACAGAATCTGTTTCGACTCCCTCAAAGAGACATACCAGTGTTCCAAGGCGACCCACTCAAGTATAAGCCCTTCATCAGATCCTTCAAACAAGCCATTGACTCCAAAACAGAGAGCAGCAGTGATAAGTTATACTACCTGGGACAGTACACCAGTGGTAAACCACAAGACCTGGTCAGAAGCTGTGAACACATGAGACCGGACCGGGGATACATAGAAGCCAGGAAGTTGCTGCAGGAGCACTATGGTAACGAGCTGAAGATAGCGACTGCATATATTGAAAAGGCTACCAAGTGGCCACAGGTCAGATCGGAGGACGGGGAGGCATTGAACACATATGTTCTTTTTCTCATAGGATGTCGCAACACCATGGAGGATGTTGAATTCATGGAAGAGATGGACAATCCTACGACTATGAGAATCATCATCTCTAAGCTTCCTTACAGGATGAGAGAACAATGGAGAAGAACAGCCTTTGAGATAATGGAGAGACGGTAAAGTAGAGCCAGGTTTGCAGACTTAGTGAATTTCATAGACAAACAGGCTAAAATTGCTAGGGACCCATTGTTTGGAAACATCCAGGATGTCAGCCCGACTACTGATGGAAGAGTGAAAGCCAAGCCTGCTGAATCAAAGACTCTCAGGAAAGGTGGTTCCAGGGGAAGCAGCTTTGCAACTATCGTCACTCAGGCTGGGGAAGAAAGGTCTCAGAACTCATCTCCCAAAAGGAGCAGCACAGTGACGCCTGCTAATGCCTTTCAGAAGCCATGTTTATTCTGCCAGAAGAATCATACATTGGATTTCTGCAGTGACATCAAAGCACAGCCACATAAGGACAGAATCGAATTTCTGAAGTACAATGGCCTATGTTTTGGATGTCTCTCTCAGGGGCACCTGAGTAGAAACTGTAAGCAAAGAACAACATGCAGAGAGTGCACTCGGAAACATCCCAGTCTGCTGCATATCCACAAAGAAGAATAAGTCTCTAAGAAGAGTGAAGAAAACAATACCGACGAGAAGGTTGTTTCAAGTGCTCTGGTGTCGCTAGAACCAGAGACTTGTGGATTCACTGGGGCCGGTGACAGTGATTGTATTCTTGCCATTGTATCCGTAAAGATCAAGTCTAAGAGGAGTGAGAAGTTTGTGGAGACTTACGCCTTCATGGATCCAGGTAGTTCAGCAACGTTCTGCACAGAATCACTCATGCGACAGCTGAACGTTAGAGGCAGAAGAACAGAAATCCTATTACGCACCATGGGTCATGAGAAGTCAATGCAAAGTTATATCCTGTCAGACTTAGAAGTGTGTGGACTTGAAGAGAAGGACTTCATAGGCCTGCCTAATGTTTTCACACAGAGGGAGATTCCTGTTAAAATAGGAAACTTAGCCCTGCAGAAGGATGTGGAGAGATGGCCTTACCTGGAAAAGGTGCGTCTCCCATATATTGAAGCAGAAATTGGCCTATTAATTGGAACCAATGCCTACAAAACTATGGAGCCATGGCAGGTGATAAACAGCAAGGATGACGGACCCTACGCAGTCAGGACAGCCCTTGGATGGGTAGTCAATGGACCGGTAAGGAGAGATGATGGCAACAAGTCGAACAAGGAGCAACGACAAAATGTAACAGTTAATTGTATCTCTATCGCAAGCATTGAAGAGCTGTTGATACAGCAGTTCAACGCAGACTTTTCAGAACGCAGCTGTGAGGAAAAGACAGAGATGTCACAAGAAGACCATCAGTTCATGGATTTGATGACAAGGTCTACACAGTTCATTGATGGCCCCTATCACATTGGTTTGCCACTGAGAAGACAGACCGCGAAGATGCCGAACAATCGCTGCATAGCAGAGCAGCGCGCCATCAGTCTAAAGAGAAAGCTGAACAAGAACCCCGACTTTCACGAAGACTACAAAGGCTTCATGAGAAACATCATAGCGAAAGGCTATGCTGTAAAAGTGCCCGAGGAACAGTTGAACAGAGATGATGGAAGGGTCTGGTACATTCCTCATCACGGTGTGTATCACCCAAAGAAGAAAAAGATCCGTGTAGTGTTTGACTGCGCCGCCTCATTCAGAGGAACTTCACTGAATGACCAGCTGCTTCAAGGTCCTGATCTTACTAGTACCCTCATCGGCGTCTTGACTAGGTTTAGACAAGAGCTCGTTGCCATGATGGCAGACATAGAATCAATGTTCTACCAAGTCAGAATCCCTGATGAAGATGCTGATCTTCTGCGTTTCCTTTGGTGGCCAGATGGCGACGTTAGTCAAGCGATGGTGGAATGTAGAATGGCTGTACACTTGTTCGGAGCCACATCATCTCCCAGCTGTGCAAGCTACGCTCTCAGAAAAACTGCAGAAGATGGCAAAGGCAAAGCACCATCAGAGGCTGTGGAGACAATCTTCAGAAACTTTTATGTCGATGACTGTCTGAAGTCCGTGTCAACAGAAGACGATGCCATTGCACTGTCAAGAGACCTTAGGACTCTGTGTTCGAATGGAGGATTCCATCTGACTAAGTGGATAAGCAACAGCAGAGCAGTTCTAGCTTCTATCCCAGAAAAGGAAAGAGCCACTGAAGTCAAAGATCTGGACCTGAGCCACGATGTCCTTCCTATTGAGAGAGCTCTTGGTGTACAATGGTGCATTGAGTCAGACACGTTCAACTTCAGAATAATGGTGAACGAAAGACCATCCACAAGACGAGGGATTCTCTCCATGGTCAGTTCCATCTACGACCCTCTTGGATTCCTGGCACCACTCATTCTGCCGGTGAAGCTGATCCTACGAGAGCTGTGTAGAGACAAGAGAGGATGGGATGAAGATATCCCAGAAGGTCAAGCTCAGAGATGGCTCAGATGGTTGACAGATTTGCAACAACTTTCTAGCTTCAACGTCAGTAGATGCATCAAGCCTGTGAGTTTTGGAGTTACAAAGACGGCTCAACTACATCATTTCTCGGACGCCAGTGAGGACGGCTATGGCACGGCTACTTACCTCTTGCTGACAAATCAACAGGGCCAGAAACATTGTGCCTTCCTCATGGGGAAATCCAGGGTGGCTCCGCTGAAGCAGGTCACCATCCCGAGACTGGAGTTGACGGCAGCGGTTGTTGCAGTTAAAGTTGTCCAGGTGATGCGGAAAGAGTTACAGCTCCCATTAGAAGAATCTGTCTTCTGGACGGATAGCACGACGGTGCTGAAGTATATAGAGAATGAGAAGATACGCTTCAAGACCTTCGTAGCAAACAGAATCTCATCCATTAGAGAAGCTACACAACCATCTCAATGGAGGTATGTAAACACCTCATTAAACCCAGCAGATCAAGCCTCACGGGGATTGAAGGCTGAAAACTTCATGAGGAGTGAAACTTGGATATCAGGCCCAAGTTATCTGCTGGAAACAGAGAGATCATGGCCAGAAAGACCAGATATGCCAAGTCAGATTGCTGAAGATGACGTCGAATTCAAGAGATCAGTCACAGTAAATCTCATAAATACGAAAGAGAACTTTGACACAGTGAACAAGCTTGTTAACCATTTCTCAGGATGGCACCAGTTGAGGAAAGCAGTTGCATGGTTTCTAAGGTTGAAAGAGTTGCTGCTACACCTGAGCGGTAAGAGAAAAGAGTACCGAGCCACTATCCATCATTGACCATGGAGGATTTGGCCAAGGCTGAGATGGAGATAGTTTGCTTCAGTCAAAGACAAAGATATCCAGAAGAAATCGAAGCTTTACAGCGAAATACTCCAATCAAGAAAGGTAGTCATATCTACAAGCTGGACCCTACACTGCAAGATGGAGTACTGAGGGTGGGAGGGCGACTAAACAAATCTGCTATGCCAGAGGAGGCCAAGCATCCTGCTATCCTTTCTAAGGACCTCTGGGTTGCTACTCTCATTCTTCAGCATATACACCAGAGTATTGGACACAGTGGGAGGAATCACGTGCTTGCGAAGCTAAGACAAAGATACTGGATTCCAGGAGCTAATTCTGTAATAAGAAAAATACTCTCTGAATGCATTGTTTGCAGACGGTTATACGCTAGAGCTGGGGAGCAGAAAATGGCAGACCTGCCTGAAGACCGTTTGTTACCAGACAAGCCCCCATTTACAAACGTAGGGGTGGACTATTTCGGGCCTTTCGAGGTAAAGCAAGGACGGAGCCTTGTCAAGAGATATGGTGTGCTTTTCACTTGTTTGACCATCAGAGCAGTTCATATTGAGGTGGCACACACGCTTGACACTGATTCCTGTATTAACGCCCTGCGGCGCTTTGTCTGTGGAAGAGGACAGGTGTCCATTATGCGTTCTGATAATGGCACTAATTTTGTTGGAGTAGAGAGAGAACTACGGGAAGCTATTGAAGGTTGGAATCAGCTTAAAATACAGGAAGCCATGATGCAAACAGGAATTAAGTGGATCTTCAATCCACCGGCTGCATCCCACCACGGAGGTGTCTGGGAAAGACAGATACACACCGTAAGAAAACTACTCAGTTCTGTACTGAAGCTGCAAGTGCTTGACGACGAGGGACTTCAAACTGTTCTGTGTGAGGTTGAAGCCATCATTAATGACCGACCGATAAGTAAGACATCAGATGATCCCAATGACCTCGAAGCCCTGACTCCGAACCACCTGTTGTTGTTGAAAACACAGCCAGTCATGCCCCCGGGAGTCTTCAAAAAGGAAGATCTGTATGCCCGTCGGAAGTGGAGGCAAGTTCAGTATATGTCAGACCTTTTCTGGACCAGATGGACAAGAGAATACTTACCTCTGCTACAGGAGCGTCAGAAATGGTCCAAAATAAAGAGGAACTTCATTGTCGGAGACATCGTCTTAATCGTGGATGATTCAGCCCCTAGAAATTCTTGGTTGATGGGAAAAATAATTAATACCATGCCAGACTCCAGAGGCGTTGTTCGTCGCGTTTGTTTGCAAACCAAGACCAGTACCCTGGAAAGACCGATCACAAAGCTCTGCCTGCTACAAGAAGCAGCGTGAAAGGTTCCTGAACGAAAAAAGTGGACATTTATATTGTAAATATGTTGAACTCATTAGTTTATGACTCTTAAGAATGTTTGAGTAATTGATATGCTTCATGTGCCTAGTCAATTAGGGGCCGGAATGTAAGAGTCATGAAAGTTTAAGAAAGAAAATACTTTAAAATATTGGTTAAATAGTATAATAGTTAATTTACCTGACTGACTTATTGTATTGAGAAACCCCCTATTTTCTTGTTCCAGTAGTATAGTCTGAGATACCCCCTTTATTCTTGCTACAATGGTACAGTCCCTAAGATTGTCACATGGTATCCAGCCATTTTACAGTTCAAGCTGCACGAGGCTGGAGAGAAGGTAAAGGCTTTTGAGGGCTGGAGCAATACAGTTTTTGACCGTGTTCGTTTAAACGTGTTTTGCTTTGTAATTCTGTTTGTAAGGTGTTACAGTAAACAGTTTAAAGACAAAGTTACGTTTTGGAACGTTTTATTTCGACACGCGTCTACTCGTTGTTAAAAGCCTCAAAGCTCAGTGGCTGCATGTTTGGAAATTATGAAGCGCCACTACAACTGTAGTAAGACATCCTTGCTCCTGTACTCAAATCCTCTTGCAATGAAGGCCAACATACCATTTGCCTTCCTAACTGCTTGCTGCACCTGCATGTTTGCTTTCAGTGACTGGTGTACAAGGACACCCAAGTCTCTTTGTACATCAACATTTCCCAATCTATCACCATTTATATAATACTTTGCCTTTCTGTTTTTTCTACCGAAGTGGATAACTTCATATTTATCCGTCTTCACGTTATACTGCATCTGCCATGTATTTTCCCACTCACTCAATGTGTCTAAATCGTCTTGAAGCCTCTTTGCATCCTCCTCACAACTCGCAATCCCACCTAGTTTTGTGTCACCAGCAAACTTGGAAATATTACATTTGGTTCCCTGTCTTCTCTAGTAAAGACAGATGCAAAGTACTCATTTAGTACCTCAGCCATGCCCTCTGTCTCTGGAAGAATATCTCCTTTTTGGTCCCTAGTCTGCCCCACCTTTCCTTTGACTATCCCTTTACTACTTATATGTTTATAAAAGATGTTTGGGTTTTCTTTTATGTTAGCCGCAAATCTATTCTCCTACTCTCTCTTTGCCCCTCTTATTCCCTTTTTTAGATCTTCTCTGTACTTTTTACATTCAGCTTGGTTCTCTACTGTATTATGATGACATTTGTCATAATCCCCCTTTTTCTTATTTTAATTTCTATATCTTTAGTCATCCAGGGAGCTCTAGCTTTGGACGCCCTTCCTTTCCCCCTCGTTTCCTTATTTATTTTTTCCAAACTTCTACAATTAATTAAAAACCTTTTCATACATAATTCAGCCTAAATTTCCATATATCTCTACAATGACACAATCTCCATTATACCATCTGATTCTCCTATCCTTATCAAACAATGCATCATCTAACTTCCCATAAGCAGTATGGGGAGTTACACTGAAGTGACGAGGACATATGAAACATTAGGGAAGCAAAGAAGAGAAAACAGTAGGGCTGTGATGAGGTTAGTAGAGATCTTCCTACTCCTGGTCCTGGCCTCCCCCATGCCCCCAAAAGTTTTCTTTAGCCACTTCTAGCTGGTCTTGGCACCTCGTCTCCCACCACCCAATCATCGAGCTGCAGCTACCTGCCTACCCACCACACTCTTTTGATGTAAAACAGCACATTGCCACAGGAATTGTAAATTCAGTACATGGGTCGCATGTTTGATTGAAAACTCATTATTAGTACTTGCGGTACCTGTTACTCTTGGGTGATGCTGCGGTAGGTAATTTCAATGTTAAATGTGAAGCAAATGAAAATAATCATTAAATAATTCTGAGCTATTTTCCCTTCATCTTCAATTGTTCCACCAAGTTTATTTTTTAAAGATCCAACTTCCTTCCTACCCCCTCATTTACAGCATCCAGCGAGGAGTGGTGAAGTAAGATTTAAAAATGAGCGTAACAGGGCACGTTTAGTAGAACGCAATTGCGGCAGCAAAATGTTTAAAGATGAAATGTACTAATTATTCGTATGTTTAATTGCAGAAATGACCATACCAGTTTAGAGAGATGAAACTTACAAAAAGAGACACTGACATAACCCTTTTCTGGAAAAACGAAACTTAGTAGTGGTCAAGAGAGAGAATGACTCGTTTCTCAGAAATCACATGTCCTGATGACTCATTTCCAAGAAATCAGAGGGTCCACAGGCCCCTGCAGTGAAAAGTGAAACTTATGTTATAGGCTACCTTGTATAAGTTGGACACACCTAGTTAGTGATTAATGTATAGACTTTTAAATCGATTGGACCTCTTGTAGTAGGAGGTCTCGAAATATGTGTATAACTGTGTAAACCTCAAGAGATTTGGTGGAGTCAGAGCCTTGTGTTGGGACGCAAGAGCCACAGCTCCCCAGGCCTGAATAAACCATTTTTACTTCAATTATTGGGTCTGTCTTTCTTACAACAAGCCAGTGTCGTCGACTTTGTATATCACTTAGTCTGCACTTTGGGGGCTTACATCAATTGGCGACGAGGATGGGATACGCGATCTGAACAAGACTCTCGGACAGTGTTAACCTAAGACGGGTGAGTATGTTTTTAATTACCACCTGTAAAATTAGAGGTTAATCGCTGACGAGACGTTAAGTCAGAATCGACGTATAAAAGAACTATAAAAAGAAAGACACCTTTAATTGAAGGCAGTTAAAATGTAAACTGCAGTTAGGGGCAGGTAGTTCCCTAAGCCGAGTGGTGGCAAACTGAGAGGGGCGGAAAGACCCCTACCCCGGGAGGCGGGAAATCCTTTTAGCTGAATGGCGGCAAACCGAGAGGGGCGGAAAGACCCCTACCCCGGGGAGGCGGGAAATCCTTTCAGCCGTGAGGCGGCGAAACCTCAGTTAGGGGCAGGGCGTTCCCTAAACAATTGAATGAATGGGTGCACCGCGGTGAGTGAATGAAATAAAACCCCTACAGTCACAAAGAGGTTAAAACTCAAAACCTCGGGACTAAAGGGTTGGTGTGTTTAACGAAACAGAGTGATTGACAGGAAGTGAGCAATTAATCAGAGTAACGTTATAGGGGTAAGCAACGTAGTGTATAAACCTAATTCACCAATACCGTGAATTAAGCATTAAACATAGCAGTTAGTTATGACTAAGAGGGTGGAAGAAGAATCCTCAAGGGACCTGGATTCTATAACCCGACTCCTGGAAAAAAAACAGTGCAGAGAGCCAAAGGCTTGGTGGGGAGGAGCTAAAGATAAAGAGGCAACAGATAATGTATGGAATTGAAACAGAAGGGAGAGATAAAGAAGGAAAAAGATCTAATTTGCAGGTGAACCAATTTGAAACCCCAGCAAGGAAAAAAAAAAAGAAACAAACAGGGATTTGGAAACTAGGGAAAGCTGTTGAGTCACAGATTTAAAAAGGAAGGAAAAGATAAACTTAAAGCTTTACCAACATGGAAGTTATTAGCATCTGTACCAAGACAAGTAAAACAAGAGATTTGCTGAATGAAAGGAACCTTAGACATATGCTGGAATTACAGTTTGTATAAAAATGTGTGAGTGTGGATGTTTTCCTGATTAGGAATGTTTAAGAGGATACAATATTCCTTTGTCTGAAAATCTGTCCGTTAGGAAAAAGAAATGTCTGCTGTGTGTTGTAGCTCCACCCACTTCTCTGTGTTAAAGAAAAGCATTTAACCCCTTTTGTCTTGTCTTGGATTTTGGAAGTTTAAGAATGTGCAAATAAGATTGTGCCCTCAGAATGGAAAAAAAACCTATTACAATTTAAGTTAAGCTGGAGTGTAAAAACTGAGAAGAGCAACAAAAAGTTTGTTTAATGAAAGATTAAGTTTCAGTCCAAGATCTAACCTTGGAGTTATGAGGTAAATTAACCTATTAAAACCAGACTTTCATTGTGGCCACAGTGAAATTCTGGTTGATGTAAATTGGTGTAGTCCGAATTGAATAAGATAACTCCACTCCGCAAGAATATCTGATAGTGGCAGGTCCCTCTACAATATTTAATTGACTATGGTACTGGAAGCCTTATAGAAGGCGGGACTAGAGTTAAACCTTAGAAAGGTATAGGTAGGGAAGGATGAAGTAGTCTACCTAGGATACATAGTGACACAAGGGAAGAGACAAATGCCCAAAAACAGATGGGAGGGAAATTAGGACTGGTTGCGTGCTTTGATTGCTCGCAAGCTTCTAGGGATGGCAACAGGAAGGGACCGCGCCAGAGAGGGGAGGGGAATCTGAGGATGTTTGTTGACGCATTGGTAGGGGGCCGACAGTGAAAAATGTTAATAGACACAGGAGCCACAATCTCATTGACAGACTTACCCTTACCCCAAACGAAACTTTCAGTTAGTATAGCAGGAATCGGTGGACGAAGAATCAGGACTTATAAGAGCAAAACAGTCTTACTAGAAATTGGATGTATAATAGTACCTACACAGTTGTGGGTATGCGAGAACACCAAAGGAACAATCGTAGGGATAGATATACTGTGAGAAGTAGGAGCTTTAGTCGACCCTAAAGCGAATGAAGTGTACTGGCCCCCAGATTATAAATTAAACAAACAGACAGACCCGGGAAACAAAGTAGAAATGGCCCAGCCTATACAGGATTTGATCAAAGGGGGATAGCCAAAGGAAAAAGTGTAAACCTATATAAATAGTCGGAATGCCTTTGGGGTGGTGTCTGATTACATGATAGCGGGAGTAGGCAGGGATATATGACACCAGGAGGAGGACCCGTAAGAGACAAGAATATAATCAAGGAATTAGTAGGAACCTCTCTCCTACCCAAAGAGTGCATAATAATAAATTAAAGCACACAAGAGGATGGGCAGCTAAACGAGCAATTGAGAGAGGGGATCTGACCAATGAAGCCCAAATGTTCATGTTGAGTCAAAGTGTGAAACCACAACTGTCTTTCAGTCAGGGATGTTTTTTGGGTTGCGTGAAGTGACGCAATAATGTTTAGCTCCACCTTCAAAAGCCTGCGAAGGAGTTAACCCTTTCCACTGACAGCTGTTTGAGTTCACCAAGCAACAACTTTAGTATTACTGAATAGAATTGAAAGATATTGGACATTATTAAATTTAAGTTTCTTAATGTTAAGCTGATATTTCCCCACAGTGATAGAAGGAAAATTAGAATTTGATAAATGGAAGTTATCTTATAAACTAATGGCAGCACCGTCTCAAACGGCCGGGAGACTGCTTGGGAGGCTGTCCTGTTACCCAAAGATAAATCTGGACAGATAGTTAGAGACATGAGGCCAAAGACCAACAGATTATACGGGATGGAGAACAGGATACACGGGACGACCAGAAGGAGGTCTTAGCAATAGATAGCAAAGTGATAGCAGAAATAATACCAGCCAAACCAGGGCTAGCACCCAGATGGTCAGGACCTTATGAAGTATTAATGAATAGTGACACATGTGCTCATGTAGATGGGTCTGGAACGGGTAAAGGAAGGTGGAAACACTGGACTCAGTTAAAAATATATAAGAAAGACAATGAGTAAACCAGAGATGGTGCCCTTTTTGACAGAGTGAGGAGTATACTAGAAGATATAAAGAATGGGAAGGGGAGTTACTACATATATCAATGATAGGGCTGTGTATGATGATAATAGGCTGTGTATGATGATAATATTATATGCCATAGTTTGCATCTTCAGGTATGTCTGGGGACAGAGCCACAGAACAAGAAATGAACCCGATGTACAGCATTTTGAACTGATAAAATGGATAAGAGCAGAATAATTCTAACTGGCTGGTGACGACCAGCCCCTTTTTGTAATTACAGGAACATTGGACGTCCGGAATGAGATGGAGCACCCTCGCCTTGATCCTAGGGATGAACATAAGTATTGCCATTATCGAGGGGGATTAGTAATAAGGAGAGCACAGGATGAGGTGTATTTTAGTATAGCACATAGAGTTACTAAGCTTGCCATTAATATGAGTACCTTTGAGATACAAAACAAACCTGGAACTCCCTGTGGGTAAAACAATTAGAGGATCCACAGAAAAAAAAATCTATCTTCAAAGATGTAAGAAACAGGGAGTATTGGAAACGACCAGAGCAGGGTATGCGGCCGGGTTAGCAACAGTTAATGGCTTGGACATAGAAGGAGTAAACGAAGGAGTAGAAGAATTACAAGCAAAAATAGAGAAGTTACTAAAACAAGCTACTGGAAATAGCCAGCAATTGACACTGGCAGGGAAACCAAACAATAATGCAATTGTCGGGGGTGGAAGAGATAGTAGCCCCCCATGCAGAAACAATCAATACAATTATTGATAGACTTAATAATGCTTCTCACCAAAACAATAAGGAACTAATATGTGCCACGTAGGGCTCATGGCTATTGTCGAATGCTCAGCATAACATGAGGCAAATAAATAATGAACAGATCCCTGATTGGATTACTAATAAGGATCTGGAACCTTGGATTGACACAAATAAAAGCCTATGCAAAGGATGTAAAATGGGACAAGTATACCGGGCAGGCGATTGTCTGACCCCATGGACTAAGATGATTGGCTTTGTACTGGCCATCCCACAATTCCCAGAAGGGGGACAACCCCTATACGACGTGATTAATATAGGAGAGGTACAAAGGGAAAGTGGGTTAAATATCATGATGTCCCTACCAAGGCGCTTTGGGAAAGGGATGAAGATAATAAACAGAAGAATGAAACCTAAAGGGGGGTGGTAGTGGACGGGTGCCACCACAAGGGAAGGACATGGGTGTGCACTCACCCCCCCCCACCGAGGGAGACACATCCGAGTGCGGATTTGCAAAAATTACCAATTGCACCCTCGAGGTACACCCAAGGGGGATACACTGGACATGGGTAGCACCAATGAACAACGGGACATGTGTCACCACAATTGAACAGAAATATGAATATCAAGATATGGCTTGTCCCATTCCCCAACCAAACCTTTGTTTTGGTCTAAAGATACCTATACAGATAGGAAAACCTGGTCATTTGATAATATGGGACTTACTAAAAAGGGTTGAAACTTATGTCATACCAGAGCCCAAGGCAATTCCTAAGTTAGAGGAAGCTTGGCAGAAGTTATGGCAGGAAACGAAGGAAATTTTAAAGTATTATCATAAAATAGAAGACTTAAAGAAGACAACAGAACGACATTAGTACAACATTAGAGGAAACTCACCCACTTCCTCATATTTTGATAATTGGGGATCAGGATGGTCGGGGACTTTGGGCGCCTCAGTGATACAAGGCATAATGATATTCCTCATGATTGTTATTACGATATATTGTGTATTTTTATTTCTCCAGTGCCTCTGTACCAGAATGAGTAAGGCCGATATTGGTGCAGTGAAAGAAGTCGAGCCTGAGGAGGGGCAGGTAGCGAAGTTAAGAATGGACAACTCCCCCGCCTCTCCAAGGCAAATGGTGTAAGACGCGATGGGAAGCCCTGAAATTATATGGGATTAATTGGGCATGGTAATTAAAGACCGGGCCGGACAACCGTAAGATGGAGGTGGCAGAAGGAGGGTGGTGAATGAGGATTGGTGTGTGATCACAGTCTCGAATTGGCACGTCACACACCCCACGTGGGAATGAGGGACAGGCTTGAGCAGAAAGCCTCAACCATTAGTGCAGGGTCTAAGGGGCCCTGGGAATGGTTACACCGGAAGGAGTGCATAAAGGAAAGCCCACCCTAAAGGAAAGCCCACCGTAAAGGAAAGCCCACCATACCACAGGGGGGGAAGTCGGCCTCCAAATTAATAAGACATATACATGTATAACCTAGACTGGTAGAAGGCCAGGGAGTGCATGCTTTGGCGGACACCAGGCAGTGGAAATACATGTTGACCTGTTTTGGAACAATTGTCCAAAAGGTCAAAAGGAGGGACTGAAGTAAGATTTAAAAATGAGCGTAACAGGGCACGTTTAGTAGAACGCAATTGCGGCAGCAAAATGTTTAAAGATGAAATGTACTAATTATTCGTATGTTTAATTGCAGAAATGACCATACCAGTTTAGAGAGATGAAACTTACAAAAAGAGACACTGACATAACCCTTTTCTGGAAAAACAAAACTTAGTAGTGGTCAAGAGAGAGAATGACTTGTTTCTCAGAAATCACATGTCCTGATGACTCATTTCCAAGAAATCAGAGGGTCCACAGGTCCCTGCAGTGAAAAGTGAAACTTATGTTATAGGCTACCTTGTATAAGTTGAACACACCTAGTTAGTGATTAATGTATAGACTTTTAAATCGATTGGACCTCTTGTAGTAGGAGGTCTCGAAATATGTGTATAACTGTGTAAACCTCAAGAGATTTGGTGGAGTCGGAGCCTTGTTTTGGGACGCAAGAGCCACAGCTCCCCAGGCCTGAATAAACCGTTTTTACTTCAATTATTGGGTCTGTCTTTCTTACAACAAGCCAGTGTCGTCGACTTTGTATATCACTTAGTCCGCACTTTGGGGGCTTACATCAAGTGGGAAGCAGCATTTTGTGAGGAATGGGAAGTAAGGTTGAGCAGACAAGAGCAGGGGTGTGACTGAGCAGGCAGCTGAGTCCAGAGAAAAGCTTCATCTAGAATGGAGTGCTGTCTTGAAAGAGCAGCATTGCATGGGGCCTGGTGTTGAGTGCAGAGTGTGGTCAGGAAGTAGGCAGTAATTTCAAGTAGATTTGTAGGACAGAGTTCTGAGACTTCAGATTAAACAAAAGGCTACAGAAAATTACACAACCTTTTGCAGGGGAGGATTTGCAGTGCAACTGGAATTAAAATGATATTTATTAAGAATTAAAGTTCAGAAGTAAACTTCCTAAAACTTCTTTGGGATTTCTTACAATCTCCCTTTCTCTCACTTCTCACTTCTTCTCTATCTGTCTGCTGTACTCGAACCTAAATTAGTGAGAGGAGCTTTATATCTTAAAAATTCTACTGAGATGAACTAACTTAAAGGAAAAAACCTTAGTAGCCAATCAAAAGTATTAACTCTGCCACATGGATTCTTTTCAGGGTTTCATTCAATTAGATAGGCATGAGTCAAAACTATAAGAACATAAGAAATCGGAGCAGGAGTAGGCCATTTGACCCTTTGAACTTGCTCCACCATTCAATAAGATCATGGTTGATCTTTTACCTCAAGTCCATCTTCCCACACTATCCCCATATCACTTGAGTCCTTTAATGTCCAAAAATCTATCGATCTCTGTCTTGAATATACTCAACGACTGAGCATCCACAGCTCTCTGGGGTAGAGAATTCCAAAGATTCACCACCCTTTGAGTGAAGAAATTTCTCCTCATCTCAGTCCTAAATGGCCGACCCCTTGTCCTGAGACTGTGACCCCCTAGTTCTAGACTCCTCAGCCAGGGGAAACATCCTCCCTGCATCTACCCTGTCAAGCCTTGTAAGAATTATATATGTTTCAATGAGATCACCTCTCATTCTTCTAAATTCTGGGGAATATAGGCCTAGTCTACTCAATCTCTGTTCATAGGACAATCCCCCCATCCCAGGAACCAGTCTGGTGAACCTTCATTGCACTCCCTCTATGGCAAGTATATCCTTCCTTAGGTAAGGAGACCAAAACTGTTCACAATACTCCAGGTGTGGTCTCACCAGGGTCCTATATAATTGCAGTAAGACTTCTTTACTCTTATACTCCAATCCTTTTGTAATAAAGGCTAACATACCATTTGCTTTCCTAATTGCTTGTTGTACCTGCATGTTAACTTTCTGTGATTCATGTACAAGGACAGCCAGGTCCCTCTGAATACAAACATTTCCCAATCTCGCACCATTTAAAAAATATTCTGCTTTTCTATTTTTCCTAACAAAGTGGCTAACTTCACATTTCTCCACATTATATTCCAACTGCCATATTCTTGCCCGTTCACTTAACCTGTCTGTATCACTTTGCAGCCTCTTTGCATCCTCGTCACAACTTACTTTCCCACCCAGCTTTGCATCGTCAGCAAACTTAGATACATTACACTCGGTCCCCTCCTCTAATTCATTGATACAGATTTTGAATAGCTGAGGCCCAAGCACTGATCCTTGCGGTACCCCACTAGTTACTGCCTGCCAACCCAAAAATTACCCGTTTATTCCTAATCTCTGTTTTCTGTCCGTTAACCAATCCTCAATCCATGCTAATATATTACCCTCAATCCTATGAGCCCTAGTTTTGTGTAATAACATCTTGTGTGGCACCTTATTGAATGCTTTCTGAAAATCCAAATACACTACATCCATTGGTTCCCCCTTATCTACCCTAAAAAATTGAATTCAAATCCTCAAGCTGCCATGCTGGGATTTGGACTCACACTATTAGTCAAGGCCTCTAGATTACTAGTTCTGTAACATAACCACTACACTATCATATCCCATTGGTTGGTTAACTATGATTGCCAGATATCAATTAACTGAACAAAGGTTTGATTCTACACTTTTTACTTGTGTTCATTCATGAGCAGGACATTCATTCCGTGCCCCAGACTATTTGAAGGCCTTTTTCAGCTGGTTCGTCTTTTTGTTCCAACACGCATAGCATGTTACTTGGTTCACCCTTCATAACATTGAGGGGTCTCGTTCAAACCCAGCCAAACAGGCTCTATTCCATTAACCTTATGGTAACTCCAGGATGTACAGGCATTTTGTCTGACTTTCAATTTTGCAGAACTCCATGAGTAACCTTTTGTTTTACAAAATGTCTGTGGTGTATTTGTGAATGGTGAGCTATCCTGCAACCTTGAATAAAAAAACTTTCAAAAATCCTAGTTGTCATTTAATTTGGAAATTGAAGTGCACATAAGTATCCAAGAGACAATATCAGCATTATGTATAAGCATTCTTGTAGTTACTACACATCAATGTGGAAAGTCTGATTATGGCACATCAAATTGTTTAGTTTTACAGAAACATTTTTAATACAGCCAGGATTGATATTACAGAATAGTGTCAGCCAAAGTAAATACACTGTACTGCAGGATTTTGAACTTGATACTTTTTATGATTATTGATACAAGATTTTCATGAGTTTTCAAAATAACATAATGGAAAGATTAAATGTTGTTAAAGTTTATTATTTTGAAAATTATGGTAGTATTAAATTGAAGTACGAAGGATGATTTGCTAAAGATTTATGATTTGTGATGGATGCCGAGAGGGAGGGCTTTGGCTTACCAGCCAGGAGAGCGAGTCAATCTCACGGTAAGCATGTCTCCTTGCTAAAGCTCCCCACACAACCATTAAGCAGTTGTTCATGAGTAAAGCTGGCATGTAGCATTGGATTTGGACATCTGGCACCCCAAGATGGCTGACACATTGCAAGTTGTCCTCTATTGGTCCTTCCACCATGCTGAAAGCAGATATTAATCGTTTTTAATATATCATTCCCTATATTTACATTGTTATTTAACCTTTATTATGATTATGTGGTCAAGTCTCTGGAGTGGGATTTGGACCCACGACCTTCTGACTTAGAGGAAAGAGTGTTATCCCCGAGCCAAGGCTGGCAGCTGGCCAAATGTCAAAACACTGATAAAGTGAGATCTCAGAAAATATACAAATCGCTAAATATAACCTGAGTTTTCAATGCCAAAAATGTTTCACTGAAAACTATTCCTTGCACTTTAAAAATCGCACATGGCTGAAAGTAGAGTTTAATAAAATAATAACATAACATCAAAGTAAATACGAGCAGGATACTCAGGGAATGTTGAATGTTGCGGAATCTCTTTACTAACGGTATTGAAGCATTATGGGGCGGCGGGGGTAGATCCAGCTGCCAATTTGTCTCAATAGACAGAAAATACAGCGAATAGTTTTCAACAACGGACTTGGAAAAACTAGCGTTTGAAATGGTTTTATTGACGGAGAGTGATGTCCTCTTTCCACTTGGATCATTTGTGTTATGATTATGAAGTTTTAAATTTGTAATTGAGGTTATTTTCATTGCTTGTTGTCCTTGTGTAAATTCCGCATTTTTAAATCTAAACTTTTTTAAACGGGATGTTTTCTCCGGCATTTGTGATTCTAATATTAAATTCAAAATCAACACCAAACCAGGTAATGTACTGTAATTTTAAACCTGACACTTTACTCCAATCCGAATAAACCTAAATGCTATCATGTTATGTGTGGTTTAGTAATATTTAACCTCGAAGTATAATGCTGATAATTACTATTTATATGCCTTGCTGCATATAGTCTCACTTTAAATGTCCAGTGCCGGTTCCGATAGAAAATGCGATGTGACATGCCGCGGGGCGAGCTATTCGTCTGTCGATGTGTGCCATTAATGTCACATTCATTTACCAGCTGCCCTTGACGTGGGCTTGTGAACAGTCCCGAAAAGCACGAAACTGGTCCAGTATATGCTAAAACTCAATAACTTCACTGGTTAGTCAGATGTGTTTATTTTGAGCAGACGGGATACAATTTTACACGCCTTCGTTTCTGCCTGTGGGGTAGAGTGGGCCTCATCTGTCGGGTGCTAGTTTGTATTATTTGCCAATCTAAAGGTGGTCTACTCATCAATTCAGCAAAGTGAATATCCAGCAGCCCCTTCCGGCCACAGTGACCTTTTTGTTCATTTTACACGTTCAACAAACTAGACATATCACTCGACCAGGATTCGTTTTAGCGGCCCTGTCAGTCAAATCCTCTCCGCCTCTCTACCTCGCTCTCCTCCTTTAAGCCACTCCTCAAAACCTATCTTTTTGACCACGCTGTTGGTCACCTGTCCTAATATTTCCTTATGTGGTTCAGTATCAAATTTTGTTTGATAACGCTGCTGTAAAGCACCTTGTGATGTTTTACTACGGTAAAGGCGCTATATAAATGCAAGTTGTTACTTGTTTCACTTTATTGGTCCGTTCTTTAACATGTTTCCTCCCCCCTCAGACTACACTGAAGCACAGAATCAGATTTAGTTTACAATGTTATCTACAGTCACCAGGTTAAGGCTCCAGTGCACCAAATTAAACATAAATCAATTCCTTATATACATTTTGCCACAAAGCACAGGTTGCAGCAATAAAATATATAAATAACAAGTGATTTAAAAAAAAATTCATTCATGGGATATAGGCGTCGCTGGCAAGGCCAGCATTTATTGCCCATCCCTAATACCCTTGAGAAGGTGGTGGTGAGCTGCCTTCTTGAACCGCTGCACTCCCTGTGGTGAAGGAGCACCCACACTGCTGTTAGGGAGGGAGTTCCAGGATTTTGACTCAGCGACGATGAAAGAATAAGAACATAAGAATTAGGAGCAGGAGTAGGCCATATGGCCCCTCGAGCCTGCTCTGCCATTCAATAAGATCATGGCTGATCGTCGACCTCAACTCCACTTTCCTGCCCTATCACCATATCCCTTAATTCCACTGGAGTCCAAAAATCGATCTATCTCAGCCTTGAATATACTCAACGACTGAGCATCCACAGCCCTTTGGGGTGGAGAATTCCAAAGATTCACAACCCTCTGAGTGAAGAAATTCCTCCTCATCTCAGTCTTAAAAGGTCAGCCCCTTATCCTGAGACTATGCCCCCTAGTTCTAGACTCTCCAGCCAGGGGAAACAATCTCTCAGCATCTACCCTATCGATCCCCCTCAGAATCTTATATGTTTCAATGAGATCACCTCTCATTCTTCTAAACTCCAGAGAGTATAAGCCCAATCTGCTCAATCTCTCATCATAGGACAACCCTCTCATCCCAGGACTCAATCTAGTGAACCTTTGTTGCACCGCCCCTAAGGCAAGTATATCCTTCTTTAAACAAGGAGACCAAAACTGTGCACAGTACTCCAGGTGTGGTCTCACCAGCGCCCTGTACAATTGTAGCAAGACTTCCTTACTCTTATACTCCAACCCTCTAGCAATAAAGGCCACCATGCCATTGGCCTTCCTGATTGCTTGCTGTATCTGCACGCTAACTCGCTGTGTTTCTTGTACTCGGACACCCACATCTCTCTGAACACCAACATTTAATAGTTTCTCACCATTTAAAAATATTCAATTTTCTATTCTTCCTACCAAAGTGAATAACCTCACATTATATTCCATTTGCCATGTTATTGCCCACTCACTTAACCTGTCTATATCTCTTTGCAGGCTCTTTGCATCCTCCTCACATCTTACTTTTCTACCTAGCTTTGTATCATCAGCAAACTTGGATACATTGCAGTCAGTCCCTTCATCTAAGTCATTAATATAGAATATAAATAGTTGAGGCCCAAGCACTGATCCTTGCAGCACCCCACTAGTTACAGTCTGCCAATCTGAAAATGACCTGTTTATCCTTACTCTCTGTTTTCTGTCTGTTAACTAATCCTTTATCCATGCTAATACCTTACCCCCAACCCCATGTGCCCTTACCTTGTTTAGCAACCTTTTATGTGGCACCTTATCGAATGCCTTTTGGAAATCCAAATATCCCTTTATCTATCCTGCTAGTTACATCCTCAAAAAACTCTAATAAATTTGTAAAACACGATTTACCTTTCATAAAACCTTGTTGACTCTGCCTAATCATATTATGATTTTCTAAGTACCTTGTTACCACTTCCTTAATAATGGATTCCAGCATTTTCCTGATGACTGATGTCAGGGTAACTGGCCTGTAGTTCCTGATTTTCTCTCTCTCTCCTTTCTTGAATAACAGGGTTACATTTGCTAGCTTCCAATCCGCTGGGACCTTTCCTGAATCTAGGGAATTCTGGAAGATCACAACCAATGCATCCACTCTCTCTGCAGTCACCTCTGTTAGTACCCTAGGATGTAGGCCATCAGGTCCAGGGGATTTGTTGGCTTTTAGTCCCATTATTTTCTCAAGTACTTTTTCTCTACTGATGTTAATTACTTTAAGTTCCTCGCTCTCATTAACCTCTTGGATTCCCACTATTTTTGGAATGCTTTTTGTGTCTTCTACAGACAGATACAAAATATTTGTTTAAAGCCTCTGCCATTTCCTTGTTCTCCAATATAATTTCTCCTGTCTCTGCCTCTAAGGGACTAATGCTTAATTTTGCTACTCTCTTCCTTTTTACATACTTGTAGAAGCTCTTACAATCTGTTTTTATATTTCTTGCTAATTTACTCTCATTCTACTTTCTCCCTTTTTATCAATTTTTTGGTCATCCTTTGCTGCTTTCTAAAGCTCTCCAAATCCTCAGGTTTACTACTATTCTTTGCAACATTATAAGACTCTTTTAATCTAATATTATCCTTAACTTCTTTAGTTAGCCACGAATGGATCACTTTTCCAATGGAGTTTTTATCTCTCAATGGAATGTATATTCGTTGAGAATTTTGGAATATTTCTTTAAATGATTGCCACTGCTTATCTACTGTCATACCTTTTAATCTAATTTCCCAATCTACCTTAGCCAACTCGCCCCTCATACCTACCTAATTGGCTTTGTTTAAGTTTAAGACTCCAGTGTCAGACTTTAGAATGCCACTTTCAAACTCAGTGTGAAATTCTCATATTATGATCACTCTTTCCGAGAGGATCCTTTACTATAAGTTTACTAATTAACCCTGTCTCATTACTCAAAACAAGATCTAAAATAACCTGTTGCCTGGTTGGTTCCATGACATATTGTTCTAGGAAACTGTCTCGAATACATTCCACGAACTCGCCCTCCAGACTACCCTTGCCAATTTGATTTGCCCAATCTATATGCAGATTAAAGTCCCCCATGATTATTGTATTACCTTTGTTACAAGTTCCTATTATTTCTTGATTAATACACTGTCCAATGGTATAGCTACTGTTAGGGGGCCTATAAACTACTCCCACCACTGTTTTCTGCCCCTTGTTATTTCTTATCTCTACCCATATTGATTCTACTTCCTGATCTTCCAAGCCAAGATCCTTTCTCACTACTGTCCTTATGTCACCCTTAATTATCAGGGCTACCCCACCTCCTGTTCCAGTTTGCCTGTCTTTTCGATAAGTCAAGTACCCTGGAATATTTAGTGCCCAACCCTGGTCACCTTGCAACCTTGAATATTGATTATATTTCCAAGTCAGGATGGTGTGTGACTTGGAGGGGAACTTTCAGGTGGTAGTGTTCCCATGCGCCTGCTGCCCATGTCCTTCTAGGTGATAGGGGTCACGGGTTTGAGAGGTGCTGTCGAAGAAGCCTTGCCAAATTTCTGCAATGCATCTTGTAGATGGTACACACTGCAACCACTGTTAGCCAGTGGTAGAGGGACTGAATGCTAAAGGTGGTGATGGGGTGCCAATCAAGTGGGCTGCTTTGTCCTGGATAGTGTCGAGCTTCTTGAGTGTTGTTGGAGCTGCACTCATCCAGGCAAGTGGAGAGTATTACATTACACTCCTGACTTGCGCCTTGTAGATGGTGGAAAGGCTTCAGGGAATCCCTACAGTTGGTGAGTCCGAATTGTATTCATTTTGTTACATGGTAGTGAAAAATCATTTTGTTTAGGGATGCAATTCTTGATTTTGCTGTACACAAGTAATGATCTGTAAAGAATCGCTCATTTACAGACATGAAAAATCCGTGGCGACCTGTTTTACAAAAAGTTAGATTGTACAGACTCAGCATATCTTTCCTTTAAGGATTTATCCCGTCTCCTGAAACCATTTATTATTTTTCTTTGTACAAAACTATATGGAAATGTATGTCGCACGTATGCTAACATTTGCTGAGTGATTTCCAAAGACCATCATCCCACATGCACATTTTCAAACCCTGGGTGTTAGACATGTGCCTCATGAGGTGCGTTTCCTGCTGGACATAGTGAAGTCCACGCACGCTTTATACCTTGCCATTCAAGTCAGTTATGTTTGAAAGAAGATACGTGATTTTTGTTGCAAACCTCAGGCACAAGAAAATAAAAAATGATATTGAAAAACAATTTTGGTAATTAGTCAATGCTCTCTTTCCAGAGCATGTGGTAGAGAATATTTGTGAATGGCAAATTCAAATAGAATGAGGAAGGTCATTCGTTTTCAATGAAATCTTGCAACATTAAGCATCCTTGTATAATCTTCAAAAATCCTCGTTAAAATCAGGAAAATATGAAATCATACTATATTATGCAAATCATTGGCATTGGGCGTATTGAGCATGGTGCATATGCAATGAGCTTTATTTTTGTATGCTAAAATGCACAGGTCTGAGATAACCAGTGTTATCCTGATGGGCAGTAGGACCCGCTATTCCCCCACTGTGTTTGTAACATTGCACTTCATGGATAACAACCACTCGCTGATATGAAACAATAGGATCAGCATTACATTCACAATACATGGGCATGATAATACAAGTCGCATTCAATTAAATGACAGTGATGCATAGTCACATATGTACAGGGAGTAAATTAAACATCCCCTGGTTGGCTTCTTTTATATAACTCGGTAACACTGAAATCCCTCCTCATCTTCCGCACCTCCCTGATCTTTTGGGGTCTACCGAATCCTCAGTAATCCTGGAGATGTAGCTTTCTCTGTAAGCATGGGTCAATTTAGTGATCATTACACATCATGAAAACAAGTATGTATTATGTTAGAATGTATAGTCCGTGCCTTGTGGCTAACTTTTTAAAAGTAAAAATTACATTTCAGTCCTTGAAAGAGCTGCAGTGTGAGTTTAAAAAAAATCAAATGACCAAAAGTTTAGGAGCTCCGAGTTTCCTCCATATGCTGTGGAGTTTAACTGATTGACAGGTTGGGCTTGATTTTGCCACGCCATTGGAGGCGTGTGAGGTGTTAAAATCGCAAAAACTGGCGGGCGGGTCCGATCCCGCCTCCATCCCGCCTCCAAGCAATTTTCCCACATGCGAGTTTTCTGACCCCGTCTCCATCCCGCCTCCAAGAGGCGGGATAGGCCCTTAAGGCCCTTAACAACCAGTTAAGTGCCTCTATAATCCCATTTTGAGAGGCCTCTCTGATTTTAACAGTTTTCCCACGTGCTGCACACCTCCTCTGAAACACGCCAGTGAAACCTGACGGCAGCACAAGTGGATTGCTTACTAACAGCTGCAGCTCCACCATTAAAAAGGAGTTTTCACCAACCATCATTTGCAGGTGGCAGAAATTTGTTGTCTCAGGTCTGGGGGAACTTTTAACAGGCCTATTCATTGTTGTGGAAGTTTGGAGCCTGACACCCATCTCCAGTGTGACCTCCTGGGAAACCCCTCTCCCCACCTTGAATGAGCGCTTCCTCAACTGAGGCATATACCAAAAGCATGGGAACCATTTATTTCCTTTCCTCCTGGACATCAGATTCGGACGAAGACCACCCGTGGCAGCAGCAGAACCCTGAACAACAGCAGAACCAACTGCAGGAGCAACAGCAGCGCTCCAAGCTGCTGCTCACCCACCTGAAGCTGCACAGGCCAGAAGGCGCCAGTGCATGGAAGCCCATTGGCGCAGGAAATACCCCCCAAACAGGGTCTACAGGCAGAGGATCAGCTACCTCAACATGACTGAGCAGCAGTGCCAAAGGAGGCTCAGACTTTCGCGAGAGGTAGTGGGTGACATCTGCGCAATGCTGCAGCAAGACCTGGAGCCCAGAGGAGCAGGTGGACACCCCTTACCAGTGGCCATCAAAGTCACTACCGCACTCAACTTTTTTGCTTCAGGCTCATTCCAGGGATCAGCAGCAGACATCAGCGGCATCTCCCAGGCGGCCGCACACACTTGCATCACACAGGTAACCAATGCCCTCTTTGCCATCGCGCACAATCACATCCATTTCTCCAAGGATCAAGCCAGTGTAACTTCGCGTGCGGTTGGGTTTGAGAATCTGGCAGGCTTTCCAAGGACGCAGGGCGTTGTTGACTGCATACATGTGGCCCTTAAGGCACCCCATCACAATCCAGGTATTTTTGTCAATCGCAGGGGCTTCCACTTCCTCAACTTACAGCTGGTGTGTGACAACAAGAAGGAAATATTGCGTGTTTGTGCCAAGTACCCTGGCAGTTGCCATGACTCCTTCATCCTGCCCCAGTCTAGTGTGCCTCCACTCTTCAGTCCACCAGACCAACTTAACGGATGGCTACTTGGAGACAAGGGCTATCCCCTGAAGACGTGGCTAACGATGCCGTTGAGGAGGCCATCCAATGAAGCTGAGGAGCGCTACAACTCGAGCCACATTTCCACCAGATCCATAATCGAGCAAACCATCGGCTTGCTGAAGATGCGTTTCAGATGCCTGGATAGATCAGGTGGAGCCCTGCAGTACTCAGCAGCCAGGGTCTCCAGAATCATCGTGGTTTCCTGTGCACTTCACAACATGGCACAGTATCTTGGCTTGCAGATGCCTGAGGAACAAGTGGCTCATCACATAGCCTCCTCAGATGAGGAGGAGGAGGAGGAGAGTGACAACGAACAGCTTGCAGAGGCGCATCAACCAGCGGCAGCAGCATGCGAGCACACTGCTGCCCGGGATGCAAGGCACGCACTCATCTTGGCCAGATTTGCTTAGGCTAGCCAATCAAGCACTTTTGCCTCGCAGCTTCTTACCAGAGCATCGACAATGGCCAAGAACCTGCGGTTTCTATCACTCTGACCACCATACTGACAATTGCAAGTCATCCTAAGCCCTCAATGTGGAAGTTCCATTACCGATATGACACCCACCACAACTGCAACAGTTGACATCAGAATTTTTAATGACAATAACCAACTGATGGCTTTTCAACATTAAACATAACATTTCACCCAAGTGACTACCCTTGTGACTACTTGTGCATTATCTTCCTCTTACGCGTGCTCCTATGTGGTGCTTCCCCTGTGGCTTCAGCAGATGTGGAGGCCCCTTGCTCACTTTCTTGCTGCTCCTGTCTCGACACCTTTGGCGGGCATCCTCTGGGGTTGCGAACCTGTGAGGGCTCGGCAACAGTCTGCTGCTCCTTCGGCTGTGCAGAGGTTGAGACGCCGATCTCAGTTGGGTGGGGACTTTGGTGGGGCTCTGACCGAGGGCTCTGCAATGGCATGGTCATGTGAGTACTTGGAGAGGAGCCCTCACTTCCTTGTTGTATGCCACCAACATCCCTCTCATGAGTCAGCCCCACGTCAGAGCTAGCAAGTGGCTTGACAGCACCTTGCTGCAATTCAGGAGGGCCATGAGGACCCGTTTCTGTACTGGAAGTCCTACTCAGAAGGACTTGCCTGAAGGTCTGGTTTGTTTGCTCAATAGCTGATCATCGCTCCTCAAGAGATGTCAGTCTATTCTGAACAAATACCATGTTTTCCATACCCTGGCGACTAAGCTCCTGCATGGACGTAGCCATCCTCTCCTCTACCGTAGCCATCCTCTCCTCGACGGTAGCTAGCCTTACCATGGAGGTAGCCATCCTTTCCACGGAGGTTGCCATCCTTTCCGTGGTGATGCGTTCATGTGCCAACGCCTCCACAAAGGCACTGCTCATGTTAGCGATGGACTCCTCCATTCGCTCCACAGTAGCAGCGACCCTGGAGACAAAACCTGCCAGAAACTCTTGCATCTCTTCCTGGAGTTCCAGCACCGCTCTTCTTCTGGATGGACCCGGAGGCAGAGGGTCGACATGCAGCTGAGCCGAGCTGGCAGAGTCCTGCGCCCTCCGACTAGGACTCTCCACTGCTGTCCCTGTCTCCACCATCTGCTGATGCTCACTTGTGAGCTGTGATACACCAGGTGACAACAATGCACTATCTCGTGAAGGTACCACCAAGGTGTGAGTGTGTGCGCTAGTGCTGGGTGCACTGAATTCTGCTGACGCTGCACCCTCAGAGGTTGCAGCTTCCTCTGAGGAGTCCGGGGGCTCAGGCTGTTCCTC
Source organism: Somniosus microcephalus (assembly GCF_052327205.1). Taxonomy (NCBI): domain Eukaryota; kingdom Metazoa; phylum Chordata; class Chondrichthyes; order Squaliformes; family Somniosidae; genus Somniosus; species Somniosus microcephalus. Next base: position 164,613,741 of record NC_140996.1, on the reverse strand, counting down.
CTGGATAGTGGGGACTTTCGATGATCCTGTGGGGGAGTAAAGGAAAGAGTCAGAGATGTGAGACCAAGGTTACATGCACATTGAATATTGCAGATGATCAAAAGTCAATCTGTTAGAGCATCAGAATCATTATCAGTGACTCATGCAATGTCAATGAGAGAGATGATAAACTATTCTGTCACTAGCTTGCCCTGATGCACCCCTCTGTCCGTCCACCACTTGCACATCCTCCTCCACTCCCACGATCTCCAGGGCCGCCTCCTCCCAGGGGGTGAGCTGGGCTACTGAGGGTGGCCCTCCTCCTGTCCTCACTCTTTCCCTCTTATTGTGAGCTCTCTTTTCCTGCAATGAGGGAGACAAGTGGAGTTTGAGTGAGAATGAAGGAGTGAGTGTAGAGAATCCATATCGTTGATGGTTAGAAGGAGACAAAGATGGAGTGAGGTGGCAAGACCAAGGGCCCTCCCTGTGTGTTGTAAGTTGTTTTCATAGCATCACAGTGATAGGGAGTGTGAGGGCTGCATAGTCGAATAGTTAGGTGAATGTGACCATAGAGAGAGAGAGGGAATGTTTAAGGGTGCAGGGATGTCAGTGTCAAGTAAGATGTGGAGGAAGAGGTTGTCAAAGCTGAGTGCTGGTGAGGAGAGGCAATGGGGATCAGATTGAGGGTGATGGGAAATTCATACTCACTTTTCCAGTGCGCAGAAGGTCATGAAACCTCTTCCTGCACTGCAGCCAGGTTTTGCGACACATAGACAAAGTGTTGACCTCCTGGGCCACTTGCATCCACACAGCTTTCATCTGCTGAGGAAGGGAAGAGCACCTCCTTATTTCCTCTTGCTCCCTCCACCAGAGCTTGCAGGGCAGCGTCATCGAACCTTGGTGCAGACTTTGGCCTACTGCTGGACATATTGGCTGGAGGAATCTATCACAGCAAAGGGCATAAGGTTTGCAGTCTGCAGAAGAAGCAAGGCTTGTTGCGGGCCTTAAATCCAGCAGCATTGATGAGATCATCGGAGGCGACTTTCAGGATGGAAAGACTAAGTGAGCCAGGGGTTCCCACACGTTGGAAATCAGTTGCCCAATTAGGGGAAAATTGCATATTTTTCCCACATCAAATTGGAGTCGGGTGGCTAACACGAAAAGTGGCTGACACGCCCCCAGCCCGCACCAATGGCAAAATCGAGCCGGTTGCTTCCAGTCGGGCGGGGATTACATGCTGGACATCGCAGCAACGGGTAAGTGTTGGGTCCAGGTGGGGGTCCAAGCCCATGTTGGGGGGGGGGTCCGTTCCTCCAGGCAGGGTTCAATCCCTCGGGAAGGCTTCGATTCCCAACCCAGGAGGGGTTCCGATCCCTGTCCCGCGGGGTGGCAATCCTGGGGGGTCCGGTCCCTGACCCCGGAGGGGGGTCCAATCCCCAATCTCGGGGGCGGGCTGCTGGCGGGGGAGCTTGGGGGCCGGGAGGAAGCCCTCCTGTTCCTCCCGGCCCATAAGGATTGCTCCCCGAGGCTGTGGCCGCCTCATTGCAGCTGCCGGGAATCCCGAGCCCCGGGATCACCGGCCACCTGCAGTTAAACCTGCAAAGCAGGTTGAAGTCGAGGCTTCAGGTCTCATTATCATATTTAAATTGCCAATCCGCCTCCTGGCAGCGGGTTGGCTGCCCCCCCCCCCCAGTAAAAGGTGAAAGTGGGCAGGTTGGAATGGGGTTTTAGATTTTTCCAACTTTGACTACCCCCCACCCACCAACCGTTTTTTCCTGTGAAAATTGCCCCCATACTGTTTAAGGAAGTTCTCCTGTACACACTTTCGGAATTCTCCCCCCCTCCGTGCCCTTTACTCTGGTTTCCCCAGTCTATATTAGGGTTTTAGAAAATTTCAGGATCAGATAAAAGCGACTCCTCTTTTTGGAATAATTCGCATCAGTAAGAAACTCAAAATCAGCACCGCTCCAAGCAAACATTACTCATTCGAATAAGCCCGACAATCAGCGAGTTTTAAATTCCCCTCGGAGTTACATTACTGCAGAAGTGGCTCCACACCAGAAATAAGTTAGTAAAATATTTCTCAAAACTCTTCGATGTGAGGTCACTTTTACAGTATGTGTCCACTTCAGCAAACGACATCCCGCCAAGATAAAAAGGGTCCGTTTCTAAGGGATGTGTAGCACATTCGCACGGATTTATTGCTACCATCAGGCACTTATTAACCCTTTCTACTATCTAGCTCTATAGGCGAGGCAGGCGACATTGTACCATTCCCTTTGCCTTTTGCTGTGCATATATAACATTTTATTATATGTAGTGCTATTGTTAAAGTCAACAAACCATGAAACTAAACTGCCCGCTTTCCCAACCTTACTGTAAAATATAACCTCCCTCTGTCTCCTTTGTACGGAGAGGTTATGCTTTACAGTAGAGTTGTTATTAAGAGCACATCAAACAATGATCTGTGTATTTAGGAGGAAACCAAGGGGTTAGTATTGGGCTGGATGTGAAAGGCTGGAATGGGTCGCGGGTCCCTGTGAGGGCTAATGCTGTGAGTGTGGTCCTTGGTATCTCGGTGTGATGTGGAAATATTTCCCAGGCTGGGCGGAGAGCAGGTCCCTCAGGACGTGTCACCGCGGCTTTTAAGGACAATTTGGGGCGACATTAAAGACGTCTGAAAACACGTGATCGCAAGAACCGTGAGCTTTAAAAACTGTTTGTTCTCAGGGAGACACAAAAGGAGAGAAAAGGGATTGTTTGGAGGGGCGAGAGCTGGGCGCTGAAGTGAAGGCACGCTGTCGGTGACTAATTTCCTGTGGCGATCGCAGCTATAAAGCGGAGCCGACGAGCAGAGCAGCAGTTTGGGGTTCGGCGCCTTTTCGGACTAATGTGCCGGATTGACCAGGATGTCTGAGAGGAAGATTTCATCCGAATCGTTCAGTTCCACCGGCTCGGATTACCCGGAGAGTCCCGAGGACGGGGGATGTCCATTTTCGCGGGTGTTGAATGGGAAGAGCTCAGTTTCAGGGAGCAGCACCAGGAACGCTGCTCGCAGGCGCGTTAATCTGGACTGTTTGGGCGAGAGCATCCGGAAACTTGTCTTTCCAACGGTAAAGAGACGAGAATTGCACCCCCTCTCCTCCCCTCATCCTTCCCGCTTTACACCCCACGCAGCCCCCCTTTCCGTGGCATTTTCATTCTCTTCACACTCGGGCACTCACAGCACTTAGTTCCGAGCCCCGCTCTGGTGCTTCAGTGGGCTTTGGGGTTTAGTATTGGCGTCTGTTTCTCTCCATTTTTGTTAATCATATGAATATGCTGGTGAAAAGTTTTAGACATTTTTATTAGTGACTATTGGGAATGCTGCACTCGCCACTTTATACAGCCAGGTCTTCTCCCTCTAGGATTAATCAAAGTCGGTGTGATATTTGGTAGTTCTTTTTAGAAATAGCGTCAGCCTGTGATCCTTAAAGAGGCTTCCAAGCGTCTCTTGCCAATCGAATGAATCCACGTATACGATTAACAGCACTGATAATACAAGAACCTAAAATACAATTCTGTGCAGCCTTAGGTTGATCACCCCGATGCTTTGAAGTTAATTCTGTGGAGGGAGACGTTCTTTTAAAGTCAGTGCCGTCGGTTGCAATCCATTCACCTTTAGGCTTTAAGTGTGTTGATGTAGCTATTGCTTTGGAGGACCATCCAACTTTTTTTTTAGCAACACCACATCTCAGCAAATGTTAGTTATTATTTCTGATACTTCGGCGATCACTCTGAAAGGCGATAATACCACTAGTAGTGGTTGCGCTAATTCGACCCAACAGCGTTGCTTTTTGACTGGCGATTGCCCTCATATTGGAGAACGCCGTCCTTTCCTCTTCTCTCACTTATTATTACAGGATATCATCAAAAGGAAACAACGTCCTTAAAAATATTTATCTCATAAACATACGCTGTAAAATATGAATAATATCCGTCACCTGACTACCTTTAAACCTCTGCAGCTACTTCCCAGCTGGTGCACTGTCCCCGAACGAATGGATTTTGTTTATTTCATCTAATTTATATTTTATTATTACCATATACTGCTATTGTTAAAGGGAAAATGAAATGGAACATGGTAAAAATGCAATAGTTACATCTCTGGATCGTATTAGAGATAGTAATTAACACAAAATATACCTTTCATGTTTTACATCATTATTTTCTAACTTTGGTTATCTTCCAAAAGCAATTTTATATCACTTGTATCAAAGACAGCTTTTTGAATTACTTTGAGTGAAATTAAATTATAAATTGTTAGTTCATTTCCGATCTTGTTTTGCTCCCAAATGTGAATTATTCAGAGGCCAGTGTGCATTCTTTATACTGTAGTTTAAAAAGTTGTAGGTATTGGGAATTGAGACCTGATACACCTAAAGCAAAATACTGTGGATGCTGGAAATCTGAAATAAAAACAGAAAATGCTGAAAATACTCAGCAGATCAGGCAGCATCTGTGGAGAGAGAAACTGAGTGACGGTCATCGACCTGAATCGTTAACTCTGTTTCTCTCTCCACAGAGTCTGCTTGACCTGCTGAGTATTTCCCATTGTCTGTTTTTAGACCTGATATACCTCTTTTGCATCGGTGGGAGGTGGGGGGAGTGCGTGACTGGTGGCAGAATTTAGATAATTCTTTTCCTCCAATTTTCACCCCTTTCCCCTGAAACTGCCGCATGTGCTGGGGTATAGTGACAAGATGCTGCCACTCTCTGGTACCTTGCCCAAGGGGCCATTTTTCTTGTCTGAGCCTGACCAGTGAGAGTCAGCAGACTATTTTAATATGGAGGGCATCACTCTGAGTACAATCCTGCTCGCAGTTGACTTCTATACACATGCTTTTGAGCCTGTGTCATTGGTTGGCAATGAGGAGCCTGGAGGTGCTGAAGCCAGTTGTAGCTCCCAGTGGCTGCCCTGGCTGAGATCAGCTAGCAGTACAGACTGGGGGATTGAACTTGGACCTTCCCGGTTTGTATGGCTCAGTATTAAACTGGCAGTATATTTACCAAATCAACTGTTGAAGAAACTAGATAATTATTTTTAATGATGCAAATATGTTTAGAAATGGGCAAGAACATCATATGTAAGTGGTGAGTAATTGTGTTAATTTAGTTAGTTAGGCTCCTATTGTATAACTTGGACCACTATGAGAGAAACAGACAAATCATCAAAAGTTTATAGTCAGACTGAGATATGCCAATGTCATTATTTATCTTTAGCATTCTTAATGTAAATATATACCTGGGCATCACTGTTTTAATAAAAATTGCAGAGTTTAAAAAGAGACATACATTTTTTTTTTGTTAACAATTCAAATGGTAGGGAATCTGCAGCATTCCTTATAAATTCTCTATCTGGCAATTTTATGAATTGAAAATCATCTAGTTACCTCATGCTACACGCATGGATTTAGATGCAGGAGCAGAGTAGCTAGTAACCAGACTATTACAGTCAAATTGAAATATAACTTTTGAAATACCAAACATAACAGGAAGTAATAGAAAGAAAATCACCCCTGAACAATCCCAATGTACTTTTGTATTTAACATTTTCGATGCCGATTTAAAAAAACACATTGATACTGATAACATAACTTCGAAGGAAAGGTAAACTGTAGTAACCTTCCTTCTATGGAGTTACTTCATTTTTCTTCCTTTTTTAACTCTCTATTTTCTTTCCTGGTAGTCCACTTTTCACCACATAGTTTTTTCCAGATAGGAGGGGGGTGGGTGGTGGTGAAAAGTGGACTACCAGGAAAGAAAATAGAGAGTTTTGTGTGTGTGTGTGTGTGGTTGGGGGGGGGGGGGGGGAGGGGAGGCAGGGTTGGGGGGGGAGGGGAGGCAGGGTTGGGGGGGAGGGGAGGCAGGGTTGGGGGGTGGGAGGGGAGGCAGGGTTGGGGGGAACGGGAGGCAGGGTTGGGGGGGGACGGGAGGCAGGGTTGGGGGGGACGGGAGGCAGGGTTGGGGGGGAGGCAGGGTTGGGTGGGGTGTAGCACAGTCTAGGCTGCAGAATTCTCCATGATTTCTATTGTTGCTTCTCTATGATAAATCAGCAGGAAATATGATTTAAGTGGGATGAAAAAAAGGGTAGGATGTGCTTGGCTGAGAATTTAAGAAACTCATCAAATGATATACACTTTAGGCAACACGTAGCCCTGAGACTAAATTCATAACCATTTCATTAGGAGTCGAATACCTTGAGTTGCTCTGCAAGTGACCCCTGGCGTAACTATTTTTGCACCGCTCGCGAAATTGACCAGACATTTTGCAGCGGCGCTAAACACTACCACCACAATCTCCTGTGCCCGCAGATCGTGACGTCAGTCGAGTATGCAATGCCCGGTAGCACCCTGGATTGGATATTGAGTGGTGCCCCCTGCCTTTCTGCATGCCGCTAGCAATGACAGATTGAGGGGAACGTTTTGCAGTCGGGAAGGGACTGGGGGAGTGCTATTTAAAGGCGATCGCTTCCTGCCTTTTTTGTCGGTGACATTTTTGCACCACACATTCTGAGAGAGAGAGAGACTTCTGGAGAGATTGAACGCTGTGTGAAGGAGTTTTGGGTACTGAGCAGCACTTTGCAGAATCATTTTGATTTGACCTTCCTTGCATCGATTTAGAAGAGACTGTGGGGGCTGCACTCTGAGCTCTTTCCCTGGGTCTCTCCATTGTTCTTTCCAGCAGATTTGATGTACCGGTCTCTCCAGGCTGAAATTCAAGGCTGCAATGAGCAGGGTGTGGATAGAGAGCAAGATTAACCCTTCCCTTTAAGAACTGGCCAGTGCCAGTGTGTCTGTGTTCCATTGCTGACTGACATCACATGAGCTTTGCCAGCGCTCTGAGTTAACGCTTTAAGAGAGGTGTGTAGCGCCTGATTTAGCGCTCCAATCACCTCCAGAGGCGATAGAAGCCAAGTTTGCAGTCGAAGGCGATAATTTGCGCCAGGTGCTAAACTTTGCGCCCGGCCGATAATTGCGGCTCAAACGGGGCGATACTGAATTTTTCCCCCCTGTAGTCTTAATACTGTCATAGAGTCATAGGCTGGATTTTGATACTGGAGGTGTGTAGGAGGCGGGACTACAACTTTTGGGGTTGTAGTCCTGCCTCCATCGAGTTGTGGCCAACCCACTTGATTTTCACTTCATTGACCTTGTTGAGCCCACCCAGAGGGCTGAGCAGGCCAATTAAGGGCCACCCGGCAACAGGTGACATCACAGATTGACATTTCATCTGTCAAGAGCTTTTGACAGATGAAATATCAGCTTTTGACAGCTCTTTGAAGCTGTCAAACACTGACAATCTGTACACTAAGTTAATTCCTTCCTCTCAGGCTGATTTAGAGATCTCTCCAGAACAGAAAGCTGAAGGCTGCAACTTTTGACAGCTCGCAGCCATTCTGCTTTCTGTGCCGGTGAGATGAGGGATTCCCGAGACCTGAAGGAAGGAAGGCTATAAAGGTAAGTAAAACTTATTTAAACACTTTACACACACCAAACACACTTACCTCTGCACTCATGCACACATCACTCACCTGAACACTGGACATCTCGAACCCTTCAAGCCCTTCAGCCCGACGGTCCGCCTCGCTAACTTGGCGTGGTTTGGAGCCGTCGGGAATCCCACACTTCAGGGATAAAAATAAGGATTAGGCTAAAAACTGCCTGTTAACTACCTGTTAACAGGCAGTTAATTGGCACTAATCCCCTTCCCACCTCGGGGAGGCGGGTCCCAGCACAGGTTGGGTATCCGCCTCCTTTGAAACTGGCATGGAGGTGGGTTGGGGGCGGGATGGGTTTGTGCTCCCCGATTTCGCGATTTTAACCCCCCACACGCCTCCAATCCCACCTCAACGGCCCAATGAAAATCGATCCCATAGAGTCATAGAGTTATACAGCACAGAAAGAGGCCCATCGTGTCCACGCCGGCCATCAAGCCCTGTCTATTCTAATCCCATTTTCCAGCACTTGGTCCGTAGCCTTGTATGCTATGGCGATTCAAGTGCTCATCTAAATGCTTGAATGTTGTGAGGGTTCCTGCCTCTACCACCCTTTCTAGCAGTGAGTTCCAGATTCCAACCACCCTCTGGGTGAAAAGTTTTTCCTCAAATCCCCTCTAAACCTCCTGCCCCTTACCTTGAAACTATGCCCCCTGGTTATTTACCCCTCTACTAAGGGGAAAAGTTCCTTTCTATCTACCCTATCTATGCCCCTCATAATTTTGTCCTATCACTTGCGCTATGGTTGCTCAGATAGCTCTGCCTCCTCATAGCATTCCCTTGCTTTACTCACAGGACAGTAAGAGAAGGAGACAAAAAGAGCTATAAATTGCACTCTGGCAACATCTGGGGGGCACATTCACATACCACATCTGGACAGGCAGTAAATGGAAACGTAAACATAAGGAGCAGCAAGTCTATCAAGAAACATGGGTCTAAGTGGCTCCTGGTGTACCATGAGTACAACTGAACTAAATCATACAAAAACAGGATAGTGTGATTATTTCAATAGCAAAATACTGCGGATGCTGGAAATCTGAAATAACAACAGAAAATGCTGGAAACACTCAGCAGGTCAGGCAGCATCGAGGAGAGAGAAACAGAGTTAATGTTTCGAGTCGGGGACCCTTCGTCAGATTAGTGTGATTATTTGATCAGTTAAGGATTAGCTGGTGTAATCTTGACAGTTTACAACTATTCTTGACTAAAACTATCCTTGCTCGAGCAGTCTGGAAGGTGACATTGGAATAGTTATATCAGAACATGTTAATAATATATGTCTGTTTTGTCTAATTCAGCTCCATGGTGGAGCTGGTCAGATGATATTTCCCTAATATTTGTTTAACTGAAACTGTTTGTATAGATTTTAGACAGTCAGCACTTACCAAGCATATGGTTTAAAGCACACTGTGGTCACATAGACAATAGATAATGCCTGTATCCCTTTTTAACTCCCTTACAACTGCACTTACGAAATCCTAACTCTCCAGCCTCTGGCCCTCCATTCATCATGACATTTCTGCACCTACCGATCTGCTCAGCCACACCCGCATCACCACCTTTGATGCCCTAGACCCTATTAAAACAATTACCCTCTCTCACTCTGGCCGTTCCCCCTGGTACGGCCCACATCTTCACTCCCTCAAGTCCAAGGGATGCAGACTTGAACGGATATGGTGGACAGCTGGTTTAGCCATTCATCGCCAGATCTGGCTGGACCACATAAAGCATTCTCGGGTGCTACTCTTGTCTGCCAAAATTTCTCACTATTCCAGGGTCATTCTGGAATGCAAAGATAACCCCCGGCTACTATTTTCTACTGCTAACCGTCTTCTTAAACCCCTCTCCCCCGTCTCCTCCACACTCGCCTCCAACAAGAAGTGCGAGGAGTTCATGGACTTCTTTGTCTCTAAGACTGAGACTATCCGATCAGCTGCCTCTGCCACTTCCCTTCCTTTCCCTAGCCCATCGGGCTAAACTTCCTCTAAGGTTCACCCCTGCCCTAGCCTTGAACTCGCATCTTTCTCCAGTTTCTCTCTGATCCCCCTTTTGACCTCTCCATGCTCATCCTGTCCATGAGAACAACTTCCTGCTCCCTCGACCCTATTCCCACTAAACTGTTGACCACCCAACTTCCTTTTCTGGTTCCCATGTTAGCCGAGATTGTTAACGGTTTGCTCTCCTCAGGTACTGTCCTCCTCTCCTTCAAATATGCCGTCATCACCCCTCTCCTCAAAAAAACAACCCTTGACCCCTCTGTCCTTGCAAACTACCGCCCCATCTCCAACCTCCCTTTCCTCTCCAAAGTCCTTGAACGTGTTGTCGCCTTCAAAATCTGTGCTCATCTTTCCCGGAACTCCATGTTTGAATCCCTCCAATCCAGTTTCCGCCCCTGCCACAGTACTGAAACGGCTCTCATCAAAGTCACAAATGACATCCTTTGTGACTGTGACAAAGGTAAACTATCCCTCCTCATGCTTCTCGACCTGTCTGCAGCCTTTGACATGGTTGACCACTCCATCCTTCTTCAACGCCTCTCCACCATCGTCCAGCTGGGTGGGACTGCACTCGCCTGGTTCCATTCTTATCTATCTAATCGTAACCAGAGAATCACCTGCAATGGCTTCTCTTCCCACTCCCACATCGTTACCTCTGGTGTCCCCCAAAGATCTATCCTTGGCTCTCTCCTATTTCTCATCTACATGTTGCCCCTTGGCGACACCATCCGAACACACGGCATCAGTTTCCACATGTATGCTGATGACACCCAGCTCTACCTCAGCAACACTTCTCTTGACCCTGCCACGGTCTCTAAATTGTCAGACTGCTTGTCTGACATCCAGTACTGGATGAGCAGAAATGTTCTCCAATTAAATATTGGGAAGACCGAAGCCATTGTTTTTGGTCCCCGCCACAAACTCCGTTCCCTAGCCACTGACTCCACCCCTCTCCCTAGCATCTGTCTGAGGCTGAACCACACCGTTCGCAACCTTGGCGTCATATTTGACCCTGAAATGAGCTTCCGACCACATATCCGTGGCATAACTAAGGACGCCTATTTCCACCTCCGTAACATCGCCCGTCTCCGCCCCTGCCTCAGCTCATCAGCTGCTGAAACCCTCATCCATTCCTTTGTCACCTCTAGCCTTGACTACAGGAAACTCTCGATTTACCGGCACCTAAATAACCAGAAATCTCTGTTAACCGGCAAAATTCAGGAGTAGGTTCAGGTAAGTTTTACTTCATATTAGTGGCCGTTCCTGGATCTGTGGCCGTGTAACCGGGGTTCCTGCACCTGCTGCTATGCAACAGGGATGCCTGGATCTGTGGCCGGGGTTCCTGCACCTGTTGCTATGCAACAGGGATGCCTGGATCTGTGGCTGTGTACGGGGCTCTTGTACCTTTTACTACACCTCTCTGTAATCCGGACTTTTTGATAAACCGGCACCACGCCGGTCCCGTCGGTGCCGGATAAAAAAGAGTTTCCTGTATTCCAATGCACACCTGGCTTGCCTCCCACATTCTACGTAAACTAGAGGTCATCCAAAACTTGGCTGCCAGTGTCCTAACTCGCACCAAGTCGCGTTCACCCATCACCCCTGTGCTCGCTGACCTACATTGGTTCCCAGTTAAGGAACAACTTGATTTCAAAATTCTCATTTTTGTTTTTAAATCCCTCCATGGCCTCGCCCCTCCCTATCTCTCTAATCTCCTTCAGCCCCACAACCCCCCCGAGATATCTGCGCTCCTCAAATTCTGCCCTCGTGAGCATCCCTGATTATAATCACTCAACCATCGGTGGCTGTGCCTTCTGTTGCCTAGGCCCTAAGCTCTGGAACTCCCTCCCTGAACCTCTCTTTCCTCCTTTACGATGCTCCTTAAAACCTACCTCTTTGACCAAGCTTTTGGTTATCTGCCCTAATTTCTTATGTGGCTCAGTGTCAATTCTTTTGTCTTATAACACTCCTGTGAATGCCTTGGGATGTTTTACCACGCTAAAGGTGCTATATAAATACAAGTTGTTGTAGTATTCATCTGTACCAGCATGTAATCTAAACATCATTAAGGGAAATATTGATGTTTATGCTTACATCACCTTTTGATTCTGTGTTTTCTGTTTTTGAACTGATGATAAGAAGGCAGAATGAGAGCTAATATTTCATGTAGAAATTCCCCTGCTGCGATATCATTAAGTTCTGCATCATTCCCATCATGAATGGAGTTGGTGAGCAGTGGGTAGCACTCCCTATTCATGATGTCAGTAAAGCAGAAGTAGGCAATGTCAACTGGGGAACATTCTACATAAAATGTCTGCTTACAGATTGCTTCTAACCAATACTTCTAAAGCATAAAACATGGCAACAAAAGAGGTGCAAGAAACAATATTAATGAATAATTTTTTTTACATGAGAATAATTTTAAATGAGTAGAAGACAATTTTTTTTTTAAACAAGCAACCGAGGAGATTTGCTGATGCCAGAAGCTAATAAACAGTACGTCTCATCACCATAACAGTTCCATCTCCAGAGAGTGTACCATTCAAAACTAGATCTGTATGAAAATCCTGAGCAATTGCAAATGCGAATTGAAGGTACCAGACATTTCATATGCTTTATTTGTTGATCTAGTAAAAGTGCTGAAAAGTGAGGTATTAAATAGAACAATCCTTAAAGACCTTGAGGCAAAGTGCTTTCCTGACACCGCTGTTACTGCTACCTTGAATCTTAGCAGATTTGGGTACTTCAGCTGAATTGCATTGATGTTTGCATTTGTGAGGTCTATTGCAAACTCACATTCTTTATCACGTGTATGGATTAAGCTGAAAACTAATGCTTTCCCTAATGTTAAAGGTGTATTTGGTTTTCCATTTGACGATTACTTTTTTTAGTTAGAGTGTAGATATTTTAATTATTAAGGAGGATGAGTTTTTCATTAAAACAACTTCTCAAATGAAAACACTTCATCAACAATAATTTGCATTTATATGGCACTATAAACATAGAAAAACGTCCCAAGACATTTTATAAAGTTGTAAAGAAGAACAGACATAAAGCCAAAACTGAAAAAATTAGGAGGGATGATCAAAAGCTTGGTCAAAATGAATGATCTTAAAGGAGGAGAGGGTGGTGGAGGGGTTTAGGTAGGACATTCCAGAATAGGACCTAGGTGGCTGTAGGCAAGGCAGCTGATGGGAGTGGGGGGAGTGGGGGTGAAGGGAGGGGGAGATGCACAGGAAGCTGGAGTCAAAAGATCAGAGAGTTTGAGGTGGGGGCATGATAGGGCTGTAGAAGGTTACAGAGATAGGGATGTTGAGGTATGGAGGGATTTAAACACAAGGATTCATTTTAAATCTGAGGCACTGGGTGACTGGGAGCAGTAACGGGTGAATGGAGCTTGGTGAAGGATAGGGTATGGGCAGGAAGTTTTGGATGAGCTTTATGGGAAGGTGGAAGATGAAGGGTAGCTAGGAAAGCATTGGAATAGTTGAGTCTGAGGGTGACAAAGATATGAATGAGGGTTTCAGCGGCAGATGGGCTGAGGTTGTTGCAGAGGCAGGCGCTATTACAGAGGTGGAAGAAGGTGGACTTTGCGATGGAGTGGACATGGAGTCAGAAACCCAGCTTGGGATTGAACAAGATAATGAGATTGCAAATGGTCTGGTTCAGCATGAGATAGTGGGCAGGGAGGGGGTTGGGGTGTGTGGCGAGGGTACTGAGTGTCTTCTACTGATTGGCTGACTAAGAATGGCATAAACAGTATGAGAGAGTATTTCTACTGGGACTCAAAGGGAATGGAGCACCAGAAAAGGGAATGATGGAGTTAAAAATCCAATTTAACTACCAAAGGATCCCATTTTATTATTGAAATAAGAATTTGAAATAAAATTGCCATTTCATTAGAGATGAAGGGGGAAGATTTGCTCTGTGCGTAATGCATAATGATATTTTAAGTCTGTTTATAAAGAACACGTTGATGATTTTGTTATACTTGGTGCAGAGAGCAAATCTTTCCCCAGATCAGTAAACTTTTTAGTATATAGGATAGATATAAGGGAATGCTGCTTGATGGAGTGACTAGTTATTTGAATTGATCTGTTTGCATTCTCAAGAAACCTGATAATAGTTGTCAGAATAGTCAAAGAAAAATTGTACTGTCTTTTGTGATCAGAAGATGAACAGATTAATGGGACAAGCCATTGATATTAATGTGGGGTGGAGTAGTAATGGAGAATTAGATATTACTAATTTTATCTTTGTGTTCTTTTTTCAATAATATGTGCTTTTCATCTTAAAACATTGGCCTGGATTTTGCAGGCGGTGGCATAACTACAGATTACGCTACCGGCATCTGAAAGGAATGTGCACTTACCTGGTGGATACCGTCCTTTGAGAACTTACTGGCAGACGCTGCGTAGTAGAGGGCAGCGTAGCGGCCCATGATCCCAGGGGCGCCCCGTGTGCAGGAGCGTACCTGGGATCATGTGGGCCGGTGCTCCAGTCAGCAAGCAAGAGGGGCTGGATTTTGCCAGCCTTGAGGAGGCGGGTTTGGAGGCAGGACTGCCGGGAAAATGGCATAATTTGGGGGCGGGTGCCCAACCCGCCTCCATGCCATCTTGCCAGGAGGCGGGTAGCCATCCCGCGCTGGGTCCTGTCTCCTTGGAGGCGGGAAGGGATTACAGCCACTTAACTGCCTGTTAACAGGTAGTTAACAAGCAGATAAGAGGATTATCCCCATTTTGCCCACACAAGTGCGGGCTTCCCGAAGACTCCGAAACCCAGCCAGGGTCACCGAGGCGAGCAGTGGGTCTGCGAGGGTCGGAGGGGTGCAAAAGTGCACTGTGAAGGTAAGTGATGGGTGCAAGTGTGGAGAGGTGAGTATGTGAGGTAAGTGGAAAGTGTTAGGAAAAGTTTACTTACCTTTCTTTCTTCCTGCAGGCTTCAAGAGTTGGGTATGTGGAGAGTCTCGCACCTCCGTGGCAGAGATGACAGGATGGCCGTTGCATTCTCCAATGCAACAACCATCTAATTTCTGCAAAAGAAAGAGGTTTGATGAGGTCTTGAATTCAAGAACTCATCAAACTACAGAGAATGTCAGTGTTTGACAGCTTCACAGAGCTGTCAAACGATGACAATTCATCTGTCAAAAATTTTTGACAGATGCAACGTCATACGCTGACATTCTCTGTAACTGGCTTTCCCTTAATGGGCCTGCTAAGCCCGCTGGGCCGGCTTAACAAGGTCAATCAAGGGAAAATAGCGTGGGTTGGAGGCGGGACTGAAACCCGACAAGTGGGAGTCCCGCCTCCAAAAGCACCCCATTGTCAAAATCCAGCCCGAGGTTTCTCATTATTTATAACATGGATGTTTATGCAAATTAAATTGCGGCAGGCTCTAGTAATGAGGATTTGTCTTTTTCCTTTCATCCACTTTCTGTACGGATTTTTTTTCAGCTCATGCTCCACAACGATGCAAAAATAAATAAAATCCTCAATGTAACAACCCCTTCCTCCGAACTTTTTATGGACAAAATCCATAATTTCCAAAATTTCCGGCTACCTATAGCTTGTAAAATTACTTAAATTTGTCAGGAAGTATCCCCTTACGCTGTGCAAGCAGGCCCTGTGCCTGTTTGCACAGCCGTAAAACTTTCAAGTGCAATTGTTGGGAAGTTGGTGGGAAATTAGCCCAACTCTGTGCCAACAATGAGTATTTCTCCATCGGTGCGGATCATCTGTCAAGCCGGAACTTGACAGATCGCAAGTTCGGGATTTAGCGCACAGAAATCCTGAACCTGCTGCCCATGTCAAAGGCGGTATGATTCAGATTCAGATTCAGATTCAGATTAGATTTATTTGCCATTGTCAGCTATACATACAGCGCCGCGTTCAGAGTCAATACAATGGCTTCCCGTGGTAGTGGGAGCACGATGTCCCTCAGCCGCTCCGTCCTCCTCTTCACCGCGGCCTCCTCCTCACTGTTGTCGGCTCCACGTGTGGTGGCCTGCTTCTCCCGCTCTGGCCACCATGCCCGACTCGCTGAGCACCTCGCTCCGGTTGCGGGAGAGCGATCTCAGCACCGGACCGTCACGGCCGCCATCTTGACTGGGTACTGTGAGAGTATGCCGTCATCCCCACCGCAAATTCTGGCCCATTGTGTTTAATATTGTATCTGATGAATTATGATTTGTATAATATGTTTAGAATATCTGTTCTTACTCTTACTCTTTCTGCTTTGAGTAGAGATGCTTGGAATGTCACTGACTGATTGGTTCAATCCATAATTATCTTGTCTCAATAATGTAAGAAACTGAGAAAATTCAAGAATGGGGAGGAGGAAAATAATTATTGAATAGGCAGCTGCACTTCAACATTGTGTCACTGTGAATGGAGTTTAGCTTCGCACCAGTTGAAAATATGTAG
This sequence comes from Somniosus microcephalus, assembly GCF_052327205.1. Taxonomy (NCBI): domain Eukaryota; kingdom Metazoa; phylum Chordata; class Chondrichthyes; order Squaliformes; family Somniosidae; genus Somniosus; species Somniosus microcephalus. The sequence continues at coordinate 164,597,806 of NC_140996.1, read as the reverse complement.
TAAAGCTACTTGTGAGTTTGTGTTTCAACTTTATGTGTGGGACAGCCTTGAGGGTATAAGGAACGATTCTGCAACTTGCTGCTCCCAGTGAGGGGGTGGTGCTTGCAGGAGTGTATCAGAAAATCATGGCTCCACACTCAATTTCCCCAAATGTGCTCCCAAGAGCACCGATCACGGTATTAGCCCAACGGTCTCTCACTGCTTAGAGTTCACACCAGCTGCAGCATAGCTGCAGAGTTAGCTATCGAAACTTCAGAGTCCCCACTAGGTAACCTCCTGTACACTGCCTTTGCATTTTTAATGTTAGTAAAAAGCCAGCAGGACAGCTGACTACTGAGATTGAAAATGTTTTGCGCATTTGGCTGTTGGTGAGCAGAACTCTGCTTTTGCAAGATTTGAGAGTGGTCTGGAGCTGGTGGTATCAGTTGGTGCTGCTGAATTGCACTACACTAGAAACAGGTACCATTCTCACTGCTTCTGAAGTATAGTCACTGTTGTAATGTATGAAATGCGGCAGCCAATTTGCACACAAATGTAAGAAATCACACAACACCAGGTTATAGTCCAGCAGCTTTATTTGAAATCACAAGCTTTCGGAGCGCTGCTCCTTCTTCAGGTGAAGTGGAGAAATGCATAAAGACACAGCTTATATAGTCAGAGAATCATGTCAGATGTTTACAGGTAACCTTTCCAACTGCCATTTATCGCACCTCGGCAGAGAGATAATCACAGCAGTCAAAGGTGTGAATGGTGTCCAAACAGGTCAGTCAGGGAAACATTACATCAAAGAACAATGAGGTGGGGTCACAAGGGGTCAAATATTGCAGATGCTGGGGTCTGTATGAAAAACAAAAAAACAGACAAAAAACATTTGCACACAGAAATGTCCCACAAACAGCAATGTGATAATGACTAGATAATCTGTTTTAGTGATAATGGCCCAGAAATTCGCGTCAGGGGCTTCCCGTGGGTGCAAGCCCCCGACCTACACTTACCTAGCGCGCCGGCAGTTGAGGCCTGGGCCTGCGTGGATTTCCTGTCTGTGGTCCGGTTCAGCTCCCGGCACGCTGTGCTTGCGTGATCCAGCGGCGTACTTAGTGCGATGCGTCGGCTGGGATCATGTGAGCACTGGGCAACCAATCGGAGGAGGGAAAAGTCCATTCGTGAGTTTGACAGAAAGAACTGTCAAACTCATGAAAACTCCGGGCGCCCAAACAGTACTTAACCTTAAAATAAATTTGAAAAAAAATCACACTATTTAAATCAACTATAAATAACATTAAATAACTATTTTAAACAATAATTTAAATTTTTGAAAAAAATAATTTTATAAAAAATCGGGGCTAAAAATACACTTACCTTACTGTAAAGTATTTAAAAATAATAAACCTGTGGAAAAATGTTCTAATTTTAATTAATTGACCACTTACCTGTTAAAATTAAGTCCTTACGTCTGCTTTTTAGATGTGTAAAAAGTAGAGGCCTTCACGCACGGGCAAACCTGTAAAAAAAAAAGGAGGTTCAACGTGCACGCGCAGACTCCTGCGCACACGCGTTCAACCTCTGAACCCCTTGGTTCAGAGGATCGGAAATGCCGGTTTCCCGCGCATGCAAGAAACCGGCACTTCCATCGGGTCCACGCGTGAGTACTCCATCCGTACTCACGCGTTGGGACCCGAATTTCTGGGCCGTTGTTTGAGCGATAAATATTGGCCAGGACACTAGGAAAACTTCCCTGCTCTTCTTTGAAATGGTGCCATGGGATACACTGGGCTGGATTTTGTCAGTGGGGGCAGGCTGGGGTGTGTCAGGTGGAACTCACGTCAGGACCCCGACTCCTAAGTGAAGTCTTGAAAAAGTGCGATTTTCCCCTAATTGGCCAATTGATTTCCTGCATGTGGGAACCACTGGCCTAATGAGTCTTTTCATACAGAAAGTCACCTCCGATGACGTCATCAATGCTGTTGGATTTAAGGCCTGCAAGCAGCCTTGATTCTTCTGGAGACTGCAAAGGCTCTGCAATTTATATGAAGGAGTTGAATTGTGGAAAATGTCAACGATCAAGCAAAAGTGTGCTCCTCGATTTGATGAGCCCTCCCTCCAAGCTCTGGTGCACGGAGCCAGCTGCAATAAGGAGGTGCTGTTCCCTTCCTCAGGGAGAAAAAAGCCACCCCAGCAGACAAAAGCTGTATGGCTACAAGTGGATCAGGAGGTCAACTCCATTTCACTGAGCCGCAGAACCTGGCTGCAATGCAGGAAGAGGTTTCATGACCTTCTCCGCACAGGAAAAGTGAGTATGGCTTTCCCATCACCCTCAATCTGACCCCCATTGCCTCTCCTCACCAGCACTCTGCTTTGCCAACCTCTTCCTCCACATACCACTTGACACTTACATCCCTGCACCCTTACCCATCCCCTCTCTCTCTATGGTCACATTCACTTAACTATTCGACCATGCAGCCCTCACACTCCCTATCACTGTGATGCTATGACAACAACAACTTTCAACACACAGGAAGGGTCCTTTGTATCTGTTATATCCGTGTATCTTAATGTTGTGTCCTTCAATAATCAGACAAAGACTGCAGGGAACGATCAACAGGTGTTTACTGAATGAGGGTTCAAACTGCAACTGACTGTACAGATCACTACTCAGGGTTTATATACAGGTGTGGTCACTGCCGGTACTACAGGATACAGGAGCTGTAAAAAGTAGTTCTCCCCCTTAAAGGTACATACATTACAATTCCTCCCCTTTTAGATTAACAGTACCATAACACTCATTTAACAATTAAACATCAAACTAATTACAATTAACACTTTTAACATGCAACATTAACTGAAAATAGTCTATTTATAAATTCAGTCTTTGGGGAGGCTTCCTGATTCTTTCTGGATAACGCCTTTCCCGAGGGTCTCGCTCTTGGTGCGGAGGCGATTCTAACACCCTGTTGTCAGTTGATTCATCAGCTTCCAATGCTATTGTTTCTGAGGTAGATGCGACCTGTACGTCGGGTTCCTCACCAGGTATGTATGGCCGAGACATGGGGTTGACTCGTTCCTGTGACTCTAGGATCTGGTCAGCATGGCGTCTCACAATGTTCTCCCCAACATCCACTGTGTACATTAGTGGCCCCTGCCGTGTGCATATCGTTCCTGGTTGCCATTTCTCTGTTCAGTAGTCGCGGGCCAAGACTGGTTGCCCTACATTGAAGCTCCTTGTCGGCTTCTCATTGATGTGCTGGAATTGCTTACTCTCAACATCTCTTCGTACATTTGGTCTGAGCAAATCCAGACGAGATCTCAACCTTCGGTTAAAGAACATCATGGCCGGGGCCTGGTTGGTGACTGCATGTGTCGCATTTCTGTAGGCTACCAGGAAATTGTCCACCTTATGCTGCAGTGGAATGTCGTCATCACACATGGCCTTTACTGCTTTTTTAAAGGTTTGTACGAACCTCTCAGCCAATCCATTTGTGGCTGGATGATACGGGGCGGATGTGTAATGCCTTACCCCATTCCTTTTCATAAATCTTCGAAACTCTTTGGACACAAACTGTGGTCCGTTATCAGAGCAAATCTGCTCTGGCAAGCCGTTCCTGTCAAAAATGGTCCGTAGGACCGCAATAGTTTTCTCCGTGGTGGTGGAGGACATTTTGATCACCTCAGGCCATTTCGAGTGCGCATCCACAGCTATTAAAAACATTGAGTCCATGTATGGACCAGCAAAATCAATATGCACCCGTTGCCATGGAGATGAGGGCCACTCCCATGGGTGTAGAGGGGCATGTGGTGGTGCATTTTGGACCTTCTGGCATCCTGAGCAGCTCTTTGTCAGGTCCTCGATTTGCTGATCGATCCCCAGCCACCAAACATAAGCCCTAGCAAGGCTTTTCATTTTCACCCCTCCCAGATGACCTTCGTGAAGCTCATTGAGCACTCTCTCCCTTAACTTGGGTGGAATTACCACTCGGGATCCACACATCAAGGTCCCCTGACATACTGACAGCTGTTCTCTTCTGGATGAGAATGCTGGCAACAGTGAGTCGCCATGTGCTGGCCATCCCTTCACCGTCAAATCATATACCCGAGACAGTGTCGGGTCATTTCGGGTCTCCTTCTCTATATCAGCGTTAGTTACTGGCAAGCCTTCAATTATAGTCGAATGAAATATTTCGACAGGATCCACTGCTAGTGCTTCCTCCGCAGTAGGCAGTGGCAGGCGTGATAGCCCATCAGCGTTTCCATGCTGTTTCGTGCCCTTATACTCGATTTCATATTGGTGCACCCCTAGAAAAAGGGACCACCTTTGTAGCCGTTGCACAGTCATCACCGGAACGCCCTTCTTTGGATTAAAGATGGAGACAAGTGGTTGGTGGTCAGTCAGCAAGGTGAACTTCTGCCCGTGCAGATAGTGATTGAACTTTTTCACTCCCCACACTAGGCTGAGGGCCTCCCTGTCAATCTGGGCATAGTTATGCTCGGCTGAGGTTAGTGACCGAGACGCAAAGGCTACTGGCCTCTCCGAGCCGTCCGGGAATTTGTGCGACAGCACCGCTCCAATGCCATAGAGTGATGCATCACACGCCAACCGAATTGGTAGTGCTGGGTTGAAATGAGCCAACACCTCTTTTGATGTGATCAATGCTTTGCTCTTCTGGAAAGCTCATTTACATTCGTCATTCCACTTCCATGGTACCCCCGTTTGCAGTAGGGTGTTCAGTGGGTGTAGGACGGTAGACAAATTCGGCAAGAACTTATGGTAGTAGTTCACCAGCCCGAGGAACGACCTCAGTTGTGACACATTTTCCGGTGCTGGAGCCTTGACTACTGCCTCAATCTTTTCAGGGGACTTATGTAACCCCTCTTTATCAATAACGTGGCCACAATACGAGATCTGCTTCTGGAAAAACTCGCATTTGTGGCGATTAGCTCGGAGCCCATATTCCTTCAATCTAGTGAGCACCTGCTCCAGGTTGGCGAGGTGATCACTGTCATTTTCGCCCGTGACCAGGATGTCGTCCAAATAACACTGGGTCCCTGGAATCCCTTGCAGGACTTGTTCCATTGCCCTTTGCCAAATAGCCGGAGCTGATGCTACCCCGAACACCAGCCGGTTGTATTGGTAGAGACCTTTATGAGTGTTGATCGTGAGGTACTGTTTCGAGGCTTCTTCTACCTCCATTTGCAGGTACGCCTGGGCCAGATCAATCTTAGTGAAGCGTTTCCCTCCAGATAGCGAGGCGAAAATATCTTCAATCCGTGGAAGCGGATATTGTACAGTGTGAAGGACTGGGTTCACTGTCACCTTAAAGTCCCCACAGATGCGAACCTTCTTTGGTTCCCCAGGCGTATTACTCAACGACCTCTTCATTACAGGAGTGATGGGTGTAGCCCACTCGCTCCAGTCCACTTTGGACAGTACTCCTGAATGTTCCAAACCTTCCAGCTCTGTTTTGACGGCTGGGTGGATCGCATAAGGTACCGGTCTGGCCTTAAAAAACTTTGGGCTTGCATTTTCCTCTATTTTGATCGTTGCTGTTATGCCTTTTAGTGTTCCGAGTCCCTGCTGGAACACTTCTTGTGCGTCAGTTAGCATTTTTGACAGTCGTCCAGGTGTGACGGCGTCATCCTTTTTGGCATCTACAGTCAGTGCTTGTGGAATGCCAATCTAGCTGTATCTTCCGGATCCATTCACATCCTAGTAGTGGTGGTCCGCCATCTGGCAATACATATAGGTCCATTTTTGGTGTTTCCTTGCCGTTATATATAACGTTCACCCTTATTTTTCCTTTGGGGTAGACTTTTTGCCCCGTGTATGTCTTCAAGACAATCATTGTATCTCTCAAGGGTATATGTGAGAATAGCCGCTTGTAGTCCCTTCGGTTTATGACTGTTAGGGCAGATCCTGTGTCCAATTCCATTTTCACTTGGACTCCTGCTATCTTGAGCGTGACCCAGATAGTTTGGTGATCCTCCGTTTTGATCACCTTATGTAGTTTCAGACAACCCAGCTCCTTGCTTCCGGAGTCTGTATCACTCTTCTGTTCGTCTGAACTGCTCTCCATCACCTTATGTACCTTCTTGTACTTCTCCTGTGGAGATTTCTTGCTGCTGGTTTTCTTTCCCGACCTGCAGACTCTTGCTATGTTTCCTACTTTTCCACACTGTCTGCACACTTTGTCCTTGAACCAGCAATCGTTATGGTCGTGTGTTGTTCTGCCGCAGCGATAGCACTTCACTGTTCCATATGACATTTCATTTGTGCCATATTCTTGCGGTCTCCGTTGTATCTCTGCAGCGCCCCGTGCTGCTGCTTCGTGTGATACTGCAATGCTGAAAGCCTTGTCCAGCGTAAGATCCTTTTCTGATAGAAGCCGTTTCTGGGTTCCTTCACTTTGAAGCCCACACACAAACTTGTCCCTTAAAGTATCTGCTAGTCCCGTTCCAAACTGGCAGTGTTTCGATAGCTTGCGCAGTTCCGTTAAATACTCAGCATTACTTTCATCTTTATGCTGGTTCCTTTTGTGAAACTTAAATCTTTCTGCTATCAGCAGCGGTGTGGGGTTTAAGTGGTCCTGTAGGATTGACACTGTTTTCAAAATCCTTTTCCACTGGCTTCTCTGGGGTTACTAGGTTTCGCAGTAAGCCATACGTTTTTGCACCCATTGAATTCAACAATACCAGCGCTTTCTTGTCATCTGGTACTTCATTCGCCTTGCAGTATACTTCTATGCGTTCGACATATGTCGTCCAACCTTCGACTTCATTGTCGAACGCTGTGATACTGCCACTCTTCGGCATTTTTGGGTGTGGTTAGACTGGCTTAAAATGGCGTCTCCCGCGCTTTCCTTTCTTCCCCGCTGCGGCTTAAAATGGCGTCTCCTGCGCTGCTGCCAACGCCGCTCTCGGCGGTTCTCGTGGCAAATGGTGACGCCCTGTGGGTTTCGTGCACTGCTCCTGCACTGCTGCCAACGCCGCTCTCTGTGGTCCTCGTGGCAATGGCAGCACCTCGCGTTTTCCTGCGCGCCTCTCTCCCCCGTTGACGCTGCTCGGCCCTTGAACACCGGCTGCGCTCTGCTCTCTCTCGTCTCTCTCCCCGTTGACGCCGCTCGGTCCTGAACACCGGCTGCGCCCTGTGCGCTCTGCCCTCTCTCCTCCGTCGACGCTGCTCGGCCTTTTTCTGTGCCGCTCGGTCGGCTCTAGCCGCCGCTGTCCTGGAAGGGTCTGCGCAGTACCTGTTGTCAGTCCGTTTCGCTGGACCACCGTGACTGGAAAGCCAAGCCTGGCTCTCGACAGCCTCCCCTGCGATGCTCAAATCTCCGCTGGATGACTGGGCGGTTGCCCGTGGTCGACGCCCGTGCTTCTGGACTCGACCTCCTTCCACTGTTCTCCAGGAGCGAATCCCTGGGAGGTGATGCAGAGTTACAGGTAGGTTTGAATCTGCGTTGTCGCCAATGTTATATCCGTGTATCTTAATGTTGTGTCCTTCAATAATCAGACAAAGACTGCAGGGAACGATCAACAGGTGTTTACTGAATGAGGGTTCAAACTGCAACTGACTGTACAGATCACTACTCAGGGTTTATATACAGGTGTGGTCACTGCCGGTACTACAGGATACAGGAGCTGTAAAAAGTAGTTCTCCCCCTTAAAGGTACATACATTACATTATCCTTCTAAGCATCTATGTTATGGATTCTCTACACTCACTCCTTCATTCTCACTCAAACTCCACTTGTGTCCCTCATTGCAGGAAAAGAGAGCCCACAATAAGAGGGAAAGGGCGAGGAAAGGAGGAGCGCCACCCTCAGTAGCCCAGCTCACCCCCTGGGAGGAGGCAGCCCTGGAAATTGCTGGGATCGAGGAGGATACCCAAGTGGGGGATGGACAGATGGGTGCATCACAGCAAGCTGCTGACAGAATAGTTTGGAATCTCTCTCATTGACATAGCATGAGTGACTGATAATGATTCTGATGCTCTAACAGATTGACTTATGGTCATCTACAATATTCAATGTGCATGTAACCTTGGCCTCACATCTCTGACTCTTTCCTTTACTCCCCCACAGGACCATCAAAAGCCCCTGTCCCCACTATCCAGGAGGAACAGCCTGAGCCTCTAGGCTCCTCAGAGGAAGCTGCAACCTCTGAGGGCGCAGCGTCAGCAGAATTCAGTGCACCCAGCACCAGTGGAGAGGATGGCTACGTCCATGGAGGAGCTTAGTCACCAGGGTATTGAAAATATGGTCATTGTTCAGAATAGAATGACATCTCTTGAGGAGTGATGGTCAGCTATTGAGCAAACAAACCAGACCTTCATGCAAGTCCTCTGGAGTAGGACTTCCAGTGCAGAAACGGGTCCTCATGGCCCCCCTGCAGTGCAGCAAGGTGCTGTCAAGCCACTTGCTAGCTCTGAAGTGGGGCTGACCCATGAGAGGGATGTTGGTGGCAGACAACAAGGAAGTGAGGGCTTGTCTCCAAGCGCTCACACAACCATGCCACTGCAAAGTCCTCAGTTCAGAGCCCCACCAGAGTCCTCACCCAACTGAGATGGGCGTCTCAGCCCCTGCTCAGCCACAGGAGCAGCAGACTGTTGGCGAGCCCACACAGGTTCGCCACCCCAGAGGACTCCTGTCAAAGGCGTCAAGATAGGAGCAGCAAGAGAGTGAGCAAGGGACCTCCACATCTGCTGAAGCCACAGGGGAAGCACCACATAGGAGCATGCATAAGAGGAAGATAAAGCACAAGTAGTCACAAGGGTAGTCACTTGGGTGCTGTGTTGTTTTGTTTTTGGACCAGCCATCATTCTGATTGTATTATAAAGTGTTTTGATGGCAAAATGTTGAAGTTGTGGCCTGTGTCATTTCGCAAATGGGACTTTCACATAGAGGGCTTAGGGCGCCTTGCGATTGTTAGTATGGTGGTCATAGTGATAGGATTCCACAGGTTCTTGTCCATTGTCGATGCTCTGGTAAGAAGGAGTGAGACTAAATTGTTTGATTGTGCAGACTAAGCAAATCTGGCCAGGATGAGTGCGTCCCTTGCATCCAGGGCAGCAATGTTGTCGCGCGCTGGCGCCTTCTGGCCTGTGCATCTTCAGGTGGGTGAGCAGCAGCTTGCCGATCCTGTTGATGCTCCTGCTGTTGTTGCTGCTGTTGCTCATGGTTCTGCTGCTGCCTCGGCTGGTCTGCATCCGAATCTGATGTCCAGAAGGAAAGGAATTAAATATTCGCTATGCTTCTGGAATATGTAAGATTTGCAAAATTCCCACATTCCCCCAAGGTTATTAATAAAAGGGACCCTGCATGGACATTAAAAAAAAAGGTACCCAAAAGATGGCGTCCGCACCTCATGACCAAAAGCCTGTAAGATTTTAAAGCTCGGACTCTGCAAACAGCGCAGGCAGCTTTGGGAAATCGAAACTTAAAATGCATTTTCTGTGAAAAGGACTTTTGCGTTTGAAAAATCAGACAGTTAAGCAAACACTGAATATGCATTACGTCAGATCGTAGACAGATCAAACCCAGTTAGGCCTATACATGAGGCCATTAGTTTGCCCGCATAAATAATCGGAAACAGCTTATGGAAGCCATCAAGGCTGGACAGGCCGATTAGAATGCATTAATGACAATACAGCCCGGACATCAGGTCATTAGGTGCGATAAACGGCCATCTAAAAACAGTTAGTTTAGATTGCTATAATCATTTAAAACAGCCCGCCAAAATTGAAACAATGAACTGACTTGATTTGGCGCGCAGATAAGGGCCATCGAAAGGAGTATAACTGTAGGCCCTCAGTAGCAATCATTCTCTTGACTCTTGCTCTGCTCTCGACTCTGACCTCTTGTCGGGCCTTGGGCTGCCGCCGCCCGTACTCGTGCCCTGGCCTCGTGGCGGGTTCTCTCCTCGCTCCCCGCAGTAAGTTTTCAGCAGTCAAGGACATCCATACCAACCGCAGGGGAGGGGAACGAGACCCGAGTCCTAAGTCACCCAGGACACCCGGGCCACGAGAGAGGGCAGAGGAAATGATGCGAAATGAACCGAGACGAAGAGTAAGGTAGACCCAACAAAGAGCAGAGAAGGGCAGCAGAAGATGTATTAATTAAGACCGAGCGCCGAGTTATAAGCTGACGCTTGGGGAAGAAATATCTGAGGACAGTGAGACTAAGTTGGCTAGATGAACACTGCAAATAAGCTGGCGTTAAACGCATGTGTCCACGCCATAACGAATATCCTGGCGCCCTAAGGATGGGTAGGAAAATCTAAGCAGTGAAGACTGCCAACCGTCTCGCTGACACAACGTTACCGCCGACGACCACCCGAGGGAGAAGAAGAAGAGAACCCATCGCGATGAGACGATGATGGTAGCTGAGGAGAAGAAAGGTGTGTCGCAGCAGCAGCTCCAGCCCTGCACCCTGAGACCACGTGGCGACAGGGTACCTAAAAGGACAAAAGACCAAACCTCAAAACTCGCATCCGTTAAAGCAACAGGCTTTGGATTGGTGAGCATGAATTCTGGCCCCTCATAGCTTAATCTAGTTAGGTATAGGGGGTGGAATAAGGATAAGGGGATTGTTAATGTAGTTGTTTTTCCCTCGATGTGCCGTGTGTTTCCCATTCCCTGTATAAGTATATAGTTATTTTGTTTATGCCTGTAATTGTTTACCAGTAATTTCTCATAAGACTGTGTTTTATTTCTGTTTTAATAAAATCCTGGTTTAATTGCACCAAACCACTTGTCTACTCGATTTTCTGTATCGCCGCCTGTACCTAAGTCCGGTGTCTAGAACCCAGGGGTGTGGGAGCGATTCGAACCGCTCACAGTCAGGGGCATAACTGACTGGGCGCACGCGCCACCCGCCACCCCATACAAAAATGCCTCAGTTGAAGAAGCGCTTAGTCAAGGTGGGGAGAGGGGTTTCCCAGGAGGTCACACTGGAGATTGGTCTCAGGCTCCAAACTTCCACAACAATGAGTAGGCCACTAAAAGTTTCCCCAGACCTGAAACAACAAAGTTCTGCCACCTGCAAACGATCATTGGTGAAAACTCCTTTGTAATGGTGGAGCTGCAGCTGTGTGTAAGCAATCCACCTGTGAAGCCGCCAGCATTACCTGGCATGTTCCAGAGGAGGCGTGAAGGTTGGGGGGAATGTCTAAAAATCTGAAAGGCCTCTCAAAATGGGATTATAGAGGCTATTAAGTGGTTGTTAAGGGCCTTAAGGGCCTATCCCACCTCTTGGAGGCGGGATGGAAAGGGGGTCAGAAAACACGCATTTGGGAGGTGGGATGGAAGCGGGATCGGGCCCGCCCGCCATTTTGGGCGATTTTAACAACTCACATGCCTCCAATCCCGCCTCATCGGGCCTGGCAAAATTGAGCCCAATGTGTGTCATCAAAATAATTTGGTTCCCATGGGAAATGGTTATTAAGCATTGTCTTGACTCTGTAATGGTTAATTATCTGACAATGTTAACTGCCAGTGTCACTCCTTCAGAATATTCTGCCATCAAATCTTATTCTGAGCCTGAATTTTTGTCAGAAACTGTAGGTGTTTTGTGAAGGAGTTTGAATTGTGTTAAAGAGAGCTACACACTTTGATAACCTGTGTAGGCTTATGTGAAGAGGTACAGTCATTATTTATTTTTAATCCATCTAAAATGTTACCTGAAAACGATGTCACATGCTAAAGCTGTTTACAAATTCCGATGTTTTTTATGAGTGCTATGGAAGAAGTCATTTTTGCATGAAATAGCACAGAGTGTGGGAGTTTAAGTTTGTGTAGGAGCATAGCTGACACTGGATGGAACATTTCAAGCATATGTAAATCCCTGCACACTGACACAGTTCAATAGTAATTATTGTGAAATGCCAACAGGAGTTAAGAGACTTGAGCACATAATTCAGGCTGACACTTCAGTGCAGTACTGAAGGAGTACTGCACTGTTGGAGGTGTTGTCTTTAGGATGAGACTTTATAGCGAGGACCCATTTGCCCTCTCAGGTGGACAGAAGATCCCCAGGCACCATTTTGAAGAAGAAAAGGCATGTTCTCCTGGTGTCCTGGCATCATTTAATCATCGATCAACACCACTAAAACAGATTATCTGGTCATTTCTCTCATTGCTGTTTGTGGGTCCTTGCTGTGTTTCATACATTACAGCAGTGACTATACTTCAAAAGCACTTCATTGAGTGTAATGCACTTTGGGACTTTTTGCGGTCGTGAAAGGTGCTATATAAATGCAAGTTCTTTCTTATCTCATTGCTATGTGGGAGCTTGCTGTGCGCAAATTGGCTGCTGCATTTCCTACATTACAACAGTGACTACGCTTTAAAAGTACTTCATTGGCTGTAAAGCACTTTGGGATGTTTTGAGGTTGTGAAAGATGCTATATAAATCTGTTATTTTTCTTTATTTAATGACAATGCAATACCAAATGGATAAGTGTTCTCGTTTCCTCAGAATGCCCATCTGCTGTCTTTACACAACCAAAGAGCACTCATCACCAACATTTTTAGACATTTCCCCCATCCTATATGCCTCCTCTGGAACACGCCAGGTAATCCTGGCAGCCTCACAAGTGGATTGCTTACTAACAGCTGCAGCTCCACCATTACAAAGGAGTTTTCACCAATGATCACTTGCAGGTGGCAGAACTTTGTTGTCTCAGGTCTGGGGGAACTTTTAGCAGGCATACTCATTGTTGTGGAAGTTTGGAGCCCTACACACATCTCCAGTGTGACCTCCTGGGAAACTCCTCTCTCCACCTTGACTGAGTGCTTCCTCAACTGAGGAATATACCAGAAGCATGGCGAACATTTATTTCCTTTCCTCATGGACATCAGATTCGGACAAAGACCAGCCGTGGCAGCAGCAGACCCATGAGCAACAGCAGCACCAACAACAGGAGCAACAACAGGAGCGCCAAGCTGCTGCTCACCCACCTGAAGCTGCACAGGCCAGAAGGCGCCAGCGCATGACCACATTGCTGGCCGGGATGCAAGGGACGCACTCACGTTGGCCAGATTTGCTTAGCCTGCACAATCAGACAGTTTTGCCTCACACCTTCTTACCAGACCATCGACAACTGACAAGAACCTGCGGATTCCTATCACTCTGACCACCATACTGACAATTGCAAGTCGCCCTAAGCCCTCAATGTGGAAGTCCCATTTGCGAAATGACACAAGCCACAACCTCAGTAGTTTGCCTTCAGATCTGTTTATGATACCATGACAAGGATGGCTGGTCAAAAAACAATACATCACTACCCTTGTGACTACTTGTCCTTTATCTTCCTCTTACACGTGCTCCTACGTGGTGCTTCCCCTGTGGCTTCAGCAGATGTGGTGGCCCCTTGCTCACTTTCTTGCTGCTCCTGTCTTGACACCTTTGGCGGCCATCCTCTGGGGTTGCGAGCCTGTGAGGGCTCGGCAACAGTCTGCTGCTCCTGCGGCTGTGCAGGGGCTGAGACGCCCATCTCAGTTGGGTGAGGACTCTGGTGGGGCTCTGACCGAGGGCTTTGCAGTGGCATGGTCGTGTGAGTGCTTGGAGAGGAGCCCCCACTTCCTTGTTGTCTGCCACCAACAACTCTCTCATGGGTCAGCTCCACTTCAAAGCTAGCAAGTGGCTTGCCAGCACCTTGCTGCACTGCAGGGGAGCCATGAGGACCCGTTTCTGCACTGGAAGTCCTACTCCAGAGGACTTGTATGCTCAATAGCTGACCATCGCGCCTCAAGAGATGTCATTCTATTTTGAACAATGACCATGTTTTCAAGACCCTGGCGACTAAGCTCCTCCATGGCCGTAGCCATCCTCTCCTCTATGGTAGCCAGCCTTACCATGGAGGTAGCCATCCTTTCCACGGAGGTTGCCATCCTTTCCGCGGTGATGCGTTCATGTGGCAATGCCTCCACAAAGGCTCAGCTCATGTTCGCGATGGACTCCTCCATTCGCTCCACACTCGCAGCAACCCTGGAGACAAAACCTGCCAGATATTCCTGCACCTGTTCCTGGAGTTCCAGCACCGCTCTCCTTCTGGATGGACCTGGAGGCATAGGGTCGACATGCAGCTGAACGAGGACTCTCCACTGCTGGCCCTGTCTCCACCATCTGCTGATGCTCACTTGTGAGCTGTGATACACCAGGTGACAACACTACTCTATCTTGCGAAGGTCCCACCGAGGTGTGAGTGTCTGCGCTGGTGCTGGGTGCACTGAATTCTGCTGACGCTGCGCCCTCAGAGGTTGCAGCTTCCTCTGAGGAGTCTGGAGGCTCAGGCTGTTCCTCCTGGACAGTAGGGATGGGGGCTTTTGATGGTCCTGTGGGCGAGTAAAGGAAAGAGTTAGAGATGTGAGGTCAAGGTTACATGCACATTGAATAGTGCAAATGATCATAAGTCAATCTGTTAGAGCATCAGAATCATTATCAGCGACTCATGCAATATCAATGAGAGAGATGCCAAGCTATTCTGTCACCAGCTTGCTGTGATGTGCCCGTCGGTCCGTCCCCCACTTGGAAATCGTCCTCGATCCCGGCAATTTCCAGGGCCGCCTCCTCCCAGGCAGTGAGCTGGGCTACTGAGGGTGGCCATCCTCCTGTCATGGCTCTTTCCCTCTTCTTGTAGGCTCTCTTTTCTTGCAATGAGGGACACAAGCGGAGTTTGAGTGAGAGTGAAGGAGTGAGTGTAGAGAATCCATAGCATAGATGCTTAGAAGGAGACAAAGGACCCTTCCTGTGTGTTGTAAGTTGTCGTCGTCGCATCACAGTGATAGGGAGTGTGAGGGCTGCATGGTCGAATAGTTAAGTGAATGTGACCATAGAGAGAGGGAATGGGTAAGGGTGCAGGGACGTAAGTGTCAAGTGGCATGTGGAGGAAGAGGTTAGCAAAGCAGAATGCTGGTGATGAGAGGCGATGGGGGTCAGATTGAGGGTGATGGGAAAGTCATACTCACTTTTCCTGTGCAGAGAAGGTCATGAAACCTCTTCCTGCATTGCAGTCAGGTTCTGCGGCTCATCGAGATGGAGTTGACCTCCTGGGCTACTTGCAGCCACACAGCTTTAGTCTGCTGGGGTGGCTTTTTCCTTCATGAGGAAGTTAAGAGCACCTCCTTATTGGATCTTGCTCCTTCCACCAGAGCTTGGAGGGAGGGCTCATCGAAGCGTGGAGCATACCTTTGCCTGCTGGTGGACATAGTCGATCAATGAATTCCTTACTACAATCACCATAAAGTTTGCAGTCTCCAGAAGAAGCAAGGCTGCTTGCAGGCCTTAAATCCAGCAGCATTGATGACATCATCGGAGGTGACTTTCTGGATGAAAAGACTCATTGGGCCAGGGGTTCCCACACACTGGAAATCAATTGCCCAATTAGGGGAAAATCGCACTTTTTCCCCACTTCACTTCGGAGTCGGGATCCTGACACGATTTCCACCTGACACACCCCAGCCTGCCCACAATGGCAAAATCCAGCCCATAGAGTCATAATGGCACAGAAGAAGGCCATTCGGCCCATTGAGTCCGTGCCGACTCTCTGTTGAGCAATCCAGTCAGCCTCATTCCCCCGCTCTATCCCCATAGCCCTGCAAGTTTATTTCCCTCAAGTGCCTATCCAGTCTCCCCTTGAAAACATTGAGTGTCTCCGCTTCCACCACTTCCGTCGGCAGCGAATTCCAGGTCATCACCACGGGCTGCGTAAAAAAGTTTTTCCTCACGTCCCCCCTGTATCTCTTGCCCAAAACCTTAAATCTGTGTCCCCTAGTCCTTGTACCATCAACTAGTGGGAACAGCCTTTCCCTGTCTAGCCTATCCAAACCCGTCATAATCTTGTACACCTCTATCAAATCACCCCTCAACGTCCTTTGCTCTAATGAAAACAAATCCAGCTTCTCCAACCTGTCCTTGTAGTTAAGATTCCCCATCCCCAGAACCATTTTGGTAAATCTCCTCTGCACCCTCTCAAGGGCCTTCACATCCTTCCTAAAGTGCAGTGACCAGAAATGGACACAATACTCTAGTTGTGGCCTAACCAGCGCTTTACAAAGGTTCAGCATTACTTCTCTACTTTTGTACTCTATACCTCCATTCATGAAGCCCAAGATCCCATATGCTTTGCTAACCACTCTCTCAATGTGTCCTGCCACCTTCAGGGACCTATGCACATTAACTCCCAGGTCCCTCTGTCCCTGCACACTCTTTAAAACTGTGCCATTAAGTGTATATTGCCTCTCCCTGTTCTTTCTGCCAAAATGCATCACCTCACACTTCTCTGTATTAAATCCCATCTGCCACTTGTCTGTCCATTCTGCGAGCCTTTCTATGTCCTGCTGCAGTCGATTGGTATCATCCTCACTGTTTGCCATACCCCCAAGTTTGGTGTCATCGGCAAATTTAGAAATTCTACTCTGTATTCCAATATCCAGGTCATTTATATATATCAAAAAAGCAGTGGCCCCAGCACTGACCCTTGGGGAACACCACTGCCTACCATCCTCCAGTCTGATAAACAGCCATTTACTACAACTCGCTGTTTTCTGTCCTTAAGCCAACTCCTTATCCAATCTGCCACTGACCCACCTATTCCGTGAGCCTCAATTTTGTTACCAGCCTTCTATGTGGCACTTTGTCAAACGCCTTCCTAAAATCCATGTAGACAACATCCATTGCATTCCCTTCATCAATCCTTCCTGTTATTTCATCAAAAAATTCAGTTAGATTAGTCAAACATGATCTGCCTTTTACAAATCCATGTTGGCTCTCCTTAATTAGAAAGGAATGGCTTGGGCATTGTAGGAATGCTTTATGTTGTTGGTGTAGGTGTCAACCTGGCACATCATGTGACAGCCAGGGTGTGCAGCGTCAAGTGATGTAAATGTAGCCATTGTGAGGCCATCCCTGGCATCCTGGGCAGCAATGTGGTCAGGTGCTGATGCACTGTGTCCTGTGCAGCATCAGGTGATTGCAGAGAAGGTTGGTGTGGTTGTTGGTGCTGCTGTTGTGCCTGGTGCTGCTGGTGTTGGGGCTGATCATGGTCAGATTCTGAGGACCAAGATGAGAGAGTATAAAGTGCACCCATGCTGATAGAATAGATGGCAGGTGAAGTAGAGATGACAGAAGTGATCTGTGAATGGTGGGAAAGGTAATGAGGTCAGACTGCATGGAGACTTGTGTAAAGACTTTCAGCATTCTGAAACTGTAGTGGAAATGCAGTTTAGAGATGTTAGTGCTTAAGGGAAGATATCTGAATCAGCTGGGAGCTTTGAGTTGACATTTGAAGCTGTCAACTCATCAGCTGATTCAATGGCCACTGACCTCCCACTGCAGCTTCACTGATGATGTCTAGGCACAGCGGAAAACCCTTGGGAGACCTGTGAATGTTAAAAAGCTGGGAAAAAAAGCATTGTTAAGTGGCTGTTAATAAGCCACCAATGATTTGAATTGGGTCCCCTGCCGTTGCCTGTCGGGTCTGCTCAGCACTGGCAGACTGGACATCGGGAAATGCAGGTGTGCACGTTTTGACGATGGGTTCCTGACCCACTGTCAATCATTTAAAATATCACAGCTGACCTGCCACCCATCGGGTCCACTGGGCGCTGGCAAAATCACGGCCATTCTCACTCTTTCTCTCTCAAAACTGGAATCTTTCTGATCCTCATTACACAAGATTATGCAACTACCTACCTGGAAGCGCCATTAATATTTTAATGGCTGTAACATTAATTTGTAAATATTCGATACATGCTTTCTATCTCAATTGAATATTTTAAGTGAATTGTAAAAGTTGGGTCTAGCACAGAGCTTAATTATAATCATCCAAATCTCCACTCCCAATCCAACCCATGCTTTGTTTTGCTTTGCAAATTGTTGCTTAAGCCAATAGTCTGCCCTTGTTTAATTGATGAATAATTTTCTCTGGGTGAAATTGGACTTGGGCGGTAGTGCAAAACAGGTGAAAGCAAATCGGCAGCCCATTTTACATTGCGTCCAATTTTCTTTTCCACTGACTTCAGTGGCGAAGTGCAGTGTAATGCACAGACTGCAGTGTATCACAAACAGGGTAACGCACAGACTGCCATGTGTTATATGCAGCAATGTATTGAAAGGTTTAGATGACATCACCAACTTGGAGCGTGAAGCTTGACTCATTTATTTACATCACCTGAAACCTGAAATGTGCTATTTTGTTGAAATACACTCCAGAATGTGTATAATAAATACAAACTTAGCCATGTTTTCTTGTTGATGGTAGCAAAATATGGTAGGCTCCTGTGATCAAATCATGTAACTTACCACAAGGTTCTTCACGAGACTTAACCATGGGGTATTAACAACAATACTTTATTCTGAGGTAGTTCTTTTAAATTTTTAACTGGTTCACCAGACTGATGTGTTCTCTGCATAATTAGTCTGTAGTGGCTCCCTCTCTGTGTGCTTTCCGTGTTCACCCCAGACCATTTCTTGTAATACACATAACTGATTTATAACCCTACAATTTACTTGGCGGTGTTGCTTGGAGTTTCGCTGCAGATGACTGAGGACTGCCATTGCTTATGCATAAGACAGTTACACATTGAGAATTTGAGATGATGTTGTGAAGAGTGAAACAATTTATCATCATCACATTGGAACCTGAGATATATCACCTGTTTGGAACATACTCCAGACTAGATTATTAAGCGTTATAAGTTTTATAGACAATGGTGGACAGTGATGGATGACAATATCAAGTTATATGATTTGACAAGTATTAATATTGGGATTTATTTGACTGACTAATAAAGGGGAATCTCATAGTTTGCCTATACGTATTATATTTCAGTTTTTTAATATTTCGTGTTCAATCTACTTCAGCTTCTATGGCTATCTTACACCTGCTTAGTATTCATTCATGGTGCTATGACCAATTTTTTTTGTAGTCAGTTGTTGCTGATGAAGATGAGTCTCTCTGTATAATTTTGTATTTGAGAGCATGGGAATTGCATGATATAGATAGGCAACTTGGGGGTTTGTATCAGAGGGACAGGTTAAAGTGGGGGGGGGTGGCGAAGATAATGTTAGAAGGTATTAACAGTTAATTAATCAACAACAACAACTTGTATTTATATAGTGCCTTTAACATAGTAAAATGTCCCAAGGCAAACAAAAAAACAAACAAACAAAATTTGACACTGAGCCACATAAGGAGATATTAGGGCAGATGACCAACAGCGTGGTCAAAGAGGTAGGTTTTAAGAAGCATCTTAAAGGGGGAAAGAGAGGCAGAGAGGTTTAGGGAGGAAATTCCAGAGCTTAGGGCCTTGGCAACTGAAAGCATGGCTGCCAATGGTGGAGTGATTAAAATTGGGGATGCTCAAGAGGCCAGAATTAGAGGAGTGCGGATATCTCGGAGCGTTGTAGGGCAGGAGGAGATTTCAGAGATAGGGAGGGGTGAGGCCATGGAGGGATTTGAAAACAATGATGAGAATTTTAAAATTGAGGTGTTTCTTAACCTGGAGCCAATGTCGGTCAGTGAGCACAGGGGTGAACGGGACTTGGTACAAGTTAGGACATGGGCAGCAGAGTTTTGGATGACCTCAAGTCTATTAATTAACAGTCTGTTAATCTATTAACAGTTAAGGTATAAATATTATTTTTACAAA
Organism: Somniosus microcephalus; assembly: GCF_052327205.1. NCBI lineage: Eukaryota > Metazoa > Chordata > Chondrichthyes > Squaliformes > Somniosidae > Somniosus > Somniosus microcephalus. The sequence continues at coordinate 164,578,167 of NC_140996.1, read as the reverse complement.
AGAGAAAAATTGTTTGCTGGTTTTCACATGGATATAGGAGATTTATATATTCACAACATGACGTTTACAGGAGAGCACATTGACAGCATTGTTTATATATTTTTGTACAATGCTTCAAGATTGAGGTGAACACAGGGGCAGTGCGATGTGTCACAGCCAGAGACAGGTGCACAGGGCTATCCTATCTTTTCTGGGGTTTTTGGGTCGGGTTACTTTTGTTGTACAGCTGGGGAGTAATGGCGATGTGCTCTCACTATACAAACGTGCACAGTCACTATCCTCAGTCTTTTCTGATTGGAAAGTATTTACCTCTGGCTGAATGATGTTTATTATATATACAGCGCTGAGTTTTCCTATTTACACTGGAAGCAAGCATCATTTAACAAAGGGAAAGTGTATTTTGTTGTTGGAACAAATCATTGTATGCTCCCAGTCTGTCATTTGACAGTGATTTCTGCAAAGTGTTAAGCATTAGCACCTGTGGGAGGAGACTGGTTGACAAAGGATGGTGTGGGGAGAATACGGAAATGTATGGCAAGCTAGTTCTTCTCCAGAGGGCCATAATAGGAAATAAAATCTGTCTGAACTGGCAGCTAACTGCACTTAAAGTTTTTTAAAACTTAAATTGAATTAAAAAACTTTCAAGTAAAACAATTCTTTCTCCTCAGAATATGGGTCTATTTTTAAGTAGCTGTTATTGTTATACTAGTGTATGAACACTAGATCCAAACTAATGTTCTGCATTTATTCCCTCTGTAGTATTCAGGTGGAAAATCACACACTTACACATTCTGAAATTCTGAACATTTTTGTGCTCAATATTGTACTGATTTTTGTACTAGTGCGTCACTAGGGGAATAGAGTCTAGTTTATAATTCTAGTCCCAATTACAATTTTGCCTTGGATTCTATTACACAGACAGATGTGTGAATGACAGCAAGGATGTTTCAACCATTCCTGCTACTTACAGGTTGTGTAATATAATGGGCCAGAATTGGCTGGTAAAATAATGAGTTTAATGCACATGCCGTTATTAATGTGTAAATTGTCCAGCAATTTGTGGCGAGGAGAAGATACCCCGTGAGTTGCGTATCGTCACAAATTGCTGGGCGATTTGCGCCGCTCCCCATTATCTCACTGTCAACCAATGTTCCCTTTAAGCTGCGTGGCCGAGCAGCGCTCTGGACCGCCCGCGTAGCCGGCTTGCCGGCATTTCAATAGGATAAACTGCGCATGCGCGATATTTTGAATGGGTCGTGCAGCCTCTTAAAGGGGCCGCGCTCCCCCCAAAAATTAATGGGAATATTGTCATCAACCTCCCTGAGTTTTAAGAAATTGCTGCATTTGGGCATTAATTACCAATTAAACTCACCGAGGAAAGTTAAGGCTGCTACTCAAAAGGGCAAGGAACCTTTTAATGAAATTTATGTTCCTGCAATGGAACTGAAGCTCTCCAGCCCGGAAAGGGAACAATTGAAAATATGACACCTTGTTCCTGCAGGTAGTAAATTGTTCTAAGAGACTTTTAAAATTTAAATTTTTTTTCTTACTTTTCCTTTCTGTCTTTTTTCTATCTCTCTCTTAATCCAATGTTTAGTTCCATCTGTTTATTTCTCTTTCTGTATCTAATTTGACTCTAATCCACCCTATTTCATTCTCCATCATTCCTCTGTTTCTTTCTCAATCCATAAATCTTCACTGATTAAGGAGATAGACTGTTGGTCCTGTCATTCACCAAGATCCCAGATGCACTTATCAGCTCACACTTTCAGTAATTTGCAGCGTAAACAAATTTTGAGCTGAAGGGTGAGGGAAGAAGTCCAACTAACTGGGCACGCTGAGATGTCCCACTCAAACAAATTCTGGGCCAATGGAAACTCTACCTCGTGGCACTGGACAGGAGGTGGGAATTTGCCCTGGTGATTGGCTTTTTTTGTGAATATGAATGAAGAAAATAATCTCACACAACAGTCCAGAAAACTAATACAATAGTGATAAAAGATGTATTATTAAATTGTACGTCTCCCTTTGATGATTGTCCGTGTATTTCATCACCGCTATTAACAATATATTGTTATTTTTTAATTGCTCATTCTCTTTCCAATCAATAAAGTATATCTAATCCAAAATATATCTATTTGTGTTGGTTAAATTGCCTATGCTATAGTCATTTGATGCCAATGACTTTTATATCATCTTGTTAATGCAGCCACAGATGTTACAATGGGCACTACAGAGAACATTACAATACTTTGAGCACCAAGTGATGAGGTACGTGTGAATAGCACCAATGTTCCTTACAAGCAGGTTTTGCAATTATGTTATATATGCATATTGGCAAATATACATTTATTACAGGTACAGCAACTGTACTTACTGTGGTCATAATTTATATTCAGAAATATTTTGCATAAGTATGTTAATTTAATTTAGATATATTGCTGTTGAATGTCCCTATGTTAATTAGTTGCCTTTGCCAAGTTGATTTCCATGGAACTAACTTGAAAGCTCAAATGTCTTTCAAATAATTTGCTTGTCTTTCAGAATTTGACAAACTTCACTGTGCACCGTACAAATCGTTGTCACTACTGGTATTTAACAGGAATTTTAATTGTACAAATGTAATATAATATCAACTACCTAGTTAATCTTCTTCTCCCCAGGGCCTAAGTATTACAAGTAGCTATGAATTCTTATTTTTATTCCAAATGCTGGAAATTCTATAAGACTTCCAAATTACAATGAATGTTGTTTAAGTTAAATCCATTGAATATGGAATTTTCTTTTTCCCCTTTTGGTTCATATTTTTGCCTCCATGCTTTTCTTGCCAGTTGTCTTCTCCAGCTGGATGTATTGGACAATGCTGGTCACGATCTTCCCCAAGCAAGCTGAGGCCTTTCCTCTTAATGTGCCCCACCTTGTGACAGGCTAGAAACAAATAAAACTCATCCTACTAGCAGCAAGTTTATTTGAATGACAGACAACAGGGCCAGTGAATAGACTAAAGCAAATGTGGCTGTGGTAGATTATACCTGTAGTGACAACCAACATTTTTTCGTGAGTTGAGTCCTTCAAAAAGCTTCTAAAAAAATTGAAAATTTGTTAAGCTCCTATTTTAGCCAATTGTATTTCAATATAGGTAGGGGACTGGGAGAGTACCACTTCTCTGTGTTCGTAGCCATAGAATGATGCTTGATATGGAGAATAAAATGAGGAATGGGACAAAATGAATAAAAATTTAATAAATTAGAAACCATACAAATCATTCTGCTCTTTTTATCATTGAAATTGTTATTCTCTATTCACCAGATCTCACTCCTTCCTCAGTGCCAAGACAGTGTCACTGAGCTACCCATTGAGTTAAGAATTTGTGAAGCTCTCTTTTGAAAACTTTGACAGGATTACCATTCACTCCATTCTATTGCAGTTTACTGCCATCAGACACGATTGGCTGATAGTGACCACACTTAGGGAATAGCAACCTCACAATGGTCAAATTAGACATGATGTGGGATTCAGAAATACTGAGGACTGAGGGCCAGGTATATAATTTTAAAAGGGCTAACTTCAAAGAAGTGAGGTGTCAGTTTAAGCAAATTGACTGGCGGAATTTATTCAATAGCACTTCAGTAGAGGACAAGTGGAGCACATTTAAAGGGATAATCCTGTGCAGGATAGATACATACCTCAGACCAGGAAGCACAGACTAAATAAATGTAGCCTTAAATAGATGAATAAAACAACAGAAGCAAAATAAGGAGGAAGAACATTCTTATTCTTATAAATCCTGCAGATAGAAAGGTGGAGGGACTCGCTGGAATGAATATAGGAACTTGCAGAAACATTTAAAAATAGTGGACTGAACGTTCCTCCAAATTAACAAGAAATGACACAAGCAACATGACCTCCCTGAGTAGCAATAACCTAATTATGATTAATGACTTTTATTTATATAAATAAGACAGAAGACCTAAAAAAGTAAGAGAGCTCAAAACAAACAACTGCTCAGGTAAAAATGGTATTTAATGCACAGCACTAATACAAACAAGGGAGAAGAATTGTGAAGCATTGACAGTGATTATGAGAGAGTTGATACACATAGGAGCGGTACCAGTAGACTGGAAACCAGCTAACATGGTGTCCATTTTCACAAAGGGGATAAAGCAAAATCAAATAACTACAAACCCATTAGTCTTGTTGACTGTTGTTCTATTGAATCTCGTGTAAAATAAAGGCATTGATTATCAGGAGAAAACTCAAGGATTATCTGTACAATAATAATGTAGTAAATAGCAGTCAACATGGATTCAGAAGAGGATAATGCTGCCTGCTAAACATTTATTTTTTGTGGACTGTGGAAAGCTCTACAATGTGGTGAACAATGACTTTCAAAAAGAATTCAACAAAGTTCCACACTAGTCAAGCTCAATGCTATGGGCATTCAGGGTGAATTTTGGTAATGGATAAGAAATTGGCTGAAGGGTAGAAAATTTGTTAAAGGAATGATGTTAAAGTGGATGGAAGTGTAAAGTGGAGTGCGCAGGGATCAGTGTTGGAACCACTGTTTCTCAGTTGTATCAACAACTTGGATTCAGAAGCAGATTGGTCAAATTTACAGCTAGTACCAATTGGTGGCCGTGTGACACTTATCACTAAGTTATACTTTGTTCTCTCCTCCTACTCCTCTGGTCCTTCTCATCCTTAGAGCACCTCACCCTGTTCTACCCATCTGGCCTCTCCTTTAAAATCCTCATTATCTACTGGCCCCCAAAGTCTCACCCGGAGTGTCTCACCGAGATATCCTCTCTCCTTTCCTCCCTCAGTATCTGCACTAAGTGACTCCTCATCCTCATTCCAGTCTCCATCTCAACTTACCGTGCCTTCTCTCCTCTGATTTTACTGCCCTCCAGTCCTCCTTAAACCTCTTCCTCCATATAAACTCTCATGGCCATCCTCAACCTCACTATCTCCCATAGCCTCTGACGTAATAAAGACTCACTACGCACTTGGTTGTACATAAAGCAAGGCTTTAATCGACTTGTAACAAAACATGGAGGTCTAGTTAGTAGCCACTAGCTTCCTGTTTCCAGACTGTCTCTGGCCAAGTTGGGCCCATGCCCTAGATTTATACTCCTCGGGCGGCGCCCTCAGCTGGCCGTTCAGTAGTACTTCCTGAGTTACTTCTTGTAGAAGTTGCGATTCATGACATTCTTCCTCCCTAAAAGGTTTGGAAGTCCAGTCTTCCTTTAACGGACTAGGCGGACTAAAAATAGCCGTAGTCATTTAGCTTTCTGCTTGTGACCGGAAGGCATGTCTCCCCGGACCGCGTCCAGGTCCCTGGGTCGCTTGGCCCGTACCGGTAAGTCGGTAGAGTCCGCGTCGTCTTGATCGTCCTGTGGAGGCCTGGGAATATCATGACTCCGGGTGCGGGTCCCCACAGGCGCAGAGCTGGCCTCATCCTGGGTCGTAGCCGGAGATTGTCTGGCGTCCTGATTTCGGGTGGCCATCCTACGGGGAGCGTTCGGCTCCCTGAGTTGATCCGGTAGCACTGCCGGCAGATCCCTCGATGTCCCAGATAGGGCATCATCTTCATAGGGGTGCGGAGTGTTGACATCATCGTCGTGGGATCCTACATCATTCGGGCCCATGTGACCGGTTGGGCAGGGAGCCAGATCTCTGAGCGAGACGGTGGACTCCCGGCCATCGGGGTACCGCACGTACGCATACGTGGGGTTTACCTCCGTTAACTCCACCTCGTCAACGAGAGGGTCATTCTTGGCCGACCGGACGAACCTCCGGAGTAGCACGGCACCTTAGAAATGGTAAGCTCTGGCTTCGACCCTCCAAACTCAAAAGTGAGTCTTTTGTGCTGCTTCTGGAAGTCCTGTTCCAGAAGCACATCGCTACATAAGTTTTCGAGTACTCCGAGCCGGGTGGAGGGATACGTGCGACCATTGAGGATGAGGTTGACAAGACAGAAGCCAGAAGAATTGGTGGTCAGAGTCGTCAGAGCCATTGCAATCTCCCTGTCCGAGGGATAAATGCGCAGTTTTAACCTGCTGACAGCCCGCTTACTAATGAAGCTGTCAGAGCTGCAGGAGTCGATTAGCGCGCTTAGAGTGTGCCCATTTACTGAAACCTTCGTAGCTGCATGGGACAAACTTTGGGGAAAAACAGCTGTGATGGGAGGAGGGGTAATTTTTCCTTCGGCAGCTGTAGCCTTAGCAGTGGTTCTTGGGGGAGGAGCAGCTCCACAGATAGCAGCTGTGAAGCTAACAGGAGCTCTCGACCAGTATACTTTAGAGGAGCGGCCTTTCTTGTTAGCAGAGGCCCGTGACTGGCATACCTTGGAAAAGTGTCCTTTCTTGCTGCAATGATTGCAGGTTGCATTACGAGCCGGGCAAAATTTTCTGTAATGGAACATACCTCCACAAAAGAAACACTTTCTTCCTGATTGCCAGGATGCTGCTAGGGCGGGGACGTCATCAGCAAAGGCCTCTAGGGTAGGGTCGTCGTCCGTTAGGGTAGGGTCATCGTCCGTTTGAGTAGAGTCATCATCAGCGGGGGCATCCACCCAAGACCTATCGAAAGACTTATTAAGGGTGATAGCCGCTGCCCGTGCACGTGGTGGGAGATAAGTGTCTGCATTCTTCTTGGCCAAGTCCAGGGAACACGCCTGGTCATAAGCAGCCCTTAAATTGAGGGTTTTATTTTCTAGCAGGCGCTGACGTATAAAAGGGGATGCAATCCCATTGATAAAGGAATCACGGATTAGTTCGTCTTGATACTGTTCAGCTGTAACCGCTTTAAGGTTACAACCTTTGCTGAGCCTGCGAAGTTTCTGGAGGAATTCATCGAGTGATTCCCCAGGCTGCTGCCGAGTTGTGGCCAGTAGGTGTCGAGCAAAGATTTCATTCGGGGACTTGACAAATAGCTGCTGTAAAATTTCGATAGCAGCGTCGTAGTCTATACAGTCCTCAATATAATCATACACATGAGGGGATACGTAGTGAATAAGCATTCGTAACTTATTAGAGGAACCCGCCCCACATTCTTCAAGAAAGTTGCTAAAGGTACGAAAACAATGCTTCCATACCTTCGCTGCCGCAGGTGCATTTGGGTCCAGGTCGAGACGAGCGGGTCTAAGGAGTTTTTCCATGATGGATCAGTTTCTTGCCCAGGTCCCTTTCTGCGGTTCGAGTTGCAGCTGGTTGTTCCGAATCACCCAAGGCGTGGAGACGATAACAAGTTGATTAAATTGATGTAATAGAGATTCACTACGCACTTGGTTGTACATAAAGCAAGGCTTTAATCGACTTGTAACAAAACATGGAGGTCTGGTTAGTAGTCACTAGCTTCCTGTTTCCAGACTGCAGGAAGTGACAGTTGGCTGGTGAGCGGGAACGGAATGTTGGGCAGCAGGAGGCCACCGCCCGGCACTGATGGAATGGTCCCCGGCACTCAGGTAGATCGTGGGGATGGGCTTTCATGATCCAGAATGAGGGAGCTTGGGGCAGAGGATGTCTAAACTTTCCTTGTGGGGCCTGGGCCACCACCCCTGCTCCCGACAACATTTAAAACAAAAATGTACAGCTTTGGACCTCTTCTGGCCCTGACTCTTCCCACTAGCATCAGTTGATGGGAAAGTTACAATGGCTTCCCCGCTCTGGCAGCCGGTTAAACTAGTAGTCCTTGATGATATCATCAGAGCCTGATCTGCATATTTAAAGAAGAACCCCACCAGTTTCAGATGGGCGTCCTTATCGCCTGCTCAGAGCAAGTTAAAATTGAAAACTGTGGGAAAGGGAGTGGGATGGTGGTGGGTCTCTCTCCCAATCCATTTACCCTGTCCCCCCGCCCAGTTCCCGCGATGCAGAATTAAATTCACATCTAGTATGTGCTTTGCTCTCTATTTTAACACTGCTTAGATGCTGGTATTTCTAATTATCAATCCTTGCTAAAATAAATCAATATTGTTACATTATTTTGGCAAACTGTTGACAAATGGAGACAATGGCCCAGAAATTCGGGTCGGGGGCTTCCCGCGGGTGGAAGCCCCCGATCTGCACTTACCTAGCGCGCCGGCCGTTGAGCTGTGGGCCCCCGTGGAATTCCGATCCTGGGCCTCCTCCAACTGCCGGCGCGCAGTGCTTGCGTATCCCAGGGGCGCAGTTAGTTCGATGCGTCCCCTGGGATCACGTGGGCCATGGAGAGCCAATGGTAGCAGGGAATGCTTCATTCATAAGTTTGACAGGAAGGGCTGTCAAACTTATAAATACTACAAGCCCCAAAACATCACTAAATCTTCAAATACATTTTTTAAATAAACTATAAATTACATGAAATAACTATTTTAAATAATAATTTACATTTTTGAAAAAAATAATTTTATTTTCTAACGGGGCTAAAAATAAACTTACCTTTCGTTAAAGTATTTAAAAATAATAAACCTGTGGAAAAAATGTTTTAATTTTAATTAATTCACCACTTACCTTGTAAAAAGTAGGCCTTGCGACTGCTTTTTACATGTCTAACTTCTGGAGACTTACCTTTCCGGGAAAACCTGCAAAAAAAACAAAAGTTCAATGCGCACGCGCAGCCTCTCCTGTGCACGCGTTCGACCTCTGAACCCCTTCTTTCAGGGGAACGGAAGTGCCGGTTTCCCACGCATGTGCAGTGCATGCAGGAAACCGGCACTTCCATTGGGCTTACGGGTGAGTACCCCGTGCATACTCACCCGTGGAGACCCGAATTTCTGGGCCAACGGGGGGAAAATTCGGTTGCTAATGGGGCGCAAAGCAACTAGCGCTCAGGCGCGGTGATGTTTACGCTGCTCACGAAATTAACCAGACATTTTGCGGCGGTGGTAAACACTACTGCCACGATCTCCTGCGCCCGCAGATCATGACGTCAGTCGAGTGTGCAACACCCCGGTAGCGCCTCGGACTGGATATTGAATGGCACCCCCTGCCTTACCGCCTGCCGTTAGCAACGACAGGTTGAGGGGAGCGTTTTGCAGTTGGGAAGGGACTGGGGGAGCGCTATTTAAAGGCGACCACTTCCTGCCTTTTTTGTCGGTGACATTTTTGCACCACGCATTCTGAGAGAGAGAGAGACTTCTGGAGAGATTCAACGCTGTGTTGAGTTTTGGGTACTGAGCAGCACTTTGCAGGTTTATTTTGATTTGACCTTCCTTGCATCGATTTAGAAGAGACTATGGGGGCTGCACACTGAGCTCTTTCCGTGGGCCTCTCCATTGTTCTTTCCAGCAGATTTGATGTACCGGTCTCTCTTGGCAGAGATTCAAGGCTGCAATGAGCAGGGTGTGGATGGAGAGCAGGATCGACCCTCCCCTTTAAGAACTGGTCGGCGTCAGTGTGTCTGTGTTCCATTGCTGACTGACATCACATGAGCTTCGCCAGCGCTCTGAGGTAGCGCCTCGCTCCTCAGCATTAGCGCCTTAAGAGAGGTGTGCAGCGCCTCATTTAGCCCTCCAATCACCTCCAGGGGACGATAGAAGCCAATATTGCAGTCGGAGGCAATAATTAGCACCAGGCGCTAAACTTTGCGCCCGGCTGATAATTGCACCCTAAATGGGGCAATACCGAATTTCTCCCCCGAGGAATTTCCACCCAGACAAATCACTCAAATTATTAAAGCGCAGATCATTAATTCACTCAATTTTCTTTTTCAAATTGGTTTGAGTTGCCATCTTTCCATCTATTTAAAAAAAAATGACATATCAATTTGCATGTAATACACATTACATATTATTCTAGGAACTAAGGGGGAGAAATTCAGCTGCTTTGCACCTCCCGTTAGCGCCTGGGGGGGCGGTGATGGGGCGCTAAGGGGCTAGCGACCGGGCGTGGCGAATTCAGCGATGCCCGCGAATTTCCCTGCCGGTTTAGCGCTGGCGCTAACTCTTACTGCCTCACCCTCTAGTGCCTCGCAGATCGTGACATCATAAAGTGCGCAGTGCCCCGTCACTGCCCCGGATGTGAAATTGCCTCCGGCCCCCTGCTGTATCACTGGGCGTCAGCAACAGCAGGAAGAGGAGGTGTTGTCACTTCGGCTGGCTACTTGGGGAGCGCTAATTAAAGGCAGTGGTTTTCAGGTAGACCAAACTTTATTCTTTGCACCAGTCTGGTGCCTGCTGAAAGTTTTCGAAGCTTTATTGCTGCGAGATGTCCAAGCCCTCCACTCTCGGAGAGTGTTTGGGGCTGTAATGGCAATCGCGCAGGTCGCCTGGCAACACAGAATTGAGCAGAAGTATGTTGTGCACCATCATCGGCCCTTCCCTTTAAGCGAGGGAAGCATTGTTCAGCGCTCTGCTGTTACCGTCCCACTCTCGCACTTTAGCGCCCTAACAGAAATGGTTAGCGCTTGATTTAGCGCTCCACTTCCCTCTTTTTAAAAATTTGTTCATGGGATGTGGGTGTTGCTGGCAAAACCAGCATTTATTGCCCATTCCTAGTTGCCCTTGAGAAAGTGGTGGTGGGCCACCTTCTTGAACCGCTGCAGTCCGTGTGGTGAAGGTACTCCCACAGTGCTGTTAGGGCGGGAGTTCCAGGATTTTGACCCAGCGACGATGAAGGATCGGCGATATACTTCTAAGTCAGGATGGTGTGTGACTTGGAGGGTAACTTGGAGGTGGTGGTGTTCCCATGTGCCTGCTGCCCTTGTCCTTCTAGGTGGTAGAGGTTGCGGATTTGGGAGGTGCTGCCGAAGAAGCCTTGGCGAATTGCTGCAGTGCATCTTGTAGAATTAAGTGAATCTTATTGCAACTGTTGTTCTGCGTGTTCACTCACTGTGAATGGATGGATGGACGCTAACCAGCTTAGTCTCATCCATGATCCTAAATTGCCAGCCTCCTTCCACAGTGCCCGCTGGAAGTGTAGATATAATCCAGATCTTGCCATTGCCAGCAACGACATCGCTGGCCTCTGCAAGGAGCTTGTCACAGACCCAATACCACAGACACAACACCATCCTATTGGTATCCAGGTAAATGCAGCAGTGTTACCAACCGTCATACCATTCAAAAGGTGCTTCAACTTCAAGAAGGCCGATTGGAATGGTTTCACACGAGCACTTGACCGCAAGGTTAAACGCATTAAACCACTACCTGAGCACTACAACCTCTTTGCAAAAGCTGTCCAAAAAACAGCTAGAAGGAAGATCCCCCGAGGTTGCAGAGTGCACTACATCCCTGGTCTCACCAAGGAGAATGCTGAACTCTACTGGGAGTATGTCTCATAAGAACATAAGAACATAAGAAATAGGAGCAGGAGTAGGCCAATCGGCCCCTCGAGCCTGCTCCGCCATTCAATAAGATCATGGCTGATCTGATCCTAACCGCCAATCCACTATCACAGAACCATCTCCTGAATCTAACAGAATTAGACACACGAAATAGGAGCAGGATCAGGCTACACGGCCCCTGGGCCCGCTCCGCTACCCACAGGGCCATGACCGATCCGAACCTAGACTCATGTCCAAATTCCTGCCCGCTCCCCGTAACCTTTAATTCCCTTTACTTCTAGGAAACTGTCTATTTCTGTTTTAAATTTATGTAATGATGTAGCTTCTACAGCTTTTTGGGGCAGCATATTCCATGGACCTACCACCCTCTGAGTGAAGTAGTTCCTCCTCATCTCAGTTTTGAAAGAGCAGCCCCTTATTCTAAGACTATGCCCCCTAGTTCTAGTTTCACCCATCATTGGGAACATCTTCCCTGCATCCACCCGATCCAACCCCTTCACAATCTTATATGTTTCAATAAGATCGCCTCTCATTCTTCTGAACTCCAATGAGTAGAGTCCCAATCTACTCAACCTCTCCTCATATGTCCATCCCCTCATCCCCGGGATTAACCGAGTGAACCTTCTTTGTACTGACTCGAGAGCAAGTATGTCCTTTCTTAAGTATGGACACCAAAACTGTACGCAGTATTCCAGGTGCGGTCTCACCAATACCTTGTACAACTGAAGCAATACCTCCCTATTTTTATATTCTATCCCCCTAGCAATGAAAGCCAACATTCCATTGGCCTTCTTAATCACTTGCTGCACCTGCATACTAACCTTTTGAGTTTCGTGCACCAGGACCCCCAGATCCCTTTGTACTTCAGTACTTTCCAGTCTCAATGTTTGAATCTGACCCCTTCTCAGAGGAAACAATATCTACCGGTGAGAGGGTGATGTTAAGTATCTCTCAAAAACGTCAAAACACCTGGAACACCTTGATAGAGACAACAGATCTTACAAAAAGCAGCAAGAAGGCATGGTCTCTCATATGCAAACTTGGAGGTGATCCCAAGAAAGCTGCCCAACATCCAAATGTGTCTGCTAACCAAGTTGCACACCAGTTGCTCCTAAATGGAAAAATCAACAAGAAACAACCAAGAGCACAACTAGATAGGAAGAAGTACAGCGATGATCCTGGCTTCACTAGACCATTCACCATGGAAGAGCTGGAAACTGGTACATCCAATCTAAAACACGGGAAAGCAATTGGTCTTGACAACATAGCAATGGAGCAGATAAAGCATTTTGGACAGCAAGCAAAGAAGTGGCTCCTACAATTGTTCAACCACTGTCTGGCAACACACAAGCCACCTAATATCTGGCAGAAGGCACATGTAATAGCACTATTAAAGCCTGGAAAAGATCCCTCAGATCTTAAGAGTTTTTGGCCAATTTCACTGCTTTGCCACACCTATAAGCTGTTTGAACGCCTGATACTCAATAGGATAGCACCAACTGTAGATGAGAAGATCATTCCAGAGCAAGCAGGTTTTTGCCCCGGTAAATCAACAACAAGCCAACTGCTCAACCTCACACAACACATCGAAGATGGTTTTGAGCAATGGATGGTAACAGGTGCTGTTTTTGCAGACCTGTCAGCAGCATACGATACAGTGAACCATAGACGTTGCCTCTGCAAGATTCTAGAGATGACAAAAGACATTCACTTAACAGAGCTGTTGGAAAGCATGCTTCAGAATCGCCGGTTCTATGTTGAACTAGGTGGGAAGCGCAGCAGGTGGCGTATTCAGAAGAATGGTCTTCCTCAGGGAAGCGTGCTTGCACCGCTGCTGTACAACATCTACACGAATGACCAACCTATAGATGGTGTCACACGCCGTTTTATATATGCTGATGACTTATGTGTCACTGCCCAAAGCACTGATTTTAACACCATGGAGAAAACGCTTTCTGAGGCCTTGGAGGGACTAAAATCCTACTATGAAGAAAACCACCTTCGCGCAAACCCATCAAAGACGCAAGTTTGTGCATTCCACCTCAGAAACCGTGAAGCCAAACGCCAGTTGAAAGTAACCTGGTGTGGAGCAACACAGACGCATTGCGAGCACCCTATCTACTTAGGAGTCACCCTTGACCGATGCCTCACCTTCAAGAACCACATCGAGAAGACAAAGGCAAAAGTGAGCGCACGAAACAACATCCTGAATAAGCTCACTAACACAAGATGGGGAGAAAGCCCGAAAACATTGTGAACCAGTGCACTTGCTCTTTGCTATTCCATTGCCGAATACGCCTGCCCTGCATGGGAAAGGTCTACTCATGCCAAGAAGATGGATGCCGTTCTGAATGCAAGCTGCCGATTTATCACAGGTTGCTTAAAACCAACAAGCACCAACAGCCTATATATCCTGGCGGGTATCGCTCCCCCTGATATAAGAAGAACGGTAGCCAGCAAGAAAGAGCGACTCCGTCAAACATCAGATGAGAGGCACCCTCTGCATTGTCATACACCTACACCCAGCCGCCTAAAGTCAAGGAAGAGCTTCATGAACAGTGTTGTTCCATTACAATCAACCTCATCTGAAACCCGCATCGCCTTGTGGAAAGACCGGCTCGCCAGTCTTGAACAACCCCCAGCGATGGAAATTTTACCTGATGAAAGCCTTCCCCCAGGAGCTAATTGCAACTGGGCAATCTGGAAGTGCCTTAACAGACTTAGGACCGGTGTAGGTTGCTCAAAGGTGTCACTAAGCAAATGGGGATATTCAACCAGCCCGACAACTTGTGGATGTGGAACTGAGGCACAGACTATGCAACATCTCCTGCAATGCCCATCGTTAGAGGAACCCTGCACTGTTGCAGATCTTGCCGAATCCAACAACAAGGCGCAAAAATGTGTCCAGTTCTGGCTGGGCTATGTATAGACTGTCCGTGGACATGATAAGAAGAAGACTCACTGTGAAATAAAATTGAGAGAAGAGATGTGATACATATCGTTATCTAAGTGTTTGCAACACCTCGATTTTAAAATTCTCATCCTTGTTTTCAAATCCCCCCATGGCCTCACCCCTCCCTATCCCTGTAACATCCTTCAGCCCTACAACCCTCTGAGGTATCTGCGTTGCTCCAATTCTGGCCTCTTGTGCATCCACGATTTTAATCATTCCACCATTGGCGGCCGTGCCTTCAGCTGCTGAAGCCCTAAGCTCTGAAATTCTCTCCCTAAACCTCTTTGCTTCTCTACCTTTCTTTCCTCCTTTAAGATGCTCCTTAAAACCTGCATCCGTGACCAAGCTTTTGGTCATCTGCCCTAATATCTCCTTATGTGGCTCGGTGTCAAATTTTGTTTGATAATGCTCCTGTAAAGTACCTTGGGACGTTTTACTACATTAATGGCGCTATATAAATACAAGTTGTTGTTGTTGTTCTGCTTTCAGAGAGTTTGAAGAAGTACAGGTGCAAAAGACACAAATATCTGATTCAGGTCACAAGGGGTTAGTATTGTTAAACCTCTGCATTACACTATTTAGGGCAGTGTGAGCAAAAGTAAGACTCTCGGACTGCTTACAGGAGTAACTGGTGCCATTAAACCTGAGAAGGCATAGAAACATAGAAACATAGAAGATAGGTGCAGGAGTAGGCCATTCGGCCCCTCGAGCCTGCTCCGCCATTCAATGAGATCATGGCTGATCATCCAAATTCAGTACCCGGTCCCTGCTTTCTCCCCATATCCCTCGATCCCTTTAGCCTTAAGAAATATATCCAACTCCTTCTTGAATATATTTAATGAATTGGCATCTACTACCTTCTGTGGTAGAGAATTCCACAGGTTCACCACTCTCTGGGTGAAGAAATTCCTCCTCATTACTGTCCTAAATGGCCTACCCCTTATCCTTAGACTGTGACCCCTGGTTCTGGACTCCCTGACCATCGGGAACATCCTTCCAGCATCTAGTCTGTCCAGCCCTGTCAGAATTTTATAAGTTTCAATGAGATCCCCTCTCATTCTTCTAAACTATAGCGAGTACAAGCCCAATCGACCCAATCTCTCCTCATACGTCATTCCTGTCATCCCAGGTATCAGCTTGGTGAATCTTCGCTGAACTCCGTCCATGGCAAGAACATCCTTCCTCAGATAAGGCGACCAAAACTGCACACAATACTCAAGATGTGGTCTCACCAAGGCCCTGTATAACTGCAGCAAGACATCCTTGTTCCTGTACTCAAACCCTCTCGCTACGAAGGCCAACATACCATTTGCCTTCTTAACCGCCTGCTGCACCTGCATGCTTACCTTCAGCGACTGGTGCACAAGGGCACCCAGGTCTCGTTGCACTTCCCCTTCTCCCAATCTATAGCCATTCAGATAATCTGCCTTCCTGCTTTTGCCACCAAAGTGGATAACCTCGCATTTATCCACGTTATATTGCATCTGCCATGCTTTTGCCCAATCACCCAACCTGTCCAAATCATCCTGGAGTTTCTCTGCATCCTCCTCACAGCACACACGCCCACCCAGCTTTGTGTCATCTGCAAATTTGGAGATATTACATCTAGTTCCCTTGTCTAGATCATTAATATATATTGTGAATAGCTGGGGCCCAAGGACCGATCCCTGCGGTACCCCACTAGTCATTGCCTGCCACTCGGAAAAAGAGCCGTTTATTCCAACTCTTTGCTTTCTGTCTGCCAACCAGTTCTCTATCCAAGTCAATACCTTGCCCCCAATCCCATGTGCCTTAACTTTACACGCTAATCTCTTATGTGGGACCTATCGAAAGCCTTCTGAAAGTCCAAATACACCACATCCACTGGTTCTCCCTTATCTATTTTACCAGTTACATCCTCAAAAAATTCCAGTAGATTAGTCAAGCACGATTTACCTTTTGTAAATCCATGTTGACTTTGTCCGATCCTGTTATTGTTTTCCAAGTGCTCTGCTATTACATCTTTTATAATGGACTCTAGCATTTTCCCCACTACTGATGTCAGGCTTACCGGTCTGTAATTCCCCATTTTCTCTCTACTACCTATTTTGAATAGTGGGGTAACATTAGCTACCCTCCAATCCATGGGTACTGTTCCAGATTCCATCGAATGCTGGAAGATGACCAGCAATGCATCTACTATTTCTAGGGCCACTTCCTTAAGTACCCTAGGATGTAGATTATCAGGCCCTGGGGATTTATCGGCCTTGAATCCCATCAATTTCCCTAACACCATTTCCCTACAAATACTGATTTCTTTCAGTTCCTCCCTTTCATCAGACCCTATGTTCCCCGACATCTCTCGGAGGTTATTTGTGTCCTCCTTTGTGAAGACAGCATCTACAGCAGACCCTCATTTGTTTGAATTGGTGGCAGCTGTAACATTTGCATATTGATTTATCATTGGCCCGCAGGCATCTGTAAGGAATACCTATTATATTCACATGTGATCACATGCTGAGTTGTCATTGGCCTGCAGGCATCTGTAAGGACTGCTATTGTTTAGAAGACCCAGGGGGGTCCTGATTCCATCTTGTCCACACGGCGCTGGATGATTGAGAAAGCTTACAGACCTGATGCTTCATTAAAATAGCTTAAACTGTAATACTCCGTTGTCCTGCAATTTATTATTTTTGTACAAAGTGTGCAAAACAAGACATGGTGTCAGAACAGGGATTTGAAATGGACATTGTTGGAGCTCCCTTACCTCGAATGAATTGGGAATCTTTGAACTTACATAGAGAATGGAGCAAGTTCAAGCAACACGTGGAGTTGATGTTTTCGGGTCCACTGAAAAGCAAAGGGGAGGAAGAAAAATGCAGCTACCTACTCCTGTGGATCGAAGAAAAAGGGAGAGACATTTTTAACACATGGTCTCTCACCGCGGATGAAGCAAAGGTACTGAAAAGTTATTTTGACCGTTTTGAAGCATATGTGATGCCCAAGACAAATACGATATTCGCTAGGTACAAGTTTCAGGAGAAAGTACAAGGAGCTAGTGAGTCGTTTGAACAGTTCGTGACTGAGTTAAAACTGCTGGTAAAAGACTGTGAATATGCAGATAAAGATGAGATGGTCAGAGACCGCATCGTGTTTGGAATACATTCAGCTAAAGTGAGAGAGAAACTTTTGAATGTTGGGTCCGGGCTAATGCTGGACAAAGCTATAGACATAGCTAGATCGCACGAGATAGCCCAAGCACAGTTGAAAACCATAACCGGCGCCACGAACAGCTTGAGTGAACAGGCAGTGCACGCAGTTAATAGATACACACCAAAGAACACCGCCCAGAGAGCGTATTTCAGAACAGAAAGAACAGAGAGAGTTCTAAAAATGGGCGACACAGACATAAAACGCTTCAAAAACTGTGGATATTGTGGAAACAACTGGCACGGGGAGAAGGTGCAATGCCCTGCCAAAGGAAGGCAATGTACTAAATGTGGTAAACGGAATCACTTTGCTAAAGTTTGAGGGACTGTTTTCAGAAAAACGGTACACACAGTGAGTGACAGCCAAATGCCAGATAGTGAGCCAAATGCAGAGGAACTGTTTATTGATTCTGTGTCACAGAAAAAAACAGATTTCAGAGACTGAGCAAGCTTTTGCCGATATTGAGATAGGAAAACAGGGCAAAGAGCTTAAGTTTAAACTAGACACTGGATCTCAGGTTAATGTAATTCCACTGAGTGAGTATCACAGCTTGAAGGATGAGTGTGAGCTACAGCCCACCTCACGCAGACTGACCGGCTATGGGGGTGAGCAGCTCATTGTAAAAGGCACATGCGTGATGAAATGCAAGTACAAAGAAAGCGACATGATGTTGAACTTTTACATTGTTGACACTCAAGCACCTCCAGTGCTAGGTCTAAAGGCATGTTTAGACATGGACCTTGTCAAGCTAGTGCTATCATTGACAGCACCAGTTGAGAAGTAGACAGTCATGGAGGAGTTTGCTGACGTTTTCAAAGGAATCGGATTATTCCCAGGTGAATGCACTATTCACCTTGACCCGGCAGCAACCCCTGTGGTTTGCCCACTGAGAAGGATACCCCTTGCTCTACGTCGTCGCCTGAAGGAGGAGCTGCAGAGCATGGAGAATAAAGAAATCATCGTCCGGGAAACAGAACCGACAGAGTGGGTCAACGCGTTAGTAGTGGTTGAGAAACCACGTACAGGCAAGCTCAGAGCCTGTCTCGACCCCAGAGGTTTGAACAAGGCTATCAAACGCCCTCACTACCCTCTACCAACGCTAGATGACATCACACCCAAGCTAGTGGGAGCACGTTACTTCAGTGTAATGGACGCACGATCAGGATACTGGAATATCAAGCTCACGGAAGAGTCATCTAAGCTAACAATGTTCAGCACACCATTTGGACACTACCGATTTCTGCGTTTACCATTTGGTCTTATCTCAGCTCAGGATGAATTCCAGCGGAAGATCGACAAAACCTATGAAGGCCTCGACGGAGTAGTCGCAATCGTAGACGACGTCCTCATCTACGGCAGGAATAGAGAGGAACATGACAGGAACCTCCGTGCGATGCTACAAAGATCACGGGAGAAAGGTATCCGGCTCAACCCTGAGAAAAGCATAATCGGATCCACTGAGATCAGTTATTTCGGGCATCGCCTCTCAACTGATGGCATTAAGCCGGATCCAGAGAAAATCTCCGCCATCAAGAAGATGGAGCCGCCGAAGAACCACGCAGAGCTAGAGACAGTACTAGGCATGGTTAACTACTTAGCCAAGCTTGCCCCGAACCTCTCCGAAATCAACGCACCCATGCGTCAGTTGCTCAAACAATCCAATGAGTTCCTGTGGGATAAACAACATGACACAGCATTTCAGAAAATGAAAGACCTAATCACCAGAGAACCAGGTCCAGTTCTTGCCTACTTCGACCCCAACAAAGAGCTCAGACTACAAGTGGACGCGTCAAAGTACGGACTAGGCGCAGTATTACTGCAAGAAGGAAAGCCCATCGGCTACACTTCCAGATCTCTCTGACAGTGAAATCAACTATGCTCAAATCGAGAAAGAGCTATATGCAATTCTGTTCAGATGTAAGCGTTTCCACCAATACGTCTATGGCTGACAAGTCATTGTGGAATCTGACCACAAGCCCCTCGAGTCAATCATGAGGAAACCATTAGCCGCAGCCCCACCAAGGCTACAGAGAATGATCCTTCAGCTACAGAAGTACGACTTCATAATCATTCACCGTCCAGGCAAAGACATTCCTGTCGCAGACACGCTCGCCAGAAAGTCTCTTAGCTACCAGGACAGCAGCCTCAGTGAAGGCATGGATGTGCAGGTGCACATGGTGTACAACAGCTTACCTGTGAGTGACTCAAAACTGAAGGAGATCCAAGCAGGAACAGAGAAAGATGCACAACTCACACTGCTGAGCAAAGTCATACATGAAGGATGGCCTGAGGAAAGGAGGAAATGCCCTCAGAGCATATCTGAATTCTGGAACCACAGAGACGAACTGTCACAAATCAACGGAATCGTCTTCAAAGGGGAGAAAATCATCATTCCTACCAGTCTCAGAGAAGAGATGTTGACAAAAATTCATGCTGGACATATGGGCATGGAAAAATGCAAACAAAGAGCACGTGACATTACGTTTTGGCCCGGAATGTGCAAACACATTGAGGACATTGTCGGAAAATGTTCCATTTGTTTAGAACGCCGCCCATCAAATGTCAAAGAGCCCATGATACCTCACCGTATCCCAGACAGGCCCTGGCAGGTCGCAGCAACGGATCTGTTCACATGGAACAACAAGGACTACATAGTGACTGTTGATTACTACAGCAGATTTTTGGAATTGGACAAGCTTCACAGCACCACATCTGCAGCTGTGATCCACAAGCTAAAGGCAGCCTTTGCCAGGCATGGCATTGTAGAGACCTTAGTCTCAGACAATGGGCCCCAATACAAATCAAAAGAGTTCGAGTCGTTTGCTAAGGCATGGGATTTCACACATGTCACATCAAGTCCACATTACCCTCAAAGTAATGGCCTTGCTGAAAAAACTGTCCAGATTGCAAAAACACTCATCGACAAAGCCAAAGCGGACAAAAGAGACCCCCTACATCAGTCTCCTTGAGTACTGCAACACTCCGATTGACAACTTCAAGTCACCAGCACAGCTGTTGATGAGCCGCAGACTTCGCTCAATCCTTCCAAGCACCAACCAGCAGCTGCAGCCAGAGGTCGTCAGCTGCAAGCAAGTGCATGCAAAACGTGTACAGAGACAGCAACACCAAAAGAGATACTATGACAGGTCAGCTAGACTACTGCCACCGCTGCACAATGGAGAATCCGTCAGAATCCAGGAGCATGACTACTGGAAGCCAGCAGTCGTCATCCAGCCAGCTGACACTGAGCGATCGTATCACGTCCGCACCCCAGAAGGACAGGTGTACCGCCGCAATCGCAGGCACCTCCTGAACACCAAGGAACAACACCGTCATTCCGATGAGAGGTCAAGCCTAGAGTTATCCTTGAATTGTGAATTGCCAAAGGGTGTAGGCGGATCGCTGCCCTAAAAAAAACTGTACATCGTTATTGAAACGTTGAGATGTTTTCAGTGCTAG
Organism: Somniosus microcephalus; assembly: GCF_052327205.1. Classification (NCBI taxonomy): domain Eukaryota; kingdom Metazoa; phylum Chordata; class Chondrichthyes; order Squaliformes; family Somniosidae; genus Somniosus; species Somniosus microcephalus. The sequence continues at coordinate 164,557,301 of NC_140996.1, read as the reverse complement.
TTAAATGTTGAGCTTACTTATATGTTGATGCTACTGAGAACATTATGTAGAAGAAAGGTTCAAAAGTAATGCATAACATTTTTCTTTTAAAAGAAAGGGGATGTAACATTTGCATGTTGATTTATCATTGGCCCGTAGGCATCTGTAAGGAATACCTATTATATTCACATGTGATCACATGCTGAGTTGGCATTGGCCTGCAGGCATCTGTAAGGACTGCTATTGTTTAGAAGACCCAGGGGGTCCTGACTCCATCTTGTCCACACGGTGCTGGATGATTGAGAAAGCTTACAGACCTGATGCTTCATTAAAATAGTTTAAACTGTAATACTCCGTTGTCCTGCAATTTATTATTTTTGTACAAAGTGTGCAAAACAAGACAGCAGCCACCAAGGATAAAGTTACACTTGTAACAAGAGCGATTCAAAACATTTAAAATTCACAATCGAATTCAACTGAAACAGTGAGATGCAAAAAATATCCAAATCAAAAGAAGTTGAATTTGAATTAACAAGGCTAATGGCCAAAGACAAAGCGAGGAAGAGATAGTTTTCATTAAAAAGATTTTGAGAGACTGGAAGGAAAATGAGAAGGAGAGCAAAGAAGATCACAGGAAAAGAGGGAACGACACAAATTTGTGGCCAACATGAGAATCAACTGCACCAGCATAAGGCTGAAAAGAAGGAAAAAGAGCATCGGCAAATGTTAGCAGCAGCAGCGAGTCTGGTAAATGGGGTAACAGAATTCAGGGTCAACCTTTAATATTGATAGCTTTAGCCAGGCATTTGAATTGTTAGTTGGTGACTATACGTGGAGCAAAAATGAAATGAATCAGTCAGGTGACTTGCAACATCACTAAGCAAAAAAGCACTTGCAATGTTTTTTCCTGTTAATCCTGCTGACAGGTCCTGAAAATTCCATACTATGATTTAACACCTGAAGTGACAGGGGAAAAAAGTTAAGAAAATAAGAAAGAATTCAGACAGTACTTATGGAGAATTGGTCATCCAGCTCATGTGGCTGGAAAGGGAAGGCATAACAGACTGCAAAGGCCTTTGCCATTTGGTACTAAGGGACAAATTTCTGGATGTAAGAATCCTATTGGTTGATCAGGAGTGTAACACTCTCAAGCTGCTAGGTACACATGCTAATCATTTGATGGCCCTATGAGCACATGTCAGCTGTTGCATGAGTGGGAGACCGGTGGAACCCTACGATAGAGAGCTAGGCCTGGAATTTGTGGTGGGTAATGATGGCGAACCAGCAGCGTTTGCCGTCATTACCCCTCTGAAACTGACCACAACTTCACGATTTAGCACATTTGGTCAGTCTTTCACTACTCCAACACTGGCCGCACTGTGGACCCCCGCACCCCCCATAGCCGGCAATCAGTGGAATCAGTGAAACTAATGAAAACTTGGGCTTTTCTGCGATAATATCACTGTTAAATACCCCATTAAATGTTAAGCCTTGCTGGAAGAGCTGTAACTGTGGTTTTAACAGCGTATTCACTGGTTAAACAAGCATTCTGGTCTTGGGAAAAACTAATTTTTATATTTGAGGAGTGTCAAATTTCTCCATTATGATAAAAATTACAATTTTTAAAAAACCTAAAAAAAAATGCTTTTTAAAAGTTTGTTCATGATATTTCAGCTTCTACCTTTATCCCCATATGAGAGTTCCAATCTTTATTTTGCTCTCTGTAACATTTATAAAAAGTCTGGGTAAAAGCAGCTGCTCACTTCCTGGTTTCCTGTCTGTGAGAATTCTGCAGTGTGATTGGCTGCTTAGACAGCTTGTTGACATCACAGCAACATCGCACTAGGAATCCCATTACAGAGCGCTGAAATCAGTTGAACGTCAAAAAAGGCAGACTTCTCGCTACAGAGATCGCGAGATGCCTTTGCTTCGCAGCCGACTGCAAATGATGGGCCCTAGTTGCACCGGGTCTCCACTTTTTCTGGGAGTTTCCTCTTTGCCTTGTAAGGGATTTGACCCACTGTGATGAGAAAGGGTGTAGTCAGAGCCAGGGACTTCTTTGGCTGACTCAGGACCTGGTGTATCTGTGGAGGACTGTACACTCAGTGAGGTGAGGTGTACCAGCCTCCAGACCAGGGAAGTGGCCTGGACCCTGAAGGACCCTTAATATATTTTTGAAAACATTTTTAAAGATCAAATCAATTGCTATGAAGGGGAGCCTGGCCAGGGTCAAAGGAGGAGGGGCCTGCACCCCATGCTAATTTCGTATCCTCTCACTGACCTCCTCAACTCTATGGGGTCAGCGTTGGGAGGCACTGGGGATTCAATCCCGGTATAATCATCGGGGTGAGCCCCATTTTTTTAAGGAAAGGAAGTTTAAATTTTGAATTCAAAATGTAAAGGATAAATCTATTCCACTAATTCTCCATGTCTAAATGTTATTATAAAGGTAGACTCATGTACATTCACTTTTTTCTCTCTGTCGTTCCTTGCTGGTGTTCTCTGTGTTTTAAGATGACTGATTACAGATAGTATAAAAACAGACATTTGTGTAGTAGGTCTCCCTGATCAGGACATGTAGCCCACCATTCCCATTCATAATGCAAGCCAAGAACAATTTAGATGGTTATACCAGGGGAAATTCATTCTAAAATGTTTGGTCTCAGAAAGCTTAACAAAGGGCAACTGATGCATAGCAATACGTCTACAGATATCCCAACTGATGCATAGCAATAAGTCTACAGATATCTCCCTTTTTAATAATTAGAATGATTGGACAATTTTCAAAATAGTTTTGTTTCAAGTTTTTATGGCAAGCATTGAAAAATAAGTTTTGTGAATCACTGTGATGAGATGCCTAACCCATGTTGAGTTAGTTGGTTTCAGTCAGGCTACTATTGAGGGTACTTTAGTTGGCCCAAGTGTCCCTAAACTAGGGAAGGGAAATAAAATAGCTAACGTCCTTCTCCCGATAACTGCCCACTGACCCTTGTTGGAATGTGTGTGTGTGTTCAGTAAGGGCAGGATCAGCCTTGACTGTGACGCTCCAATGGTAAAATAACCTGCTGGCTCTTCTCATAGATGAACACTAATCGCTTAATCGAGTTTCTTAAGGAGAGAATCACAACCCAGTATGAATCACCACTACGGTGGGGGGGGGAAGAAACGAGAAAATTGGGAACATCCCCACCTTTCCATCATCGCCTCACTGCTATGCTTATTTTGTGTGCTGTCATTGTAATGAAAAGGACACAATGCTTCTCTGACAATTCTTCCTCTCAGGTGACAGATGACGCCTCTTTACAATCAGCATGTGCACATTGATTAAACAGATTAATCAGAATTGCTGTGCATTCTGTTAAAGAGCTTTAGATCAGCACATGAAGAATGGGCAATTTTATAAGCATGCGCTCTAGATGCTTGATGCTTGGAAAACAAGTGGCTGATAAAAAGGTTACATTTATGGGGACTCACTTTTCACCTCTGGGACCTGGGTTCAAATCCAGTCCAGACAGATGGGATGAATCTCTCATCTGCTGGATGAAAGGGTTATATGTGAAATGTGACTTTGACCATCTCAATCCAGTTTCCAATGGGCATGGTTAATGAGGCACTAAATTGGCAATTTCACTTAGAGGTCACACGACGGCTAGTGTAGGAGATGGAAAAATTATATATTGGTTGCTGTACAAGGTGCTTTCTGAGATTAGGGCTAAGCATATTGTTGGCAAGCTTTATTCTTCATGTAATGCAGATATTTGAGTGATTGTTACTGACATTAGTTGCCCAAAAATAAATTCTCCAGGACCAACATCCCTCACCTCTAGCACAATTAAAAAAAAAAAAATCAACCATCTCTTCGTGGAATCTTTTGTGTAATACTTTAAGAACAAGGAAATAGGACCACATAAATATATGAATAAATAGAGATTAGTGACTTGTGCAAGAAGATTTATAATACTACAAAATATATTGGCCCGGAGAATGCCTCTGACCCGATTTAAAAAAAAATCCGCACCTACCTTCAGGCTCCTGGGCTTCGGAGACTTCGGGTCCTGGGCCTGCAGGCATACACCTGCATAAAGGCCCACGATCCCAAGGACGCAGGTGGTTCAGAAGCGTCCTTGGGATCACGTGGGCCAGGTCCTCCAACCAGAAAGTAGGATTCCTAATATGCTTATGGGGATTCCATTTACGAACAGAATCCCCATAAGCATATGAGGAATCCCCAAATAATTAAATAATTTATACAACTGGAATAAAAATAATTGTTCCCACTTTCAAATTTAATTAAAGGTCCCTTCAATAAAGCGTATACAATAAAAATTTAATTTTTTGAAAATAATTTTAAACATTTTAATCTGGGCCAAAATTGACATAAGCTAATTTTAAATGTTTTTGCATGATTTTTTATTTTTTAATTTTTAATGGAAGATTTATATTAACCCTTCCACTGGTGAAAGCAGGCCCTACACCTGCTTTCACGAGGCACAAGGGTTTTGTGGGCATTTGCTGGGCAGTAGTTGGGCAAATAGCCCAACTCTGCACCAGCAAAAGCCATTTTTGGATCGGTGTGGATGCGCAGCGCATGTGGAAACCCGGAACTTGCGGGGCCTCACTGATGGCTTACGACGGTGTATGCCGTGCGAATGCCGTCATCGAGAGCGCCAAAATCTGGGCCATTAAACTACCATGACATGTATGGCGGGGCTATAAAAGTCCCAGAGACCAGGTAAGGCCTCAGTGCGTTGGCGGGAATCTCGAGCGGCAGCAGCGGGGCTATAAAAGTCCCAGAGACCAGGTAAGGCCTCAGTGCGTCGGCGGGAATCTCGAGCGGCAGCAGCGGGGCTATAAAAGTCCCAGAGACCAGGTAAGGCCTCAGTGCGTCGGCGGGAATCTCGAGCGGCAGCAGCGGGGCTATAAAAGTCCCAGAGACCAGGTAAGGCCTCAGTGCGTTGGCGGGAATCTCGAGCGGCAGCAGCGGGGCTATAAAAGTCCCAGAGACCAGGTAAGGCCTCAGTGCGTCGGCGGGAATCTCGAGCGGCAGCAGCGGGGCTATAAAAGTCCCAGAGACCAGGTAAGGCCTCAGTGCGTCGGCGGGAATCTCGAGCGGCAGCAGCGGGGCTATAAAAGTCCCAGAGACCAGGTAAGGCCTCAGTGCGTTGGCGGGAATCTCGAGCGGCAGCAGCGGGGCTATAAAAGTCCCAGAGACCAGGTAAGGCCTCAGTGCGTCGGCGGGAATCTCGAGCGGCAGCAGCGGGGCTATAAAAGTCCCAGAGACCAGGTAAGGCGCACCAATCTCCAGTCTGGGAACTCGGAGGGAAGGAGAGAGGTAAAAAGTAATCCAAGTGTGACGTCACCAGAAAGCGGGTAAGTGATTGGTTGGTAAGTATTTCTCCCTTTTTAAGCTTAAATCTCTTTGGTTTATAGTTTCTAAGGTGTGATATTCACCATCTAGAATCGGGGCAGAGGGTATTTAAGAATAATATTAATAAATTTAATTAATTACATAGAATGGGAGATCAGGTGATGTGTTGCTGCTGCAATATGTGGGAGCTGGTGAACACCATTGATGCTCACGGTGATCACATTTGCAGTAAGTGTTGGCTGCTCGAGGAACTCCGGCTCCGTGTTGAAGAACTGGAGTCCGAGCTTCAAACACTGAGACACATCAGGGAGGGGGAGAGTTACCTGGACTCTGTGTATCACGAGGTATTCACACCAATTAGATTAATTAATTCAGATGTAGTCCGTGGCCAGGGTCAGGATGGTGTGACTAGAAGTGAGGCAGGTATGGGGATCCAGGAGGTAGTGTTGGAGGAGCCGCAGCCCTTGCACTTGTCCAACAGGTTCGAGGCTCTTACTCCCTGTGAGGATGGGAACAGGGACTGCGGGGAGGATGAGCAACCTGACCACAGCACCGTGGAGCAGGGGGCCATTCAAGTGGGGGGAGTTAAAAGAAATGTTGTAGTGGTAGGGGATAGTATCGTTAGGGGGATAGATAGAGTTCTTTGCAGCCGAGAGCGAGAGTCCCGAAGGCTGTGTTGCCTGCCCGGTGCCAGGGTTAAGGACATCTCCTCTGGATTGGAGAGAAACTTGGAGTGGGAGGGGGAGGATCCAGTTGTCGTGGTCCATGTTGGTACCAACGACATAGATAGGACAAGGAAGGAGGTTCTGCTGAGGGAGTTTGAGCAGCTAGGGGCCAAATTAAAAAGCAGAACCACAAGGGTAATAATCTCTGGATTATTACCTGAGCCACGAGCGAATTTGGCTAGGACAAATAAAATTAGAGAGTTAAATGCGTGGCTCAAAGACTGGTGTGGGAGAAATGGGTTTTGCTTCCTGGGACACTGGCACCAGTACTGGGGCAGGAGGGAGCTGTTCTGTTGGGACGGGCTTCACTTGGCCAGTGCTGGGACTAGAGTCCTGGCGGATCATACAACTAGGGCTGTAGAGAGGGCTTTAAACTAACTAGTGGGGGGGAGGTTCCTAGAGAGCAAATAATAAAAATGACAAAAGAGAAGGTCATAGACTTAGGTAGCAGTGGGGAAATTAAAAACCAGAGCGTGTCAGGAAGGGGCAGAAGGTATGGAGTAAAAGGTAAAGTAATAAAAAGGGCAAAAGCAGGAACTAAGTGTCACAAAACATATTTGAATGTTCTCTATCTGAATGCACGTAGCATTCGTAACAAAATAGACGAGTTAATGGCACAAATAACTACATATGGGTATGATCTTGTGGCCATTACAGAAACATGGCTGCAGGGTGACAATGCCTGGGAATTAAACATACTAGGTTATTTAACGATCAGGAAGGACAGGCAGGAAGGAAGGGGAGGTGGGGTGGCTATGTTAATAAAGGAAGGAATCACTGTAATACAGAGAAATGATATTGGGTCAAATGATCAGGATAATGAAACAGTTTGGGTGGAGGTAAGGAATAATAAGGGGAAAAAAACATTAGTGGGCGTAGTCTATAGGCCTCCGAACAGTGGCAACTCTGTTGGACGGAGTATCAATCAGGAAATAGTTGAGGCTTGTAATAAGGGAACATCTATAATTATGGGGGATTTTAACGATCATATTAATTGGACAAATCAAATTGGGCAGGGCTGCCTTGAGGATGAGTTCATTGAGTGTATTCGGGATGGGTTTCTTGAGCAGTATGTAACTGAACCGACCAGGGGGCAAGCAACCTTAGATCTGGTCCTGTGTAACGAGACAGGATTAATTAAAAATGTCCTAGTAAAGGATCCCCTTGGAATGAGTGACCATAACATGGTTAAATTCCATATTCAATTAGAGGGTGAGAAGGTTGGATCTCAAACAAGCGTGCTAAGCTTGAATAAAGGAGACTATGAAGGTATGAGAGCGGAATTGAGTAGAGTGGATTGGGAAAATAGATTAAAGGGTAAGACGATACATGATCAGTGGTGTACATTTAAGGAGTTATTTTACAACTTCCAAAAAATATATATTCCACTGAGAAGAAAAGGGTGTAAAAGAAAAGACAGCCATCCGTGGCTAAGTAAAGAAATTAAGGATAGTATTCGACTAAAAACAAGGGCATATAAGGTAGCCAAATCTAGTGGGAGGATAGAGGATTGGGAAAACTTTAAAAGACAGCAAAAAATAACAAAAAGATTGATTAAGAAAGGGAAGATAGATTATGAAAGTAAATTAGCAAAAAATATAAAAACAGATAGTAAGAGTTTTATAGTTATATAAAAAGAAAAAGGGTGGCTAAAGTAAATGTTGGTCCCTTAGAGGATGAGACCGGGAAATTAATGGTGGGAAATATGGAGATGGCAAAAACACTGAATGAATATTTTACATCAGTCTTTACAGTAGAAGACACTAAGAATATCCCAACACTGGACAAACAGGGGGCTAAAGGGGGGGAGGAGCTAAACACGATCAAAATCACTAAGGAAGTGGTACTCGGTAAAATAATGGGACTCAAGGCGAATAAATCACCTGGACCTGATGGCTTACATCCTAGGGTCTTGAGGGAAGTGGCGGTAGGGATTGTGGATGCATTGGTAATAATTTTCCAAAACTCCCTGGACTCGGCTAAGGTCCCGGCAGACTGGAAAACTGCTAATGTAACACCCTTATTTAAAAAGGGCAGTAGACAGAAGGCTGGAAACTATAGACCGGTTAGCCTAACATCTGTGGTAGGTAAAATTTTGGAGTCCATTATTAAGGAGACAGTAACAGGACATTTGGATAATCATAATTTAATAGGACAAAGTCGGCATGGTTTTATGAAGGGGAAGTCATGTTTGACAAATTTGCTGGAGTTCTTTGAGGAAGTAACATATAGGGTGGATAAAGGGCAACCAGTGGACGTAGTGTATTTAGACTTCCAAAAGGCATTTGATAAGGTGCCACACAAAAGATTATTGCTTAAGATAAAAAATCACGGGATTGGGGGTAATATTCTGGCATGGATAGAGGATTGGCTATCTAACAGAAGGCAGAGGGTTGGGATAAATGGTTAATTCTCAGACTGGCAATCAGTAATTAGTGGTGTTCTGCAGGGGTCAGTGCTAGGTCCCCAACTCTTTACAATCTATATTAACGATTTGGAGGAGGGGACCGAGTGTAACATATCAAAGTTTGCAGATGATACTAAGATGGGAGGGAAAGTAGTGAGTGAGGAGGACATAAAAAACCTGCAAGGGGACATCGACAGGCTAAGTAAGTGGGCAGAGATTTGGCAGATGGAATACAATACTGGAAAGTGTGAGGTTATGCACTTTGGCAGGAAAAATCGTAGAGCAAGTTATTATCTTAATGGCAAGAAACTGGAAAGTACTGAAGTACAAAGGGATCTGGGGGTCCTGGTGCACGAAACTCAAAAGGTTAGTATGCAGGTGCAGCAAGTGATTAAGAAGGCCAATGGAATGTTGGCTTTCATTGCTAGGGGGATAGAATATAAAAATAGGGAGGTATTGCTTCCATTGTACAAGGTATTGGTGAGACCGCACCTGGAATACTGCGTACAGTTTTGGTGTCCATACTTAAGAAAGGACATACTTGCTCTTGAGTCAGTACAAAGAAGGTTCACTCGGTTAATCCTGGGGATGAGGGGATGGACATATGAGGAGAGGTTGAGTAGATTTGGACTCTACTCATTGGAGTTCAGAAGAATGAGAGGCGATCTTAGTGAAACATATAAGATTGTGAAGGGGTTGGATCGGGTGGATGCGGGGAAGATGTTCCCGATGATGGGTGAAACTAGAACTAGGGGGCATAGTCTTAGAATAAGGGGCTGCTCTTTCAAAACTGAGATGAGGAGGAACTACTTCACTCAGAGGGTGGTAGGTCCATGGAATATGCTGCCCCAAAAAGCTGTAGAAGCTACATCATTACATAAATTTAAAACAGAAATAGACAGTTTCCTAGAAGTAAAGGGAATTAAAGGTTACGGGGAGCGGGCAGGAATTTGGACATGAGTCTAGGTTCGGAGCGGTCATGGCCCTGTGGGTAGCGGAGCGGGCCCAGGGGCCGTGTAGCCTGATCCTGCTCCTATTTCGTGTGTCTAATTCTGTTAGATTCAGGAGATGGTTCTGTGATAGTGGATTGGCGGTTAGGATCAGATCAGCCATGATCTTATTGAATGGCGGAGCAGGCTCGAGGGGCCGATTGGCCTACTCCTGCTCCTATTTCTTATGTTCTTATGTTCTTATTGTCTGTTGCTGCAGTGGCATTGATCAATGTTTGATGGGCTCCTGTGTAAAAATAGCAGCTAATTTCAGCAGTGTAACTATAACTCTCCTACTGAACTAAAGATAACAAAAAATAATGCGGAGAAAATTAAATGAACTGCTATTTAGTTACAGATCAGTGAAAAGAATAAATTGTTATCTGGAAAGCTTACCTAGAACCTAGAATAGTTTAACATTAATTGCACATAGGTGACAGGATTCTTCAAATCTACAAATTTTGAAATTATGCCCTGTATAAATGCTGAGAGTGTTGAATTATTCTAAATGCATTCTTTAATAGTCGTTTCTAATCTCGTAGTAACGGGTAGGAAAAACTTTTGTATTTCTAATTAGTTTGCCAAGTCGCGAGATACTGTTATTGTGTGAAGTGTGTTAGTATAGTCTAATCACATTCTTTGTGTAGGAGTTAAAAACGTGCCAAACAAATGGGAAAATCTGACTCTCAGTAAACTGAGAAGAGATTAAATGGATGGCAAAAGTGTTTAAATATAAAACTTTACTCCCTAAAATACTGTGTGGTTTCTGGCATTTAATAGTAGAGGAAATTGAAGGGTAGTCAGAGCTGAATGGTCTCTGGCACATCCTGGTGGGCATCTACGGAGTGCATTTGTGGAGGTATAGAGCGGGCTATGTGCCCATCCTCTCAAATGGAGGCTTCAGGCTAGATGGAAGAAGAAAAGACGATAAAGATACAAAATAGAAATAAGCTGGTTGGAACTTGCACAAATACCCCTGTAAAATACAGTTTATAAAGAAAAATGCTGTAGCTTCTAGGGCTAATTCCAGGCTCTCAATTTGGAAACCATGCTTTAAGGGAGCATGGGTTGGAGATAGGGCTACAGCACGGTAGTCCTGATTCTCCAACCTGTGCTCCCTATGAGTGTGGCTTGCACTGAGAATGTGGCATTGCAGAGTTAGCTGTTACATCCTAAGTTGAGTATTGTTTTCTGAAAAGCTCACACTGCCACAAACATTGTGTGATGTCTTTGGGCTGGATTTTTCCAACCTAAGCGAGTCCATGGTGGGCGACGTCCGTGGCGTGTGGGGACCCTGCATCTGTCTCGATCCCGACCTCCAACATAATTTTCCGTTGATGGGGCTTGTTAAGCCCGCCCTACGAGGTTCCTGGCCAATTATTAGGAAGCAGGTCTGATGACATCATTTGATGACACATCATCAGCCGGTTTCCTTAAAGGGACCATGGCCACGTTCATTTTGACAGTTGTGCTGTCAGTGTTCTGCAGCATTGAGGTCCTGCAAACACTGACAAACACTGCACAAAGGTGCACAGCTGCACCCAGGCTCTCCCATGACTCCCTCCATATGCTTATGGAGGGAGTCACAGCACGCATGGAGGTTCTCTTCCCTTCCAATGGGTGGAAGACACCTGCCCAGGACACTAACGCAGCCTGGTTGCACATTGCACAGGAGGACACAAGCAGTGATGTGGCCAGGAGGACCAGGTTGCAGTGGCGCAAACCTTTCAATGATCACAGTAGATCACGAAACGTTACTGCAAAGCCACACCCAACCTCTTACTGCTATGCCTCTCATCACATCCCCATCACTCTGTCTTCCTACCTTACTCACACCAACGTACCTTGCACCTCCACCCATCCCTCTCTATCTACATTATCACTTCCCCATCTCACTAGCCACTTCTCGCACTCTCCCTCATCCTTGTCCAATCATTCAAACTAACAACATACAAGGGTAGGCAATTATGTGCTTTAGCTAATGTTCATGTAAAGTTTCTGGTAATGTGTTGTCAAGCATTGAAATCTTTATTTTCAACACTTTGCCTTCTTGGACAGATTTGTGTGCACCTTTGGAAGTGTCTTAGTGAGTTCAGGTGAATGATGAGACGTAACGTTCCCACACCTGCCCCCCCCCAATGGCGATGAGTGTGAAATTAATGGCTTGGACATTTAAGGGATGCTTTCTGGTTCTGGTGTGGGGTGGTATCTACCGGGTGCATCATGTGGCAGCCAGGGTGTACAGTGTTAAGTGAAGTCAATCTGGACATGGTGAGGCCATCACTGGTGTCCCAGGCAGCAATGTGCTCAGGTGCTGATGCCTTCTGTCCTGTGCAGCATCAGTTGATTGCGGAGAAGGTTGGCGTTGATGTTGGTGCTGCTGGTGTGCCTGGTGCTGCTGGTGTTGGGGCTGATTGTGTTGGGATTCTGAGGACCAAAGTGAGATTTCTTCAAGGGCACCGATGCTGATGGAATAGATGGCAGGTGAGGTTGAGATGACAGAATCGATCTGTCAATGGTGAGAGAGGTTGTTCCAATGAGGTGACACTGGTTAGAGAGTTTGCTCCAAACACCTGCTAGCTGCATAAAGCTCAATCTGTCTTCCAAATACAGTAAGCAACAGCTTCTAACCTTGGAAAATAAAGACCTATGAAATGGGAGCTTTCATAGACCATTTGCAGCTGTCAGGTTAGTAAATTATTCCACTCTGACACAACATCTGATCTACTTACCTGACGTGATACCCGCTGTCTGGGAACCTCGTTAAAAACCTGGTAAAATGGCAAATACATGGAGAAAATGGTGCTTAACTACCTTTTAACAAGCTTTTAAGTATCTAAATTGGCTGACCCGCCGCTTGGTGTTGGGTCTGTTCAGGGTTGACAGACCCGACACTTGGGAAACTGACAAGGAGGCGGGTTTACAGCGGGATACCGACCCGCTGTCAATCTTTGTGATTTTGACAGCGGACCCGCCTCCAAACCTGCACTCTGAGCACCAGTAAAATTCAGGCCTTTGTGTTGAAGTAAATAAAATTAAAGAATAAAAAAGTTAACTGGAATTCTTCAATAAAATGAGACAATGGGGCTGCTAATGCCGCCCCTCCCACCCATCCTAGTGCAGCACTGTCTGGAGACCTGCCCCCTTAGGCACCTATCTGACATGGAGTTGACTTTGTGTGTGACTGCAAGGCCACAAATGTTAATATTTTAGTGGAGCTCCTGGCACGCAGTTCATGATGTGCTGGGAGCACCATGGGGGTTAAGGAGTTAGCAGCCTCTGAAGGGCTGATGGTGAAGCGTCACAGGGAAGTGGCTTTGAGCCCAAGATCAGCCATGATCTTATTGAATGGCGGAGCAGGCTCGAGGGGCCAAGTGGCCTACTCCTGCTCCTATTTCTTATGTTCTTATGTTCTTATTTTGTCTCTATTGAAGAATAGCTTAGTGCTGCAAGGTAAGTGTGGCCCTGTATAGAGAGGGGCTTTTAACCATCTGGAGTGCTACTCAGGATGCTCTAGTTGCATTGCCTAGCAAATATTTTCCGATGCCTTACTGAACCTTGCGCAGATCTGTGTGCAAGATCCCAGTACTCCAGTCACTGACCACTGCATTGGTGCACGCTACACACATCAAGTGTGAAGTAGGACTCACCTTTGCAGTTGATAATATGAGGAGCTGGCACCTTACGCGTTTCAGCATTAGTAGCCTCAATAGGTAACATAACATAAGACCAAGTGTAGAAAACCCTGTCACCCAATTAACTTTTAACCTCTAGCACTGTACAATAGTGTAGATCAATCTTGTGATACTTAGGGTATTTTGCTGTAAGTGTTTTGCTCTGACTTTGTACACTCACCCATGAATGTGAGTGTATGTGTGTGTGGTGTGTTAAAAGCTATAAACTAATATTTTGTTTCAGTTGCAGAGAATTCAAAAGAGGTCTACGTGTGTCCGACAGATGCCGCTATGCAGATCACTCTGTCACTGAGGAGCTGGAAGATGTCTCCGGAATATTGCAATGCTCAGCAAATGTTCTCGGTAGAGCTCTTTTGTTACACTATATGTCACTTAAAGGGACTGTTTCAGCTTGCAAAAGAATCCTGTAAGTCAGAAACTGCATGGGTGCCATTTTGGTTCTATCCAACATGATTTCTGGCAGTAACTACTTTGATTCAAGAATTTCATATACAGCTTTATAGAATGTGGTTTTGATGGTGATTAACATTACTCTGAACTGCTTCCCTGTTGGATACATTTGAAATGGCTCCTAATTCACAATGCAATTTCTGCCTTGTTTACTTTCCATGTACTTCAGCTCAGTTAAAAGCTTCCCTGCTTTACATAATTCAGTTAAGTGTAAGTTCACTATTACGGCAAACTGGCAAATACATTGAAGACCTCTTATGATCGTACTCAACTTGTGGGCCACCTAGATGATCTTAAATGGGATTATATAACTAATGGAGAGGAGTAAAAAAAGAAGAAAATTAAATCAAGAGGAAAATCCAAGCAAATGAGAAAACCTAGCTTTATTAAAGATGATTGAATAAAGACTTGACCAAGCTAGGGTCACAAAAATTACAGAACACATAGAAACATTAAAGGATTCAAGAAACACATGCTAAAAAAGAAAAAAATATCATTGATATTCGGCCCGGCTATTGCATTGAACATTGTATGTAATGAGATGCCTGTGCTGTGTAGCTCCTCCCCATGAACTCCAGTGAGCTGAATCTAATAAAAATTGTAGAACATAGAAGTTTAAAGAAAGAAAAAACTTGCATTTATATATCACCTTTCTTGACCCCAAGATGTCCCAAAGTGTTTTACAGCCAATGCAGTAATTTTGAAGTGTAGCACTGTTGTAATGTAGGAAACGTGGCAGCCAATTTGTGCACAGCAAGGTCCCACAAACATCACTAAATGACCAGATAGTCTGTTTTAGTGATGTTGGTTCAGGGATAAATGTTGACCAGGACACTGGGGAAAACTCCCTTGCTCTTCTTTGAAATAGTCCTGTGGGATCTTTTACATCCACTGGCGGGAAGACTTGGTTTAACATCTCATCCGAAAGACGCCACCTCGGACAATGCAGCGCTCCCCGAGTACTGCACTGAACTGTCAGCCTGGGTTATGTGCTCAAGTCTCTGTAGTGGGACTTGAACCTCCTGACTCTGAGGCGAGAATGCTACCACTGAGAGATGGCTGACACCTTATTTTCAGCACAGAAGGAAGCCATTTGGTCCATCATGTCTATCCAGGCACTTTGCCAGAGCAATTCAAAAATAGTTTCACTGCCCTGCTCTCTCCTCATAGTTCTGTATCTTTCACTGTTTCAGATGTTTGTCTATTCTGCCCTTAAAATATGGAATAATCTCTGCCACAACTACTCCCTGTGGCAAAGTGTTCCATACTCTAACAGCCCTCTCTTAAAAATTCTCTTAACACTCCCTTAGTGGCAACGTCAAACTGATGGCTCAGCATCACTGACTCCCCGAACAGAGGGAATAGTTTTCCCTCTTCACTCCATCAAAATTTTTCATAATTTAAAAAATTCTACTAAATCGCTTCTTAGCTTTCTCAGCTCCTGTGGAAATAGTGTCAGTGCCTCAAGCCTCTCCTTATAGTTATAGTTTCTCATCTTTAGTATCATCCTGGTTAGTCTATGTTGTCTGCTATTTATGGCTTTATTGCCCTCTCAATAACGGGGAGCTCAAAACTGCACACAATACTCTAACTGTGGCCTAACTATTGTCTTGTAGGAATCGTCAGATCCCTAGCTAAAATACTGAGGTCGAGTCAGTCCGATAATTAAACTAGGTTTAATGTAAACTAAAGAACAAACAATGGAATGCAGGAGAAACAATCAACAGGTCTTTTCCTAAGTCTGGCTTCACGAGGTCTAAGCTGGGAATCTCCCAGCCTGACGTCATCACGTTTCCCGCCATTCGGGACGTCACGTGACCAACGTGATGACGTCATCGTGCTGACGTCATCGTGCTGGTTCTGGAACTTACCGAGAACAGGTTATTTACAAACAGTAAACAAACATAGGTGCTGTAGCACTCTGTTAAAGGCAGTTATATAGTCCAGTCCCCTGGTGGCTTTGCCACATGCGCCCCCCCAGAAGTGTCTTTAACCACAAAAGTCAATCGCAGAGGAGGTCGGACAAGCCTGTTCGAACGACTCCGATATTCCCGGAGAGGAATGGGCTGGGCAGATGATGAGCTGGCCTGCGGAACAGTCCGGTCAGGTGTGGCGGCTGCGGGCGGCCGCCCACGACGCGGTGGCTGCGCTGTCTCGACCGGTCGCTCAAGGTCCAGGTGTGCGGCCTTGAGGCGGTCCACGGAAATGTGGTCAGGCTTGCCCCCGACGTCCACTAAAAAACTCTTTGCACCTGCCTGCAGTACCTGGAAAGGGCCTGTATATGGAGGTGTGAGAGGACTACGGTGGGCGTCATGCCTGACAAAAACGAATTTAGCCTGCATAAGTTCCAGCGGAACGTGTGACGCGGGCAAACCGTGATGTGACGTCAGAATTGGCCTAAAAGATTGAGCTGCATCCCGGTGGGCCTCCAGTTGTTCGGCTGCCGACTAAGGTCGCATTGGTGACGGAAGAAACTCGCCTGGCACCCGGAGTGGCTGTCCATAAACCAGCTCAGCGGCCGATGCCTGCAGGTCCTCTTTGGGCGCTGTGCATAACCCGAGCATCACCCAAGGCAGCCTGTCTATCCATGCGGCCCCCTGGAGGCTGGCCCGCAGCGACGCCTTCAAGGACCGATGAAAGCGCTCACATAGTCCATTTGCCTGTGGATGGTAAGCCGTGGTCCGATGGAGCTTGGTGCCCAAACCCAAGGCTACGGCGTTCCACAGTGCAGACGAGAATTGCGGCCCGCGGTCCGATGAAATATCAGACGGAACGCCGAAACGTGCAACCCAGGAGGAAAGAAAAGCCCGGGCGACATCCGCGGAGGTGGTGGACGTCAAAGGAATGGCCCTGGTGGTACGGTCGACAATAGTCAAGAGATGTGTGAAACCCTGTGACGGTGGTAGTGGGCCAATGAGGTCGACATGGACGTGATCGAAACGCCGCTCCGGTACTTCGAAAATGGCTACGGGAGCTTTGATGTGCCGCTGCACCTTAGCCCGTTGGCACACGATGCAGGTGTTGGCCCAGTCGCGGACATCCTTGCGCATCCCTCTCCAGATGAACTTGGATGCCAGTAGTTTTTGTGAAGCCCTCACGCCAGGGTGCGCAAGCCCGTGGATGGCATCGAAAACGTTCCTACGCCAGGATAGCGGAACGATCAGGCGGGGGTCCCCCAAGGAGACGTCGCAGAGCAAGGAGGTGCCGGCCAAGTGGAAAAGCACATCCACTGGCTGAAGGCAGGAGGAGTCGGTACGGAAAGCTTGCGTTTCCGGATCAGCCGCTTGGTCAGCAGCCATGAGTGAATAATCGAGTCCCAGCTGGATGGCCTGGACCATCGCACGCGAGAGGCAATTGGCGACCACGTTGTCCTTGCCGGCCACGTGCCGGATGTTGGTGGTGAACTCAGAAATAAAAGGTGAGCTGTCGTTGCTGTCGAGCCGACCACGGCTCAGCCGTCTTGGCCATGGCAAACGTCAGGGGCTTGTGATCCACAAACGCGGTGAATTGGCATCCCTACAACAGAAAACAAAAATGGTGGATGGCCAGAAACAACGCCAAGAACTCCCTGTCGAACGTGCTGTAGCTGCGTTCGTTTCGACGCAATTGGTGACTAAAAAACGCCAGTGGTTGCCACGTCCCGTCGACCCATTGCTCCTGCACGGTGCCTACGGTGTAGTCCGAAGCGTCAGTCGTAAGCGCGATGGTGGCGCCAAGCAGCGGGTGCGCCAACATTGTTGCGTTTGCGAGAGCATCTTTCGTGTCCACAAAAGCGCAATCCATCTCTGGTGTCCAGACCACAGGTTCCTTCCCTGGTTTCCCTCTGAGTGCCTCGTAGAGTGGCCGCATAAGCTGCGCGGCCCGGGGAACAAACCGATGGTAAAAATTTACCATACCGAGGAACTCCTGGAGCGCTTTAACGGATTGCGGGCATGGAAAAGCAGCAATCGCCTCCACCTTCGACCGAAGTGGCACTGCTCCTTCCGCAGTGATGCAATGGCCCAAAAAGTTGATCTGTCGCAGCCCGAATTGGCATTTGGCCGGGTTAATTATGAGGCCATGCTGATGGAGGCGGCGAAAAAGGAGGCGCAGGTGGCTGAGATGTTCCTCTTTCGAAGTACTGGCGACCAGGATGTCATCGAGATACACAAACAGGAACTTAAGATCCTGCAGCACTGAATCCATAAGGCGCTGGAACGCCTGCGCCGCATTCTTGAGCCCGAACGGCATTCGGAGGAATTCAAAAAGTCCGAACGGGGTAATGACCGCCACCTTCTGGATGTCCTGGGGGTGGACGGGCACTTGTACCCCCGGGCGAGGTCGATTTTGGAAAAAAACGAATTGCCCGCCAAATGTGCGGAGAAATCTTGGATGTACGGTATTGGGTACCGGTCGGGCGTCGTGACCTCACTGAGGCGTCGATAATCGCCGCAGGGCCGCCAACCACCGCCGGGCTTAGGGACGATATGAAGTGGCGAAGGCCAGGGACTATCCGACCGGCGAACAATCTCCAGCCGCTCCATGGTGGCGAACTCCGCCTTCGCGGCCTCGAGTTTACTGGGTTCCAGCCGCCGAGCCCGGGCATAGACCGGAGGGCCGGTCGTCGCGATGTGGTGCTCCACACCATGTTTAGCGGTCGTTGCCGAGAAGGTGGGCCGAGTTAGATCTGGAAATTCCCCGAGAAGGTGGGCGAAGTCATCGGGCGCCGGCACGGTGCAGGAAACCGTGTGAGTTGCGCCTAAGCCTCGAAAGCACGGGATGGAGGCAAACGTGGTGGCGTGAATCAGACGGCGATTTCGTAAATCAACCAATAGGCCAGAAGAAGTCAGCGCCGAGGATTGCCTGTGCGATTTGGGCGGTGATAAACTCCCATAGGAAACGTTGCCCGCCGAAACACACCTGGATCCGCTGCTTCCCGAACGTACGAATAGCACTGCCGTTGGCGGCCTGGAGTGGAGAACCGTGCCTCCCGGCCCTGACGTCAAGGAGCGAAGCGGGGAGGATGCTGCACCGGGCGCCCGTGTCACACAAAACCGCCGGCCCGAAATGGAGTCGGTGATATAAAGTAACTTCCCGGAATCTCCAACCGCCATCGTAGATGTGAAACCGACCTCGGGGTCGTTCTTCCGTTCACGCAGTCGGTGCTGTTGCTTTCTCGTTGCATTAGGCACGAAACTACAGGGAGGACGGCAGCATCTGGCTTTTGGGCCGAAACGGGCGTGATAGTAACAGAGACCGGATGGTGGAGACGCCAAGGCGGGGTTCTTCGGGGCGGGACGCTTCGAGGTGGCGCAGTACTGCTGCATCACCGCATAAATAGTGTCGGCTTCGGCTGCGAGCGCTACACCGTCCGTAGCCTTCGACCTGGCGAGGGCTGCTTGCACCTGCTCGGGGAGCTGGCTCAGGAACAGTTCCCGGAACAGAAAACACTGCGGCTCAGAACCAAGGAGCGTGAGCATCTGGCTCATCAACTCAGACGGCTTGGCGTCGCCTAACCCGGGCAGAGTGAGTAAACGTCGCACGCGCTCCGCTTTCGTGAGGCCGAAAACCTGCGTTAGTCGCGCCTTAAGCGTATCATACTTGTTATCCACGGGCGGGTTTTCCAGCAAGCTGATGATCCTCGAAGCCGTCGAGCTGTCCAGTGCGGAGACCACGTAAAGACAACGGGTCTGATCCAGCACGATGTTCCGAAGTTGGAACTGAGCCTCCGCTTGGATGAACCAGGAGGCCGCCTGTTGTTCCCAAAATTGAGGGAGCTTCAAGGTCACTGCATTAACATCCATCGTGCTGCATCGCGCTTCCTCCGCGAAAATCGTCTGCGAAGCTTCGGGGTCACCACTGTAGGAATCGTCAGATCCCTAGCTGAAATACTGAGGTCGAGTCAGTCCGATAATTAAACGAAGTTTAATATAAACTAAAGAACAAACAATGGAATGCAGGAGAAACAATCAACAGGTCTTTTCTTAAGGCTGGCTTCACGAGGTCTGACCTGGGAATCTCCCAGCCTGACGTCATGACATCATCATGTTTCCCGCCGTTCGGGACGTCACGTGACCAACGTGATGACGTCATCACGCTGGTTCTGGAACTTACCGAGAACGGGTTATTTACAAACAGTAAACAAACATAGGTGCTGTAGCACTCTGTTAAAGGCAGTTATATAGTCATACAGGAGTCCCTTGGTGGCTTTGCCACAGTCTTGTATAAATTTATCATTACCTCTTTACTCTTGTACTCTGTACTACTTATTAAAAACATGATATTGTCCTTTTAATGGCTTAATCTACCTCTGGATAAATATTAGAAAAAGAAAAAATTAAAAGGGTATGAGTGAGTGCCAGGGGAATGGGACTAAGTGGATAGCATTTATCAAGAGCCAGCATAGATGTGATGGGCTGAATGGCTTCCTTCTGTGTTCTAAAATTCTCTGCTTTTACTTGGACTTTTAAGGAATGAATGGATAATGTTTCATCTTTACCATCTTGGTGTAAAACATTACCAGGCGGGGAGGATTGCATGCCTGTAATGGAACCAGCTGAATTTTCTTTCTGTTCATTTAAGTGGAAGGAAAATCTGGTGGGATCTTTGGGTGTGTGTTCCTTCCTGTCTGATTTCCCTCTCCGTGCTCTACCCAGGCAATAAAGACAAAATACTGCTCTAGGTTACCCTGTTTCTCTGCATCATTCAACGTCTTACATTTCTGATGGCAAAACCTGTTTAGAGATCAGTGTGTAAAGTCTGACTTAATATAATTATTTGAAGAAAATGTAGTATTAGCTTATCATATATATTTTCTGTTAAACTGGAGTTAAAGGCTTTGAGGGGAGGTCACTTGTCTGTATTGACTAACTTTCATCAGTTACAACTCTAGACCAAAAACTTGAAGCTGTTTAGACGACCCCAGTGCTCATTTTCTGAAGCATGTCTGAATTTACAGCATAGATTCACCAGAACGATACCGAGGCTTCGAGGGTCAAATTATGAACTTGGCTTGTATTCCCTTTAGTATAGAAGATTTGAGAGGTGATCTGATTGAGGTGTTTAAAATGTTAAAAGGATTTGATAGGGTAGATACAGAGAAAATATTTCCTCTTGTGGGAAAATCAAGAATGAAGGGACATAAAATCTGAAATCTGTCTCTGAAATGTCTCTAATACTTGACTGTCTAATCTTTGTGTGGGTGTGTATCAGTGACCAGAACTCAAGGTCAATGTTCCCTCTAAGCTACACAGTCGTGTGGCCGAGCAGTAATGGGAAAGGTCCCGTGCAGGCCGCTCACCAGCTTTTCCATCATAAGTACTGCGCATGCGCAGAAATTTAAAGGGACCGTGCAGTAAAAGAAACAGGCCGCGCAGATCAAAGTGCAGCTTACAGGGAACATTGCTCAAGATGTGGTCGGACTAAGAGCACTGTACGGTTTGAGTATGACTTCCTCTGATTTGTACTCTACTGTTTTTGGCTATATAGTCAAATATTCTATGTACTTTGTTGAGTGCTGCTTTGGAGTGATTTGCTGAGCACCGAGTTTACTAAATCTAGGTCTCTTTCAACACCACCCAAAACTATTTTGATACCATTCATGGAGTATTTATGCTGTCCAATTTCCCCCAAGTGCAGTAATTTGTACTTGTCTGCATTTAATTTAATTTGCTCTTGTTTTGTCGATTTACATATTTTTATCCAGTTTACTTTGTAGTTCTCAGAATTAGCTACTCTTTATAATTTGTTATTTTCAGTATATTTGACTAGTTTTCTTTGAACTAAATTCTTATGGTTTTGTGGTTTAAATAATTGTATCACAATAGTTCAATGTTTTACCTCCCAGTGCCAGACCCTATTAGGAGAGAGGACATTAGGAGAAAGGTTATGGTTGACTCATGCAAAGAAACAGACCGAGATTATTTGCACTTAAAACAAATAGCTGTGGATGCTGGTTGTTATAGTGGTTAATGGCCTTTCACATTCTGGACTGGGTTTTGAATCCAGTTCAGAATGACTGGACCAAGATTTCCGATCTGTTATTGCAAGGATTCTATGTGAAAGGAGCTTAGGCAGTGCAAGTATGGGGCCACAACTGCTTTAACCACCAATCTGACTGAAAGAGGTCAGAGGATTACTGGTGCAGTATGGGCTGTTTTACTGAGGTAGGGGTTAATTAAGTCACATAGCTGGAGTAGTGTCCACATCAGGCATTCCAAAATAAAGTTTAGCTGGTTATGCTATACCTGGTCTGGGAGTACTTGATGCTGACATTGCATAATGTAAATTGGGAAACTGCTGCCTTCTCCAGCATTGACGTTTGATAAACATACGATTTTCCCCTCAAAAAAAATACAGAGAGATAAAACTATTTATGTTGTAAAGGTTGGTAAATTGTGGCATTGAAGTTTTATGCAGCTTATATGTTTTTCTGATACTACAATACAAAAATTGTAGTATTTTGTATTTCTTATCATTATTTAAGCTGTTTGTCCTTTGACAGGTTTGAAGTTTGAAGAACTGCAAGAAAAATTTGGTGAGGAATTGTTCTGCATCTGTTTTGAAGAGAATGAAAGGGTCCTGCGGGCAGTGGGCAGTACGTTACAGGACTTCTTTGGTGGGTTTGATGCTTTACTGCAACATGCAAGAACATCCAGTAGTAAACAGGATGGGTTTGAATACCCTTCTTTCCTATGCAAGGATCTAACCGATGGTACTTTGATGCTTCATTACTTTTATCCACAGAAAATTGTTGGATTTGCAATGCCTGGATTGATTAAAGCTGCGGCACAGAAGATCTATCAGATGGAAGTTGCTGTGGAGCAAGTGCTCAATGTCCCTGAAAAGTTGTCCTCGGATGGCACAAACCAGAGTAACTGCCTTACCTTTATTATCAAAGTATATGATGATGCAACTAATATGAAAGGACTTCCACAGGGACTAACCCACTCTCCATCTGACCTAAGGATAAGCATCACCACTTTCTGCAGAGCTTTCCCATTCCACTTCATGTTTGATCAGAGTATGTTGATCCTTCAGCTTGGAGAAGGGCTCAGGAAACAACTGAAATCTGAAGCTCATAAGGTTTTAAAATTTCAGGACTGTTTTGAGATAGTTTCTCCAAAGATTTGCTGTACTTTTCAAAGGATTCTGTCAAAGCTGGCCACACCATTTGTCATTCGAGCTAAGCCAGATGGAAGCGGATTAGAAAGTCACGACAAAGTAAGTGCAAGATATTGAATTTCAACTAAGGCTGCCAAGAGAGGACAAACTAGCTACTTGGCAATTCTGAAGTAATGGGCTGGAATTCGCAGTTGGGATGACGGTGAACTGGCAGCGTTCGCTGTCATTCCGCCTTCGAAACTGACTGCAATTTGGCACATGCGCAGGCTCAGGCAATCCCGAAGTTGTGGTCAGTAATTGACAGCTGCAAAACAGGCTGTGCTGTGCCCCCCGCCCCCCCCGCCACACACACACAGCCGGCAATCAGTGTAATCAGCCAAATCATTGAAACTGTCAAAAACTTCGGCTCTTCCGCAGTAAGTACACTGTTAAATTCCCCACTAAATGTTAGACCCAAAGGGATTCGGTGTAACTGGGGTTTTAACAGTGTATTGACTGCTAAACAAATATTAAGGGCCTGGAAAACTAATTTAAATTTTGTGCAGTGTGAAATGTATCCATTTTAATAAAAATTAAATTTTTTAAAAATTGTTTACATTTTTAAAAGTTTATCCATCTTTATTTCAGGTTTGCCTTTGCCCCATGTGAGAGCCCCAATCTTTCTTTTGCTCTCTAACTATTTTAAATAGTTAGAATTTTAAGAGCTTACTCACTTCCTTGTTTGTTGTCTGTGAGAATTCTGCCTTTTGATTGGCTGCTTAGACAGCCTGTTGACATCACAGCAGTTCGCACAAGGGGATCCCCACTATAGTCCGTTGAATTCAATTGAAGGTCGGAAAGCTTGAAGTTCTCGATACAGGGATTGCGAGATCCTTGCGTACTTTGGGATCAGCAGCGAACGTCTTCGCTTCGTCGCTGACCACAAATTCAGGGCCAAAATCTTTCGCATATGCACAGGCTGTGGGTTGGGCACTGGTGGGGAGAAAACCATCTTTATATCTTTGGCTCACAAGATCGATCTCTTGGCAACCTTGATTTTCCTGTGTGTATTCATTCTGTGTTTCACAGCTGATCATCACAGTTGTGTTTTCTGTTCAATTATTTTATTTTTCTGTCAGCCAAGAGCTCGCAGAAGATCACCACCTTTTCTGTCTTAGTTACCCTGCTGTAGAGAGTTTGTAACTGAAATTCTTTGCCATAGAGCCAATGTCTGAGCAGAAGGCATCTATATCAGGTCATATTAGTCACTTCTTCAATTTATAAACTGCGCACACTTGTATACTATGGGTGTTTCACATTTTTATGTTATGTGGAACTTTACTCATAAATAAGTAAGTGGATAGTTATTACAATACAGAAGAAACCTTTTATTGAGAGTAAACATAAGAATTTCTAGCAACAGAAGAAGGCCATTAGGCCCTTCCTTTTTATCTGCCTTTCAACATAATGCTAATTTGGTGATCCCAGCTAAAACATTTCCATAATTATTGCGTGAGACTCAAATTATAAATTGGCAGATCAATGAGTTGGCTCCACCAGATACTGCGGAGCTGGCTCATGAATATTATCATACGTTCCCCGCTTAGTTTGAACTTGCACAGGAATGAGATGCAGGGGCTTCTACAGAATGTCATAAGCATGCAGCCCTTAAAATTAAAGGAATGTAGCCATTTAAGGGTAAATGGTGGCATAGGAAACAAAATGTTGCAGTTTTTTCAAAGGCTCAAAAGGATTTTTGACAAAGTTTTCAGCCTCTTTAAAGACTGTATGCGGGGAAGAAATGTCAACTGAGAATGAAAGGACAGAAAAACCAACATGGAGGCAAAAAATTTGTAGGCAAGTGAGGGAGCAGCACTACCCTGGCCCCCTGTTAGATAGCTGGCAAAGTAGATGCGGTTAAGGTGCATGTGAGGAAGGTTGCCTTGTTTGGAACGCCAGAGCACCTGGCCAGAAGGCTGCAGTGCACCATACCTGCCAGGAGGTGGCAGCTACACTCAACCCTGTCTACAGCACCTGTGTAACATGGCACCAGTTGCTGGAGAAGATGGCGCATTGTAAGGTAAGACTACCCAACAATACCACATACCTGGTAAATGGTCCAAGACTGCATACCGTAAAGTGTTGCCCGTCAATCTGTTTCACCTTTACTGCTTATCCATGTGAAGCTCTCACATCACAAGGTAATTATGGACAAGGAAGGTCATTTAGCCCATCTTAATTCATCCATACAGAGAGATCTTAACGACTCAAGTGTAGATGTGATTAGCAATGCACAAGAGTTTTAATTAGCAATTTCATGAACTTCCCCAGCAGTTCTGAGAATATCAAAAATCTATTAAAAGTAACACATGGGCAAATCCTCCTGACTTCTTAATCTCATAGCCTTGCAGTCTCACTGTTGAATAGATTTTGAAGCATGATGCGATTATTGTCTGCTTTTACATTATTGAATCCTGCTTCTGACACCTCCTTGGAATTTACATAGGATTACATTACATAGGATATACGGCACAAAAATAGGCAATTCGGCCCAACCAGTCCATGTCGGTGTTTATGTTCCACTTGAGTCTCCTCCCATCTTGTCCAGCCTCCCCTTAAATGCATCCATACTGTTCGCTTCAACCACCCCTTGTGGTAGCGAGTTCCACATTCTCACCACTTTTTGGGTAAAGAAGTTTCTTCTGAATTCCCTATTGGATTTCTTGGTGACTATCTTATATTGATGGCCTCTAGTTATGCTCCTCCCCACAAGTGGAAACATTTTCTCTGTATCCACTCTGTCAAAACCTTTCATAATTTTAAAGACCTCTATTAGGTCACCCCTCAGCCTACTTTTTTCAAGAGAAAAGAGACCCAGCCTGTTCATCCTTTCCTGATATGTATACCCTCGCATTTCTGATATCATCCTTGTAAATCTTCTCTGCACCCTCTCCAGTGCCTCTATCCTTTTTATATGGTGACCAGAACTGCACGCAGTACTTCAAGTGTGGTCTAACCAAGGTTCGATACAGGTTTAGCATAACTTCCCTACTTTTCAATTCTACCCCTCTAAAAATAAACCCTAGTGCTTGTTTTTTTTTTTATGGCCTTGCTAACCTGTGTCACAACTTTTAGTGATTTGTGTATTTGTACTTCTAGATCCCTTTGTTCTTCTACCCCACCTAGACTCGCACCCTCCAAGTGATAAGTGACTTCCCTATTCTTCCTACCAAAATGTAATACCTCACATTTATCTGTGTTGAACTTTATTTGCCAATTACATGCCCATTCTGCAAGTTTATTAATGTCCTCGTTGTTATGTTCATTAATAACTAGTCGTTTTTATTAAGAACAGCTAGCTTTTGCTAGACACTTTATTGAGCACATGGACTAGGTACAGTATCTGTAGAGGCCTCCATCTTGACTGCTGCCTTGTGGGTAGCCTAGTGCATCGTGGGTAGCCCACTCTTATATACATACAGCACCACCTAGTGTACCATTCCAGAATGACAGGTTACTGATCATTACATCCCCCTTTCTTTGAGGTCAAACAAAATCAGTATTAATCAATATCAATCAATAACAACATAAACATCTTCAACAGTCAATACATTTTCAATGTAGTTTTCTTTGTACTCAAAAATTAAGTCTATCAGGCTTTTTTACTTCATGTGTGGATCTTCTCAGCACAGGTAAGTCTGATGTGTTTTCATGAGAGCCTGTATGTGTATTTGTGTTAGATTGTTCTGGTGGTGAGTGACAAGATTCAGTTGCAGCATTGTCATCGATTTGCTCTTCGATAGTCTCTTGTGTTTTTAGGAGGGAACGTCGGTTCCTCCTGAGAATCTGTCCTTCCTCAGTTCTAATAGTGTATGACCTTGGTCCTACTTCCTCAAGAACTGTAGCTTTCCTGTTCCATGCACCTGGATCCTCAATCCTGACAACATCATCCCTTGTCAATGGTTTCAGAGTTTTGGATGACTTGTCATAGTATGATTTCTGTTTCAGCTTTAACAGTTGAAGTCTCTGTCTCAGTTCCTTACTCTGCTTTTCTTTTGCACAGCAGGGTAGCGTGGTACGCAACTTGCGACCCATTAGGAGTTCAGCAGGTGAAGAACCAGAGTCTAAAGGTGAGGCTCGGTAGGGCGAGATAAGGATTAGACTTGCTTTCTGTCGCTTTCTTCAGTAGCTGCTTGAGAACTTGAACACCTTTCTCTGCCTTACCATTCGACTGAGCATACAAAGGACTGGATGTGATGTGTTGAAAGTCATAATGTGCTGCAAACTGTTGCCACTCCTTACAGTTGAAGCACGGACCATTGTCGCTAACGGCAATCCTGGGAATTCCATGTCTGGCGAAGATGGATTTCACATGCATTATGACATTGCTTGCTGTGGTGCTTGAGAGCAGCGCCATCTCAGGATAGTTAGAATAGTAGTCAATCACTATTAGATAGTCTTTACCATTTTAAATGAAAAAGGTCCACACCAACCTTTTGCCATGGTGCTGTTGGTATGTTAGCTACTATCATTGGTTCCTTTGCTTGTTTGTTTTGGTGTTTCTGACATGTCTCACATTTGCCTATCATGTTCTCAATGTCCTTATTTATGCCAGGCCAATAAACAGTGTCTCTTGCTCTCCTTTTGCATTTTTCAATTCCGAGGTGTCCCTCATGAATCCTTTTGAGCATGTCTTGACGTAGAGCCTGTGGAATGACTATTCTGTTCTGTTTTAGTAATAGTCCACTTGCGACACTCAATTCTGACCTTGTGAAAATATTTTGGACAGGAACCTTTTGGCCAACCATGATGAATGTTCTCTATTACTGTTTGTAATACTGTATCTTTTACTGTTTCTTCTGCTATTTGCTTTGATTGTGTCTGACACAGGCAGCGCAGCAGTGACCATACTCACATGAACATCCACGTCTTCCTCAGTAGAGCTCACATGACTCATTGTGGGTGCTCGGGATAGTGCATCTGCTAACACTGTGTTTGCCTGGTGTGTAGATCAGTTCAAAGTCATATCTTTGCAGCTTCATCATGAGTCGTTGAATCCTTGGAGACATCTCATTCAGGTTCTTTTTTATGATGGCAACCAGTAGGCTGTGGTCTGTCTCAACTGTGAAGGTGGGAAGTCCATATATGTAGCCATGAAACTTTTCTAGTCCAACTACCAAGCCTAGACATTCCTTTTCAATCTGGGTGTATCGACACTCAGTATCAGTCAGACCTGGAGGCATAGGCAACAGGCTTCCAATCTTCACCCTCTGCTTGTATCAAGACCGCACCTAGGCCATCTTTTGATGCATCCGTTGACACTTTGATTCTTTTTGTTGGGTCAAAGAAGGTGAGTACAGGTGTGGTTGTCAGCACTGTTGAGGTTTATCCACTCTTGTTCATGTCTTTCTGTCCATGCGAACTCATTTGTTTTACGTAGCAGGTTGCGCAGACAGGCTGTCAAGTTAGGAATGAACTTTCCAATGAAGTTTATCATCCCCATGATGCGTAGCACTCCTTTTTTGTCAGTGGGTCGGGGCATTTTGAGTATGGCGTTTACTTTTTCCATATCTGGCTCTATTCCTTTACCAGATAGATTATCTCTTAGGAAAGTGACTTCCTGGACGCCAAACTGACACTTGGCTTTGTTGAGCTTCAGTCCATTCCGGCGTATGCTCTGTAGCACTTTAGTCAGTCTCTCATTGTGTTCTTTCAGTGTGGAGCCCCAGATGATGATGTCATCAACATAGACCCGAACTCCTTCCAGACCTTCAATTATGTGTTCCATCGCTCTATGAAAGATTTCAGATGCAGATATTATCCCGAAAGGCATTCTGAGGAAACAATACCTGCCAAATGGTGTGTTGAAGGTACAGTATTTGGTGCTCTCTTCATCCAGTTTTAGTTGCCAAAATCCTTGTGAGGCATCGAGCTTTGTAAGGTATCTGGCACCTGACATTTCACTGGTGATTTCTTCTCGCTTGGGAATCTGGTAGTGTTCACGTTTTATGTTTGCATTTAAGTCCTTTGGATCCATGCATATTCTTAGATCATTGTTCTTTTTCTTTACACATACCATGGAGTTAACCCAGTCTGTTGGCTCTTCGACTTTCCTGATGACTCCTAGTGTGGTTATTCTGTCCAGTTCATTCTTGAGCTGGTCACGCAGGGGTGCTGGAACTCTTCGTGGAGCATGTACCACTGGCTGAGCATCCTCCTTTAGCTGGATCTTGTAAGTGAATGGTAGAGCTCCAAATCCTTTGAACACATCCTGGAAATTATTCACTACAGAATCCACCGAGTCATCTGGTCTGCTTATGGCACAGTTTATACGGTAGACTCTCTTGACCAGTTCTAAGTCCTCACAAGCTTTGTCACCCAGTAGTGAATCAAGTCTTTCAGCCACAACAGAAAACATGAGATGATGCACTTTGTCTTTGACTGTCACTTTAAGTCTGCATACACCTAAGCTATCTATTTTCTGTCCATTATAGTCCTTCAGTAGTACTGACTTTTTCTGTATTTTGGGCTTTTCTTTCATATTGTTAATGTCACTCATACTGATTAAGTTTGCTTTTGCCCCAGTGTCTAGTTTCAATGTAACTAATGCTCCATTTACCTGCAGTGGGATCATCCATTTGTCCTTTTTTACTGCATTAACTTTATGTTCAGCATTGTTAATTCCTGAGGGCTGCACATTTTCTGTATCATTTTTGATATTGTCACATGACACCATTCCTACAAAACATCTCACTTAAATCAGTATCCTCAATTACATTAACTCGTTGCCCTTTCTTAGTTTTTACTTTTGAAAAGCATTGTTTGGCAAAGTGATTCTTTCCATGACATTTTGTGCACATTTTTCCAAACGCTGGACATTGTTTTAACTGGTGTTTGTAACCACAGCGTTTACAATTAAAAATTCCTTCCTACGATTGCTTTTCACTTCTGTTCTGCCCATGTTTCTTCCCCTTGTAGGACACAGCACCGACAGCAGCACTTACTGCAATCGCATCATCATTGATTTCACTGAAAGTCTTGGCATGCTTTTGAGCTAGCTCGCTAGCTTGGCATATTTTCACAGCAATTTCCAATGTTAGTTCGGTTTCTCTCAACAGACGTTCCCTGACTTTTTTATCATGAATACCAAACACAATCTGGTCACGAATCATGGATGCTTTCAGCTCAGAGAAATTACATGTCTGTGCTTTCAGTTTTAGATCAGTCAAAAAGCTATCAAAAGTCTCATTTTGCTGCTGTGTCCGAGAACGGAAGATGTACCTCTCATAGGTTTCATTCTTTTTGGGAGAACAATGTGTATCAAACTTCTTTAGCACATCGTCTGATTTTTCTCTGTTCTCCTCTGGATTAAATACAAATGTATTAAATACCTCTATTGCCTGTGGGCCTGCAACCGTGAGCAGCAACGCTATTTTCCTTGCGTCTGGCTTCGTACCGTACCCGATGGCAGCAATGTAGAGTTCGAATTGTTGTTTAAAAGTCTACCAATTGTAGTCGACATTTCCTGTGAGTTTCAAACGCTCTGGTGGCTTCAAATTCTCCATGTCGCATTGCACAATATTCAGCAGATCTTACCAATCCTGGTACCATGTTATGTTCATTAATAACTAGTCGTTTTTATTAAGAACAGCTAGCTTTTGCTAGACACTTTATTGAGCACATGTGGACTAGGTACAGTATCTGTAGAGGCTTCCATCTTGACTGCTGCCTTGTGGGTAGCCTAGTGCATCGTGGGTAGCCCACCCTTATATACATATAGCACCACCTAGTGTACCATTCCAGAATGACAGGTTACTGATCATTACACTCCTGTCATTTGTTGCAGTCCTCCTCAGTATTGACTATCCCCCCCCAATTTAGTGTCATCCGCAAATTTAGAAATTGTGTTTTTGATTCCCAAGTCTAAATCATTAATGTAAATTGGGAACAACAGTGGTCCCAGCACTGATCCTTGTGGAACACCACTACCCACCTTCTGCCACTGAATAGCTACCCTTTACTCCTACTCTCTGCTTTCTGTCCTGAAGCCAGCTAGCAATCCATTCTGCTACTTGTCCCCTGACTCCGCATTCTATGACCTTGTTCATCAGTCTATTATGAGGTACCTTATCGAAGGCCTTTTGAAAAGCCAGATAAATTACATCTACTGCATTACCATTGTCTACTCTCTCTATTACCTCTTCAAAATATTCACTGAGGTTGGTCAAGCAAGACTTTCCTTTTGAAATCCATGTTGATTATTCATTATTATATTTTTGGTTTCTAGATGTTCTTCTCTTTTCTCCTTTAGTAGGGATTCCATTATTTTTCCTACCGCCGATGTTAAGCTGACTGGTCTATAATTCCCTGGAAATGTTCTATTCCCCTTCTTAAAGTCTGTTCGCCCGCCTACCATCTGGGAGACGCTACAGATGCATTCGCACCCATACGACCAGATTGAGGAACAGCTTCTTTCCCAGGGCTGTCATCCTACTGAACTCCACAAATAAACTCTAAAGCCTGCACATCTGCCAATGCACTTTATTATGGTCATATTTATGTTAATATACTACAAGCCAAATGTATGTTGAATGTTTAAATGTCTTAATCCAAATGTACACTCTCGGGAGCCGCAAGCCTACATTTCGTTGTACTGCACTTGTGCACTAACAATGACAATAAAAGTTGATTTGATTTGATTTGATTTTGATTAAATATAGGTATTATTACACTAGCTATCCGCCAGTCCTCTGGCACTATACTTTTTCTAACGAATTATTAAATATGAGTAGTAATGCCTCTGCTATCACTTCCCTAGATTCTTTGAAAATGCATGGATGCAATCCATCTCGACCAGGGGTTTTATCCTCTGAGTTTTATTAATATATCCCCTTTTTTATTTTAAATGCACTTCTCATTACTAATCTCATCATCCAATGTCATGTCCATCTGTTCTATCTCCGTTAAATACTGAAGCAAAATAATGATTTAATATCGCTGTAATTACTCTATCGTTACCTGTGGTATTGTCCTGACTATCCCTTAAACATAGAAACATAGAAAAATAGGAGCAGGAGTAGGCCATTCGGCCCTTCGAGCCTGCTCTGCCATTCAATATGATCATGGCTGATCCTCTATCTCAATACCATATTCCCACTCTCTCCCCATACTCCTGATGCATTTTGTGTCTAGAAATCTATCTATCTTCAATATATTCAGTGACTTGGCCTCCACAGCCTTCTGTGGTAGAGAATTCCACAGGTTCACAACCCTCTGAGTGAAGAAATTTCTCCTCATCGCAGTCCTAAATGTCCTACCCTGTATCCTGAGACTGTGACCCCTCGTTCTAGACGCCCCAGCCAGGGGAAACATCCTCCCTGCATTCAGTCTGTCTAGCCCTGTCAGAAATTTATACGTTTCAATGAGATCCCCTCTCATTCTTCTAAACTCTAGTGAATACAGGCCTAGTCGATCCAATCTCTCCTCATAAGACAGTCCTGCCATCCCAGGAATCAGTCTGGTGAACCTTCGCTGCACTCCTTCTATGGCAAGTATATCGGCCCATATTTTCTGATCGCAGGCCTCCCACGGGCGGAGGCCTGCGATCTGGAAAAATCTGCGCCCTTACCTGAGGGCTCCCGTGACGTGCACAGTTCTGATGCTGGGCCTCACCAAACTCCAAGTGAGCAGGGCCCACGTATCCGAGAGGCGCATGTAGTTTGCAGCGTCCCTAGGATCACGTAGGCCATGGAGAGCCAATCCAGAAGGGAATCTCCCTTCATACATTTGACAGGAAGACCTGTCAAATATATGAATGGAGATCAATGAAAAAACATAGTAAAACTTTAAATAATTTTTTTTTTAAATTACATTTTTAAAATGACTTGAAATGACAATAAATTAAGTATTTTAAACAAAAATTTAATTTTTTGAAAAAAATATTTAAAGTATTTTACAGGGCTACAAATAAACTTACGTTTCTTTAAAAGTATTTTAAAATGATAAATCAGTGAAAAAAATTATTTTTAAAATTTTTTTCTACTCTTATCCTGGTAAAAGCAGGCCTTACGCCTGCTTTTACCAGGTGTAAGAATTGTAAGGGTTTTCTGCAGGCGGAAGGTCTCCAAAAAGCGGAACTATCCACCCGCAGAGGCCCTTCTCCAGGGCAGCCGGAGGATCTGTCAAGAGGATTCTTGACAGATTGCAAATGCCGGTTTTCAGCGCATGTGCTGTGCATGCCTGAAACCGGCATTTCCAATGTCCCTACGGGTGGTTACACAGCGCGTTCCCACTCATAGGGATCGGAATATCCGGGCCATCCTTTCTTGGGTAAGGAGACCAAAACTGCACACAGTACTCCAGGTATGGTCTCACCAAGGCCCTGTATAACTGCAGTAAGACATCCTTGCTCCTGTACTCAAATCCTCTTGCAATGAAGGCCAACATACCATTTGCCTTCCTAACTGCTTGCTGCACCTGCATGTTTGCTTTCAGTGATTGGTGTACAAGGACACCCAGGTCCCTTTGTACATCAACATTTCCCAATCTATCACCATTTAAATAATACTCTGCCTTTGTTTTTTCTACCGAAGTGGATAACTTCACATTTATCCACGTTATACTGCATCTGCCGTGTATTTGCCCACTCACTCAACTTGTCTAAATCGCCTTGAAGCATCTTTGCATCCTCCCCTCAACTCACAATCCCACCTAGTTTTGTGTCGTCAGCAAACTTGGAAATATTACACTTGGTTCCCTCATCCAAATCATTGATATATATTGTGAATAGCTGGGGCCCAAGCACTGATCCCTGTGGTAAACCCAATAGTCACCGCCTGCCACCCCGAAAAAGACCCATTTATTCCTACTCTGTTTCCTGTCTGTTAACCAATTTTCAGTCCATGCCAGTATATTACCCCCAATCCCATGTGCTTTAATTTTGCACACTAACCTCTTATGTGGGACTTTATCAAGGGCCTTCTGAAAATCCAAATACACCACATCCACTGGTTCTCCCTTATCTATTCTACCAGTTATATCCTCAAAAAACTCCAGTAGGTTTGTCAAACATGATTTCCCTTTTATAAATCCATGTTGACTTTGTCTAATCCCGTTGATATTTTCTAAGTGTCCTGTTATCGCATCCTTTATAATAGACTCTAGCATTTTCCCTACTACTGATGTTAGGCTAACCAGTCTGTAGTTCCCTGTTTTCTCTCTCCCTCCTTTTTTAAATAGAGGAGTTACATCTGCCACCCTCCAATCTGCAGGAAGTGTTCCATAATCTATAACATTTTGGAAGATGACAACGAATGCATCCACTATTTCCATGGCTACCTTTTAGTACTCTGGGATGCAGATTATCAGGCCCTAGGGATTTATTGGCTTTCAGTCCCATTAATTTCTCCAGCATTATTTTTTTTGCTAATACTAATTTCCTTTAATTCCTCCTTCTCACAAGACCCGTGGTTCCCTAGCGTTTCTGGGAAGTTATTTGTGTCCTCTTCCGTGAAGACAGAACCGAAATATTTATTTAATTGCTCTGCCATTTCTTTGTTCCCCATTATAAATTCTCCCGTTTCTGACTGGAAGGGACCTACATTTATCTTCACTAATCTTTTTCTTTTTACATACTTGTAGAAGCTTTTACAATCCGCTTTTATGTTCCTTGCAAGTTTACTCTCATACTCTATTTTTCCCCTCTTAATCAATCTCTTGGTCCTTCTTTGCTGAACTCTAAACTGCTCCCAATCCTCAGGCTTGCTACTTTTTCTGGCAACTTTATAAGACTCCTCTTTGGATCTAATACTATCCTTAATTTATTTTGTTAGCCATGGTTGGGCCACTTTTCCTTTTGTGTTTTTGCGCTAGAAAGGAATGTATAACTGTTGCAATTCATGCAGTTGTTCCTTAAATTTTAGCCATTGCCTATCCACCATCATGCCTTTTAATGAAGCTCCCCAATCTATCATAGCCAACTCACTCCTCATACAATTGTAGTTTCCTTTGTTTAGATTTAGGACCCTAGTTTCGGATTGGACTTCGTCGCTTTCCATTTTAATGAAGATTTCTATCATGTTATGGTCACTCTTCCCTAAAGGACCCCGCACAACAAGATTATTAATTAACCCCTTCTCATTGCACAATACCCAATCTAGGATAGCCTGTTCCCTAGTACGTTTCTCAATGAACTGGTCCAAAAAACTATCTCGTACACTCCAGGAATTCACCCTCCACAGTATTATCGCTAATTTGGTTTGGCCAGTCTATATGTAGATTAAAGTCACCCATGATTACTGTAGTACCCTTGTTACATGCATCTCTAATTTCCTGTTTGATGCCATCCCCTACATTACCACTACTGTTTGGAGGCTTATAGACAACTCCCACCAATGTTTTCTACCCCTTGGTGCTTCATAGCTCCACCCAGACTGATTCTACATCTTGCTTTTCTGAGCCAATATCCTTTCTCACTATTGCTCTGATTTCATCCTTTACTAACAAGGCCACCCCACCTCCTTTTCCTTTTTGCCTGTCCTTCCTAAATATCGAACATGCTTGGATATTCAGCTCCCAACCTTGGACACCCTGCAGCCATGTCTCCGTAATCGCAATTATATCGTATCCGTTTACATCTATTTGTGCTGTTAATTCATCTATCTTTAGATGCCTTTAGATTTGTCTTTTTAACATTTTTAGACATCTTGACATTTGTTTGTACTATGGCCCTATTTGTCTTATTACCATTTTTTCTTACCCGGACCCTATTTGTTAGTGCACTCCTTTGTTTGTACGCTCTGTCCCTTCCTAACACAATCTGGTTATCCTTACTCCAATCACTTTCCTGCACTGCTTCCTTGTCTTTTCTCTTTAGCATTCTAGATTTCTCTCCACCATGACCCCCCCTTATTTAGTTTAAAGCTCTATCTGCCACCCTAGTTAATAGATTCGCTAGGACTCTGGTCCCAGCATGGTTCAGATGTAGTCCATTCCAATGGAACAGCTCTCTTTCCCCAGTACTGGTGCCAGTTCCCCACGAATCGAAACCCACTTCTCCCACGTCAATCTTTGAGCCACGCATTCATCTCCCTGATCCTATTGACCCTATGCCAATTTGCTCATGACCTTTGTGGTTCTGCTTTTTAATTTAGTCCCTAGCTGCTCAAACTCTCTCAGCAGAACCTCTTTCTTTGTTCTACCTATGTCGTTGGTACCTACATGGACCACGACAACTGGATCCTCCCCCTCCAAGTTCTTCTCCAGCCCAGAGGAGATGTTCTTTACCCTGGCACTGGGTAGGCAACATAGCCTTCGGGACTCATGCTCCTGGCTGCAAAGAACAGTGACTATCCCCCTAACTATACTGTCACATACTACAACCACCTTCCTTTTTACTCCCCCCACTTGAATGGCTTCCTGTACCACGGTGCCGTGGTCAGTTTGCTCATCCTCCCCACAGTCCCTGCACTAGTCCACAAGGGTTGCAAGAACCTCAAATCTATTGGACAAGTGCAGGGACTGAGGCTCCTGCTATACTACCTCCTGGATCCCCGTACCTGCCTCACTCACAGTCACACCCTCCTGTCCCTGACCACGTGTTAATTCTAAAGTATATAATCTAAGGGGTGTGGCTGCCTCCTGGAGCAAAAGGTCCAGGTAACTTTATCCCTCCCTGATGTCTCGCAATGTCTGCAGCTCGGACTCCAGCTCCTCAGCTCGGAGCTGAAGTTCCTCAAGCCGCAGACACTTACTGCAGATGTAGTTGCCCTGGACAAAAATGTCCACAAGCTCCCACATATTACAGCAGCAACACATCCCCTGTGCTCCCATTATTTTATTTGTTTAATTAATTAGTTTAGTATAAATCAAATTATTTACCTCATTTAGTTTACTAAATTAATTAAATTACGTTTAGTTTTTAAAATTGTTATATGTTATATGTTAACTTAAAACTTAGCTCACAGTCACTATCTTAACACTTAGCCCACAGTCACTACCAATCATTTACCTGCCTTACCTGTAATGTCACACTGCCATTTTCTCTTGTTGATGCAGGTCTGTTGCTGCTTTTATCCCTGCTCTCAGGCCTTGGTCTGCTCCCGCTCAGGTCCGCCGCCGCTCTGTGGGAGAAGTTAATAAAAGCAAGCACCTCCTTCTCCCAATTCACCTAACTCCCACACTTAACAAACTCACAGTTGTTCACTCTGTGCTGGCTGCACTCACAGGCCCCTGTATTTATATTGTTTGTGACTCAGATGAGTCACCACTGCTCTGCTACTGTTTCAGAAACCAGTTTAATCCAGTTAGCTCATTAACTGACTGCAACAGCTCTTCAGCAGGAGAGCTTACTTGTTTGTCTCTGCTTAAGCTTGAAGAAACTTAAAAATTTAAAGTTTAAATTTTAACTTAAACAGTTGATCTTACTTAAGAGCTACTAGCAATTAACACTAGATTTTAAAAGAGATTAACCCTTAAAACTCCCACGCTTACCAAACTCGCAGTTGTTCACTCTGTGCTGCTGCACTCAGAGTGCACTTAATGTCCCTATTCCCATCCCAACCTTCCTTTTTTTATTGATATGCTGATAAAATATTTTACTATTTTGTTTTATGTTCGTTGATAATTTAATTTCATAGTTCCTCTTTGCCTCCCTAATTTTTTTTTGACTTCTAATCTTTTTGTATTCTCTCTTATCATGCACTCCCCTGTTGTCTGTGTACTTAATGTATGCCTCTTTCCTTACCCTCAATTATTCCCTTATGGCTTTATTCATCCATGGAGCCGCATTATTGTTTAGTTTGTTCTTTCCTTTTAGCGGAATATATTTTTCCTGCACTCTGTTAAACACCATTCTAAATGTTTCCCATTGCTGTTCTACATTGTTGTTTGTCAATATTGTTGTCCATTTTTGTTTCCCAAGTTCTATTCTCAGCCCCTCAAAATCATCTTTTCTCCAATCTATTAACCTGGTTTTCATCATATTTATGTCCTTCTCAATTATAATCTTAAAGCATATTATATTATGATCACTATTGCCTATATGTTCCCCTCCTTTACTTCTCTTATCTGCTCTGGTTCATTCCCCATTACTAGATCCAATATTGAATCCTCACTTGTTGAGCTTTTTACATATTGTGTTAGGACGGAGTCCTCTACACATTGTAGGAACTCCATTCCTTTATCCCCTTTACCTACCTCTTCTGTCCAATTAATATCGGGGTAGTTGAAATCCCCCATGATTATTATTCTATGTTTTTTACTCATTTCCCTAATTTGTCTGCCTATTCCTTCCTCCACCTCCCTTCCACTATTCGGTGGTCTGTAGAGTACACCTATTAGTGTGATTAATCCTTTATTATCTTTTATCTCTAGCCATATTTATTCTATTTTTGTCTTGTTGATATCTGTGTCACTTTTTTCTACTGCCATTATGTTATCCCTAATAAGTAAAGCTACTACACCTCCCCCTTTTCCCTCCCTATCTTTTCTAAATATGTTATACCCTGCAATGTTTAATTCCCAATCCTGATTTTTCTGTAGCCATGTCTCAGTAATCCCTACTATGCCTGGTTCCTCGCAAGGTTGCCTCCAACTCCCCTGTTTTATTATGGACACTGTGTGCATTGCTGTACAGACAGTTTAACTCATTTTTAATAGGATTTCCTCTCACTTTATGTTTAACCATCTTTTTAGATTTCTGTTCTATCACTATTTATTCCCTTGTCATGAATATCCTCTCTTACTTTATTCTTTCCTGTGCTCTCTTTTCCTGTTTTGTTTATATTTAGGCTGGTTACATTTCTTGTAGATCCCTCCCCCCCATCTTATTAGTTTAAAGCCTTTGCCACTTCCATATTTCCACTAGGACACAGGTCCCATCCCAATTCAGGTGGAGCCCGTTCCATCGGTACAGCTCCTTCCTGTCCCAGAACTGGTGCCAGTGTCCCATGAAAAGGAACCCCTCTTTCCCACACCAGCCCTTTAGCCACGTGTTAATTCTCCT
Organism: Somniosus microcephalus; assembly: GCF_052327205.1. Taxonomy (NCBI): domain Eukaryota; kingdom Metazoa; phylum Chordata; class Chondrichthyes; order Squaliformes; family Somniosidae; genus Somniosus; species Somniosus microcephalus. The sequence goes on along the minus strand of NC_140996.1, from coordinate 164,518,604 downwards.
GATCTGTCTGCTTCTATGCCAATTTTCACGTGACTCGGGCAATAATCCAGAGATTATTACCCTCGAGGTCCTGCTTTTTAATTTAGGTCCTAACTCCTGATACTCTTTCAGCAGGACCTCCTCCCTGTTCCTACCTATGTTGTTTGTTCTAACATGGACCACGACAACTGGATTTCCACCCTCCCTTTCCAAGTTCCTCTCCAGCCGCTGTGAGATATCCCTTACCCTGGCAACACATCCTTCAGGATTCTCATTCTTGGCTGCAGAGGACGCTATCTAGCCCCCTAATTATAGAGTCCTCTATCTCTGTCACATTTCTATTCTGCTCTTCCCGCCCCCCCCCCCCGGACAGCCTTCTGAGCCACGGTGCCTTGGTCTACATTGTGGCTGTCCTCCCCGCAGTCTTTCTCCTTGTCCTCACAGGTAGCGAGTACATCGTACCTGTTGGACAGGACCAGTGTCTGCAGGACCTCCTTCTCAACCTCTCCTAAATCCCCGCTACCCAGCTCCCTAACAGTCACACCCTCCCTTTCCTGAACCTGTGCTTTCCTCTGGGGTGTGACTGTATTCTGGATAAAACTGTCCAGAGATTCCTCCCCCTCCCTTATGTGTTGGAGTGTCTCCTACTCGCACTTCAGCTCAATGACTCTGAGCCAGAGAGATTTGAGACGGAAACATCTCCTGCAGACGTGTTCGCTCGTGACAGTCTCGCTGTCCACAAACCCCCACATACTGCAGTCCAGACACACAACCTGCCCTGCCATATCTTAGTCTAGACTTATTTTATTTATTTAATTATTTAAAGTCTTTAATCAATGGTTATTTATAGTTATATTAATTAATTTAACTAGTTAAGCTATAAATTTAATACAGTATGTTATAGTTTCCTGATCCTAGTTTAAACCACTGTCCTAGGTTAGAGAGAAAAAAACCTTAATACTCACCAACCAATCACCTACCTGCTGTCCTGTGACGTCACACCTTGCTTTTTTTGGAAATCGTGGAAGGCCCCATTGCAGCCACTGGTGCCTCTGATTAGAATGAACTGGAGAGCTGCAGCAAAGGAACTGTTTTCAACCTATATAATTCCATTAATATGAGATGGCCATCCAACACAGCAAAATTGCAGAGGAGATTGCTTTCAGACACTTGAGGAGGAGTGTTTTGAGCACACCGATGTCAGATAGCAAGATACAAGTCACCCATCCAAAGACCACCATTTAACAATTGACCTTCACAAAACCAAGCAGCATGGAACCATTTGTGGCTGTGAAAAGCCAGCACCATTGAGCTGAAATATCCATTTATGTTTACAAAATGTTGTTTAACATACAAAACAACAACAATACCACATACCTGGTAAAAGGCTCACTCTTTTTGTAAGTCTGCCCTTCCATCTGTTTTCTCTCTCTATATATTTCTGATTGTGTTTGTAGACATCTTAAGCATGTTGCTTTACTAATTTACTGAATTTGAATCTATGGGATTGATTTTAACTTTTGGACAACGACTGGCAGAACTTGCCAGCAGCCCACCCGTTCTCGGGGTGAGGGAGCGGGCGGGCTGGTGAGGATGAAGACGATGAAAAGACCGGAGCCATTTTGAGCTCCGAGCCTCATTTAAATGGAACCCGTGAGCTGCGGCTACCAAACGGGGTCCCGATGCAGCTCTCCGCACTTAGGTTGGTCCAATATTGGGCAACCCAGAGGCCAGGGGGTGGTGGGAGGGGAGTTGTCGAGAGCGCAGAGGGAGAGACAGTCGGGGCCGACAGTGGCACAGATTATTTTTGTAGGGCTTGGAGGAGCACATCCTTAGTAGCTGAAGAAAAACCTGCAACACGTTTGCTTCAGCCCTCCCTGGACCTCAGATCTGCCCTCCGAGTGGCACGGTGTTGCTCTGATTTTCCTCCCAGGGGAATGGGTCTGGTGCTGAGGGTGGGCTGTGTGCCCCCATACCCGCAATTTGTAATGGGGTCTGCGCCCATGGACATGGGTGCCCAGCAGCTCTGCTTCACTGCAGTTCCACCAGCGGACTGGGCCTTCTGCATTTTGGGACCCAGTTTTCTTAGTAGCATATAGATGAATGTAAACACAACAGGTAGAAATGTTAAATCTTCTGATTCTATCTTCTAGCTGTAATATAGAAATAATAAATCACTTTGGAGAACTCACCTAGTTATTTTTCAGGCCTGTCATTTAACATTTTCAAATCAAATCTGCTTTGTGTGCATGTAACTGGACCCCTGACAAACTGAAGTTTTTATTTTTGTTCCTGAATGAAGAGAACTGCAGAGGTGAAAACTGAACCGGAATGAGTCTCGTGCTGCTGGAAAACTATTTTCTTCCCAAGTCCTTTGCTGTGGAAAATACGTTTCCCCCCCCTGCTGCTCAATCATATGGACCTTTCGAGGTACTTGTGCTGCGATTATCACAATGTGGAACAAATCAAACATTTCCTTCTCAGGCTTTGCAGTTCCCATCAACCAGGCCATCTTTTCACTTTTTCAAACACCTTGGCTATCTGAGCATGCAGTTGCTATGGCACTGCCATTTTTCTGTCCAATTTTCTCCTCTTTTCCTAAAGGTGGTGTATCATGCTGGGCTACAGTTCCATTGGTGCTGACTGGTGGATGCTCCTTATTGTTGGGGAGGGAGAGGATATCACAAGCAAGTCTAATTCATTCCTTTACCAACATCTGCATGCGTGCACAGGGCTCACTGGTCAGTAATCAGGATCAGGAACTCTAACTGATTACCCCAAGGCTCCTGAGGCCAACTGTAGCACCCCGACTGCTGCCCCAGTTGAGATCAGCTAATTCAGCAATGACCTGGGATTGAACCTGGGGCCTGCCTGGGCTGTACATTTCCTTACTATTCCCACATGATGCACTCAGCCATTTGGCAATTCAAATATTGTATTTTTATTTTCTAAAAATACTATGAAGTAATTTGAAAACTGAACCTGCTGCTGATAAATGTGAAGGGTGAGTTTTTCTACCATTATCTTAATTATGAAAACTAAAGTTGAAGTATGCACATTAGTGGCTGTTTCACACAAAATAAAACTTCATTCAGATGATAATTTATCCACTTTGGTTGAACCCATGTTTTACTCAGACCCCTGAGTAGGATCGGATCTGTGAAACTTCCTTCATGTTCTTTCGAAGAATCCTATTCATGATGCAGATTGATTTTATTTCCTAGTCACTTGGTCATATTTATGTAATGTGGAATCAGATACGAGGCAGTGAATTAAGGAATTGTTCAAAGATTTTCCTTCTGCAATGCAGACACCATGGAAAGAATACAGACAGTCCCATAAATAGGTAGTGTTTTATCATATTATTGTTATTCTACATATGGAAAACAGCTGAATATAGGAGAAATGTTTTCCTAAAATTACATAAAATTTGCAGAATTCCTGTTGGTTACTATTATGATTATATTACTAATACGGAAGTGCAGTTTAAGGGTAACTTTCCAAGGTTTTTATGCCTGCGCACTGTCTGGCTAGTAACAAGTGTTGGTCAGGGCTATAATGTTATCGTCCTATCTCCAACTTGTGCTTCTATTTAATATGGCTTTCCTTTGGCAACAAAATTAAGGGGTAGATTTTCAATTTGCTGCCTGGAATCAATGGAAGTTAAAATCGAGCCATTTCTATAATGGGTGGCCAACTCTCAATGCCAAATTTACGCCCAGGTGGCAAGTTGAAAACCTACCCCTACCCCTTATTTGGATTAGGTTGTAAGCCCCATTGGAAGTGGGGTGGGGTGTAATGCGTACCTATCTTTTGAAATGAAGTGATTCAACTGCAATTTTCAGGGAAAGTGGCATAATAATTTGGGCAAGTGCCAGACATTAGAAACAATACTGATTGGAAGCTTGTCTGTTGGGGACAGGAAATAGTATGCTGCTGCAGGATTTAAAGGCCTGCAGCGGTTTAAAGGGTGAGGCATCATCTCAGTAGTCTATGTCGCACCAAAGAAACTTCTTTAAAAATACCTGTGAACTTTACTGTTATGGGCATGATTTATTGATTCTGCTGCAAAGATGCTGTTGCAGGAGGTTAGGAAGAGGAGGGAGGCCCCTTTTGGAACAGATGAACAGAGTGCATCAAAGGATTGGGTATGGTGCTGGGTTCGTAATCCAGGTGTATTGAGTTCAAATCTCACCATGGCAAGTTACAACATTTAATTCACTAATTCTGGTAAATTGTGGGCCAGCACCAGGATAATTATTGTGACAGCAGCTGTACTGTTGTAAGCATTTAACTGGTTCTGTAATGCCTCTACCTCTATCCAGTGTGGTTTAAATGTGGCTAAATGCGACACTATGGCTGCGATTTCGCCGACTGAGGTGGGTCCGGGGCGGCCGGGGTCGGTGTCGCAGTCCCAACCCGCTGCCTACTGCAGCCCGCACTCTCCAAGTGATTTTACGTTAATAGGGCTTGTTAAGCCCACCCTACGAGGTTCCTGGCCAATTAATAGTAAACGGGTTTGATGACGTCATTTGATGACGCATCATCAGCCGGTTTCCTTAAAGGGGCCATGTCCAAATTGATCTTGACTGTTCTGCTTATGGAGGGAGTCACAGCACGCAGGGAGGTGCTCTTCCCTTCCCATGGGTGGAAGAGACCTCCTCAGGAGATCAATGCAGCCTGGTTGCACATTTCACAGGAGGGCACAAGCAGGGATGTGATCAGGAGGACCAGGCTGCCGTGGCGCAAGCCTTTCAATGATCTGAGTAGATCACGAAACGTTACTGCCAAGCCACACTCAACGTCATCCTGCTGTGCCACTCATCACATCTACATCACTCTGCCTTCCCTCTCCTACTCCTGCACCTCTTTACTCACACCAACTTACCTTGCACCTCCACCCATCCCTCTCTAGCTACATTATCACTTCCCCATCTCACTAGCCACCCCTCACACTCACCCTCAACCTACTTCAAGCATACGAACTAACAGCACACAAGGGTTGGCACCTGGGTGGTTTAGCCAATGTTCATATGAAGTTTCTATTAATGTGTTGTCAAACATTGAAATCTATATTTTCAACACTTTACCTTATTGGACAGATCTGTGCTCACCTTTGGAAGTGTCTTAGTGAGTTCCAGTGAATGTTGAGACATAACTCCCCCCCCCCCCCCCACTCCCCCCCTAATTGTGATGCATGTGAAAAGAATGGCTTGGACATTGTAGGGATGCTTTATGGTGCTGATGTGAGGTGGTGTAAAACCTGGCGTACCATGTAGCAACCAGGGTATACAGCATCAAGTGAAGTAAATCTGGTCATGGTGATGCCATTGCTGGCCTCCTGGGCAGCAATGTTGTCGGGTGCTGATGCCCGGTGTCCTGTGCAGCATCAGGTGATTGCGGAGAAGGTTGGTGCTGTTGGTGATTTTGGTGTGCCTGGTGATGTTGGTGTTGGGGCTGATCGTGGAGGATTCACAGGACCAGGGTGAGATTTTTTCAAGGGCACCGATGTTGCTGGAATAGATGGCAGCTGAAGTTGAGATGACTGAAGCGATCTGTCAACGGTGAGAGGGGTTGCTCCAAGGAGGTGACAGTGGATAGAGAGTTTACTCCAAACACTTCCAAATTGCATACAGCTCAAAAGTGTCTTCCAAGTCCTGAAGGCTCAAGCTTCTGACATTGGAAAGTGAACAGCTGTGAAATGGTAGCTTTCATACCACTTTTGCAGCTGTCACCTATTTACAGCGATGGGGAGACATAGAGAACCCAACCTACTTACCTGACGTGATCTCCAAACGATGTAAACCTCTTTAAAATAAGTGGTAAAATAGAAATAGGCTGGCAAAATAGTAGTTAACAAGCATTTAACTATTTTAAATGTCTCCCTCGCCGCTTGGTGTCAGCTCTGTTCTGAAATCGCAGACCCGACACTTTGGAAACTTACGTGGAGGCGGGTTCGGATTGGGTTCCCAACCTGCTGTCAATCATTTTGATTTTGACAGCGGACCCGCCTCTGAACCCGCCCTCTGAGCGCCATCAAAATCGTGGCCTATGTAGTTGACTCTTAATGACACGGGCAATAAGTACTGCCTCGCCAGTCTCGCCCATATTCTGTGAGCATGTTAAACAAAAACTAGCAGTAGCATAATCTCTTACTTCCTACCCATGCATTCCTTCACATTCTCACCTCCTTCCCATTTATGTCCATGGCACACCACTTTGCATTGGTGTGGGTTGTTAATAAAATTATGGTGGTGCTAAAGTTATTCCAATGAATCTGCCACATGCTCCATTGGTGCCTGCAATGAAGAGAAAGCTTCATTAATGTTGCTGCAAAGGAAAGCTATAGACACGAGAGTATTGTGTGCAGTTTCGGTCGCCTTATCTGAGGAAGGATGTTCTTGCCATTGAGGGAGTGCAGTGAAGATTCACCAGACTGATACCTGGGATGGCAGGAATGACGTATGAAGAGAGATTGGGTCGATTGGGCTTATATTCACTAGAGCTTAGAAGAATGAGAGGGGATCTCATTGAAACTTATAAAATTCTAACAGGACTGGACAAACTAGATGCAGGAAGGATGTTCCTGAAGTGGCGGGGGGGGAGTCCAGAACCAGGGGTCACAGTCTAAGGATAAGGGGTAAGCCATTTAGGACTGAGATGAGGAGGGATTTCTTCACCCAGAGAGTGGTGAACCTGTGGAATTCTCTGCCACAGAAGGCAGTTGAGGCCAATTCATTAAATATATTCAAGAAGGAGTTAGATATATTTCTTAAGGCTAAAGGGACCAAGGGATATGGGGAGAAAGCAGGGACAGGGTACTGAATTTGGATGATCAGCCGTGATCTCATTAAATGGCGGAACAGGCTCGAGGGGCCGAATGGCCTACTCCTGCTCCTATCTTCTATGTTTCTATGAGTCACACCTGTCAGTTACCGCACATCCTTGGAGGCTGACCTCAGAGCCTGTACATAGGTACAATGTTCCTCGAACATCCTTCTTTTCAGGTGAATACCCATGAGTTCTGGATCCCACGACTCTGACGTTATTGGCAGTCTTCTCCTCAGTCGCTGCTGGGAAGTTGACACATCCCTCACTCACCTTCCAGTCCTCTTTCTCTCTTGTGCTCTGTGAGTCAGCCGGTGCTGCATCCTCACTAAATCTATCTAATTGCCCCCGGATGAAAATATCTGAGCCATGCCTGGGAGTGAAGAAGCAAGTGATGCAGGGGGTGAGTTGGAAGAGGTTGCATAGAGGAACATTGGGCTTTCTATCTTTTCACCACCTCTTTTGTACACTCCACTGCCTCTGTGTTCGTACAGTCTTGGATGACCTGAAATTTCATTCAGTTATACATTGGGAAGACCAAAACCATTGTCTTCAGCCCTTCCACAAACTCTATGGCCTAGAAATTCAGTCGCGTTTGCGCCCACTTAGGGGCGAAAGAGTGGGTTGCGCCGGAAGTTTTTTAGTGCCCGAAATTAAGTTGGTCCCTAACAGCGGCGCTAGCCGGTAGCGCTGCGCCGGCACCGATGACGTCATCGGTGTGCGCAGCGCCCCGGTTCCAACGCGATTCCGTGCCGAAGGCCAAATTCAGTTGCGGCCGCCTCGCCCGCAGCGGCCGCAAACAACGTTTGAAAAACGGGGCCTTGCAGCTCCGAGAGGCCGGCGCATAAAGGTGGAGGGGCGGCCGGCCGCTTTCCCGGCGGCCGCATGGCCGCACCTCCCTCCCCGGACTCCTGCACCACCCCCCCGCGGCATTGCTGTCTGACTCCCGCGAGCCCGGCACTTCTCCGTGGTGCCGGGCTCATTTGCCGGGGGAATCCAGCGGCGATCTCACGGCTGCAGGCAGCTCCTCCTTAAGAGAAGGAGGAGGCCTGCAGTACCCCAGCCTGCCGCACCGCATCGGGTGGCGCAGCGGCAGCTGGACGCCTGAAATAGACTTTCATCGCCCCAAGCGAGGTGGCCAAACCCTGCAATAGCACCCGCCTCCGTCTTGGCCCGTCGCAACTGAATTTCAGGTGGGCGTTACGGGAATCCGGGCGAGCGCTAAATTTCGGGCGCTAAAGACCTGGCGGGGCCTTACTGAATTTCTAGGCCTATATCTTTGCCAATGATTCCATTCCCCTCCCCATTCATCATCCCAGGTCAAACCAAACTGTTTGCAACCTTAGCGTCTTACCACCCAAGCTTGGCACTGTGGTGATTATTCTTTATGTTTAATAAGAAGTATTGTGATTGGTTGTTTGTTTCCTGCCTTGGGATATATGCTGTAATCTCATTGGTAGTTGATGTCATGTGATTTGTGGTGGCCATCTTAAATTCAGTTCTTTCCAGCCTTTAGTTGGGACTGGGTGTTGAAGATGTGCTACAGGATTTTTAAGTTAATAAAGCCTAGATTAGAAAGGCAAATCTATTCTTTATTTCAATTTATTAACTTAATGTCAGAATGGAGCGATATCTTCAACCAGAACGATTCAATGCTGACCCTAATTCTGCAGGAGTGGATGATAAATGGAAACATTGGTATTGTACATTTAAAAACTTTTTGGGCGTGTTGGATCAAGAGTCTCTAAATAAGCTGAATATGCTGATCAACTACATTGCTCCGGATGTGTATATAAGTATATTTTGGACTGTAAAACTTACGAAGTGGCTATTTCTACATTGGAAAAGATTTTTGTTAAACCAAAGAATGAGGTATTTGCACGTCACCTTCTATCTGCCCGTAGGCAGCAGGTGGGAGAATCTTTGGATACTTATTTACAAGCACTTCGGTGCCTTAGTGTTAACTGTAATTATAAGGCCGTGACGGCTGAAGAATATAAGGAAGAATCGGTACGGGATGCTTTTATTAATGGATTACTGTCTAGATCAATTCGTCAGCGGTTGTTAGAAAATAAGACTTTGGATCTTAAGAGTGCTTTTGAGCAAGCTTCTACATTGGATGTGGCTCAGAGAAGTTCGGATTCTTATGCTCTTTTTAATCGGCCTGTGACTGTGGTTTCGGCAGTTCCGGATGAAAAGGAATTATGTGGACTTAATAGGAGTGGTTTACTAGATTCTGAAACAGTTTCTACTTCAGCGGCTGTTGCCTCTAGGATTCAGAAGTGTTATTTTTGTGGGAACATCCGGCACCCTCGTCTGAAGTGTCCTGCTCGGGAGGCTGTGTGTAGTAAATGCAGCAAGAGAGGTCATTACGCACGTGTGTGTAAATCATCAGGTTCAATTACCTCCTCTGTGACTATTCAGCCTTTAGATAGGGCGTTTATTGCATCAATTTCTGCTGCATTTGCTCATGACCTAAACAAAGTTATAGTTACGGCCCAAGTTAATGGGTTGGAAGTGAAGGCCCTTATAGATACGGGCAGTACCGAGAGTTTTATAAGTCTTCAGTTTGCAAAGGAGAAGCATTTGAAAATTTTGCCTGTTTCCTATCAGGTGTGTATGGCTCAGACGACTCTCACTTCACAAGTAGCTGGTTGTTGCCTTGTGAAGTTGATTCTTCTAGGTAATACGTATACTGATATACGCCTATCTGTTTTGCCTAATCTCTGTGCGGATATTTTGATTGGTCATGATGTGCTTCAGTTACACGAGTCTCTCAGTCTTTCATTTGGAGGGACTAAGCCACCTTTATCTATTTGTGGATTAACCTCTTTATCCATTTCTCCATTATCACTTTTTTCCAATTTGATGCCGGATTGTAAGCCAATTGCTACCAAGTCAAGAAGGTATAGCAGTCAGGATAGAGAATTTATTAATTCTGAAGTTCAACGTCTCTTATTGGAAGGAATCATTGAACCTAGTTGTTCGCCTTGGCGGGCACAGGTAGTTGTCACGACTAACGAGAGACATAAGAAACGAATGGTGATAGACTATTCCCAAACTATTAATAGGTATACTCAATTAGATGCGTACCCTTTGCCTAAGATTGATGAGCTTATCAATAAAGTATCTCAGTATAAGGTTTTTAGCACTATTGAACTAAAGAGTGCTTATCATCAGATTCCTATTGTTAAGAAGGATCAACCATATACGGCCTTTGAGGCTGGTGGAAAGCTGTATCAGTTTTGCCGAATACCATTTGGTGTTACTAATGGTGTTGCTTGTTTTCAACGGGCAATGGATGCTTTTATAAGTGATAACTCTCTGACACCTTTTCATACTTAGATGACATCATGGTGTGTGGCAAATCAAGGGTGGAGCATGATTCTAATTTAGAAAGATTCCTTCAAGCTGCGGAAAAAGTTGGTTTAACTTTTAATAAAGAGAAGTGTACCTTTTCGACCACTGAGGTAAATCTACTGGGGTACATTATCTCGGGAAACAAGATTAAACCAGACCCAGAACGTCTGCGACCATTGATTGATTTACCTTGTCCTACTAATTCTAAGGCTTTGCAACGAGTTGTTGGACTGTTTTCTTACTATTCTAATTGGATTGCAAATTTTTCACAGAAGATCCGGCCTCTTATTCGGGTTACGACATATCCTCTATCATGGGAGGCCAGGACGTGTTTTGATAATTTTAAAAAGGATATCCTTGGAGCAGTTGTGCATTCTATTGATGAGCAGGTTCCTTTTGTGATTGAGACGGACGCTTCTGATTTTGCAAATGGGGCTACTCTGAACCAAAATGGAAGACCTGTGGCCTTTTTCTCACGTACCTTGAACAATAGTGAAAAAAGGCATTCTTCAATAGAGAAAGAGGCGTATGCAATAGTAGAAGCACTGCGTAAATGGAGACATTATTTATCGGGGCGACATTTTACGTTGGTAACTGATCAAAAGTCTGTGTCCTTTATGTTTGATGTCAAACATTTTGGAAAGATTAAGAATGATAAAATAATGAGGTGGAGGATTGAGTTGGCATGTTACCATTTTGATATAGTTTATCGTCCGGGGAAGGATAATGTTGCTGCTGATGCGCTGTCGAGGGCTTATTGTTCTGTGATTCACGGAGATATGCTTATTAATCTTCACAATGCCTTATGCCATCCTGGGGTTACGAGGATGATACACTTCGTACGCAGTAAGAATTTGCCCTTTTCAGTTGAAGACGTCAAGCGGATGACTTCATCATGTTCTATCTGTGCTCGGTGTAAACCGAATTTCTTTAAGCCTCAACGAGCTCATCTTATAAAGGCTACTTCTCCTTTTGAACGTTTGAGCGTCGATTTCAAGGGGCCTCTTCCTTCAACTACTCAAAACCGATATATATTTACTGTTGTGGATGAGTTTTCAAGGTTCCCTTTTGCTTTTCCTTGCGCAGATGTATCAGCTGCTACAGTTATCAAATGTCTGACTCAACTTTTTGTCATCTTTGGGATGCCTGCGTATATCCATTCGGATCAGGGAAGTTCTTTTATGTCTTCCCAGTTGAAGGAATACCTTCAGAGTCGGGGAATTTCTACTAGCAGAACTACCCCGTATAATCCCCAGGGTAATGGACAGTGCGAACGATACAATGGGGTGATCTGGAAGGCAGTTATGTTGGCTTTGACATCCCGGAACCTTAAGAATACACAGTGGGAAATGGTACTGCCTGATGCCCTGCATTCCATTAGATCATTGCTTTCAACGGCTACTAAAGTGACCCCCCATGAAAGGCTCTTTAACTATCCGCGGAGATCTACTACGGGATATTCGGTACCTTCATGGCTTACTATGCAGGGACCTGTGCTGCTTCGACGCCATGTTAGATTGTCAAAACATGATCCTTTAGTGGAGGAGGTGGAGCTGTTGGAGGCAAATTCCCAATATGCTCATATTCGATTCCAAGATGGGAAAGAAAGTACCGTTTCAATTAAAGACTTGGCTCCTTGTGGTGGCCAGCCCTCTTCTGAGGATATTAACAATAGTCATGATTCAGATAATGTGGATGCTGTTACAGATACTACGAATATTTCCAATCCGACTGCAGATAATTATACTTCTATTAGTCAGCCCTCGATGGATGTTCATGACTGTCCCAGTTTACCTCCTGATGGGATTTCTAATCCGGAAACCGTTGAAAATCGGGATATGGATAGCCTTCCTGCAGAAGATACCTCTGTGTCTCCTGGTGTGGGAGGGCAAGGAATTTCACCAAGGTTAAGAAGGTCGACACGAACAAGATATCCGGTTGACCGATTGAAAATGGACTTTTAAATTGATAGTAATGTTTTAAAATTGTTGAAATATTATATTATATTGTTTTAGTTGAGAGATACTTAATACTTATGTGCAATGTTACTATTTGTTGTTGCTCACTTAGTATTGTGTCATGTTGAATAGTTTTATTTTGTCTGTGCATAGTTTTAGTTGTAAATAATTCATTATAAATTGTAAAGGTTATTTAGGTTGGAGTATATTTTAAAAGGAGGGGTGAATGTGGTGATTATTCTTTATGTTTGGTAAGAAGTATTGTGATTGGTTGTTTGTTTCCTGCCTTGGGATATATGCTGTAATCTCATTGGTAGTTGATGTCATGTGATTTGTGGTGGCCATCTTAAATTCAGTTCTTTCCAGCCTTTAGTTGGGACTGGGTGTTGAAGATGTGCTACAGGATTTTTAAGTTAATAAAGCCTAGATTAGAAAGGCAAATCTATTCTTTATTTCAGGCACCCAAGCTGAGCTTCCATAGAATAATAGAATCATAGAAAGTTACAACACGGAAGGAGGCCATTTCAGCCCATCGTGTCCGCGTCGGCCAACAAAGAGCTATCCAGCCTAATCCCACTTCCCAGCTCTTGGTCTGTAGCCCTGCTAAGGGAAACAGGTCATTTCTATCCACTTTATCTATGCCCCTCATAATCTTATACACCTCAATAAGGTCTCCCCTCAGCCTCCTTTGTTCCAAGGAAAACAGACCCAGCCTATCCAGTCTTTCCTTGTAGCTAAGATTCTCTACTCCCGGCAACATCCTTGTAAATCTCCTCTGTACCCTCTCTAGTGCAATCACATCTTTCCTGTAATATGGTGACCAGAACTGCACGCAGTACTCTAGCTGAGGCCTAACTAGTGTTTTATACAGTTGAAGCATCACCCCCCTGCTCTTGTATTCTATGCCACGGCTAATAAAGGCAAGCATTCCATATGCCTTCTTAACCACCTTATCTACCTGGCCTGCTACCTTCAGGGATCTGTGGACATGCACTCCAAGGTCCCTTTGTTTCTCTACACTACTCAGTGTCCTACCATTTAATGTGTATTCCCTTTCCTTGTTAGCCCTCCCCAAATGCATTACCTCATACTACTCCGGATTGAATTCCATTTGCCACTGTTCTGCCCACCTGACCAATTTATTGATATCTTCCTGCAGTCTACAGCTTCCTTCTTCAGTATCAACCACACAGCCGATTTTAGTATCATCTGCAAACTTCTTAATCATACCCCCTATATTCAAGTCTAGATCACTGATATATACCACAAAAAGCAAGGGACCTAGTACTGAACCCTGCGGAACCCCACTGGAAACAGCCTTCCAATCACAAAAACACCCATCAACCATTACCCTCTGCTTCCTGTCTTCGAGCCAATTTTTGAATCCAACTTGACACTTTGCCCTGGATCCCATGGGCTTTTAACTTTGTGACCAGTCTGCCATGTGGAACCTTATCAAAAGCCTTGCTAAAGTCCATATACACTACATCAAATGCGCTACCCTCATCTACCCCCCTTGCTACCTCCTCAAAAAGTTCAATCAAGTTTGTCAGACACGACCGTCCCTTAACAAATCTGTGCTGACTATCCTTGATTAATCCGTGTCTTTCTAAATGAAGATTTATCCTGTCCTTCAGAATTCTTTCCAATAATTTTCCCACCACCGAGGTTCGGCTGACTGGCCTATAATTACTCGGTCTATCCTTTTCTCCCTTTTAAACAAGGGTACCACTTTAGCAGTCCTCCAGTCCTCCGGCACCAGACCTGAAGCCAGAGGGGATTGAAAAATGATGGTCAGGGCCTCTGCTATTTCCTCTTTTGCTTCGCTTAACAGCCTGGGATACATTTCATCTGGGCCTGGGGATTTATCCACTTTTAAAGCTGCTAAACCCCTTAATACTTCCTCTCTCTCACTATGTTTATTTCATCTAATATTTCACACTCCTCCCCCCTAATAGCAATGTCTGCTTCGCCCCTCTCTGTGAAAACAGATGCAAAGTATTCATTAAGAACCCTACCGACATCTCCACCTCCACACACAGATTACCCTCATGATCTCTAATAGGCCCTACCCTTTCTTTAGTTATCCTCTTACTCTTAATATATTTATAAAACATCTTTGGGTTTTCCTTGATTTTACTTGCCAAGAATTTTTCATGCTCTCTCTTTGCTTTCCTAATATCCTTTTTAATTGCACCCCTGCACTTTCTGTACTCCTCTAAAGATTCTGGAGTATTTAGCCCTCGGTATCTGTCATACGCCTCCCTTTTTTTCTTTATCCTATCCTACCTTCTTTCCAACCCCATTAATTTTCCAACATAAGGATGGCCTACTTTCACTTCCAGAACATCGCCTGCCTCTGACTCTGCCTCAGGCCATCTGCCTATTCCAATGCTTTCCTGGCCAGCCACCCATTCTCCACCCTTCCTAAACTTCAGCTCATCCAAAACTCTGCTGCCCTAACACGCACAAAGTCCTGCTCACCCATTAGCCCTGTGTTTGTTGAACCACTTTTGCTCCCAGTCCCCCAACACCTCCAATTGAAAATTTTAATTTATGTGTTCACATCTCTTCATGGCCTCACCCTTCCCTATCTGTAACTTTATCCAGTCATACAAACCTCCAGAAGCTGTACATTCCTCTGACTCTAGCCTCATGCATCTTCCATTCCCTTCATCCCACTATTGGTGGCAGCGCTTTCAGCCACTCGGGAATTCCCTCCCTGAAACTCTCTGGCTCGCCACCTGCCTTTCCTTCTTTAAGGCCGTCTTTAAATTCCACCTCTTTCACTAAGCTTTTTGTCACTCCTAATATTTACTTCTTTGACTGCGTGTCAATTTTTGTCTGATTACGTCTCTATGAAGTGCCTTGGGATGTTTTTCTATGTTAGGGGTACTGTATGAATGTAAGTTGTTGCATTGACTCTTGCTGGTTCCATGGGCACCTACAGTCTTCCAGTGAATTGCTCAAGTGGTTATTCTTCATGTGTAAGCCTGAGCTGTGAGTATTGGAAGGCTAGGGAGAATATTGTACACGAGCGATCCTGTCCTGTCCCGGCATTCACGTTAACTTTACAACAGGGGTCAATCAGGTGCAGGGTCCTTTCCCTAGCCAAAGGCTGCTCAGGCCAATTATAGTGTCCCACTGCTCCCTTGGCTAAGATCAACTAACTTGGCACTGATTAGAAATTGAGCCATTAACCTTCCTGCACACTGAGTCAACAGGGGAACTCAAAAATACATGTCAAATTTCTTTGAAATATACAGTGATCAACAATATAAAAGCAAATGGAGAGAACAGAACACAGCAGCATTGGAAAGGCTTCATGGTCAGATATAAACTAACCACCCACCACTACCTGTAAATAATCAGGTTTATTTTAGTTTGACTGTAAGTGTAGATAATGATTACAGTAAGTTTCCATAGCACCAGAAGAAAGAACCTATGAGATTCTTGAAAGCTTACGTAGCTGTATTTTTTTTCCAATGATCTATTAAAAGCTTTTACCCTTAAATTTGAGGCACTTGAATTTTGAGAATAACATTACATTTTTGATTTTAATTATGAAAAAGTTAGAGCGGTGATATGTAACCAAGGCCCAAACCAGACGAGTACTTCAAAATAGCTTTCTTTTAGAATTTGTGATTGTGAGGTATCACAGCTTTGAAATGAATGAATTAGTACTCCATTCAGTGAAGGCACTGAAGCTGGCATTATGGTACATTCTTAGCAATCTTTTAAGATTTTTTTCACTGTACAGTATATTTGAAAAATGCTGCTACAGTGGAGACTTGAGAATGCAAATCAGATCAAAGAACAAAATGCCAATCTATGGTACCTCTTCAATGCCATTTATATAGCAGAGGTGCTAACCTTGGCACAATAGTAGCACCCCAGACTCAAGCACAAAATCTAGGCTGACACTCTAGTGCAGTGCTGAGGGAGTGCTGCACTGTCGGAGGTGCCGTTTTTCAGATGAGACATTAAACCAAGGCCCCGTTTGCCCTCTCAGGTGAACGTAAAAGATCCCATGGCATTTATTTTGAGGAAGAGCAGGGGCAGTCACCTGGTATCTTGGCCAATATTTATCCCTCTACCAACAGTTTTCTGTTGTGTTTCCTACAATACAACAGTGACTACACTTCAAAAGTACTTGATTGGATGCAAAGCACTGCGACGTCCTAAGGTTGCGAAAGGCGCTATATGTAAAAGCAAGTCTCTCTTCTTTCAGAATAATGAGCATCATCCTAAACCAAGGATATAGTTTCTTTGTTGATTAGTCATGTGTTTAACAAAATTTAACTGTATTACAGTTAAAGCTGCAGCAGCAGATAGGAAATATAACTTAAGTTAAAGGCCTAGAAATTCATTATAGTCAAGCAATGGGCAGTGTTTAGACTAAAAATGGTTAAGTAGCGCCAGTTTAAAATCGTCTAGGCTGCACACAAAATTCGTCCTCACTCCTCATTAAAATAATTGCAGTCATGATTCTCATTTAAAAACCCAAGCTCACTGGCATTGCACCGAAAAGATGGACCAATATCGGGTGTAGTCTAAACTCAAGTAATGATTGCCACCGGCTTTTTTCACTACTTAAAGGGGAGGTTCATTGATGCTGCAGCACCTCATTCTCAGCATTGATGGGTGTGCAGCTGCCTCAACAACCATAAGAAGAAGGACAAGGAGAAGGAGCACTTATTTACAAATCTTGATGGCAGATCACTGCCCCAGGGAGAGAGCCTGGAGGTTTTCGGATGAAGCTTTGGAGGCATTGGTTTTAGTGGTGGAGAGAGAAGGTGGGTGATCCTGTACATGCCAAATGGCAGGAGGCCCTCGCCACAAGTCTGCCGGACTATGGGAGGTGGCACACCATGTCACAGGCAGCACTGTGGTCCCCAAGACCCACACCCAGTGCAGGAAGAAGTTTAACAACCTCACATGGGTGGTCAGGGTGAGTGAAGGCTTCAACAAATGCTACATACCACCATCTGCACCACAAGCTTCACACACTGCTCAATGCACCACACCCCCAGCACTCAACCACCAACAATCTCTACCTAGCAACACTCACACCCACATCTCACACCTTGCACACAATGACAGCTATTCAACCATGGTACAAGGGTCATTAGTTCTTAGAATTCATGTCATATTTGTGATATGTTTATAGATAAATTTATTTAGTGTGTTTGGAATATTTTGTGGTCTCGCTCATTTCACCTTTTTGCCCAGGAGGATGCTGTGATATGCCATGAGAAAGGGATTGTATGATGGGGATGTGGTGAGCTACGGGGATCTGGGGTTTCATTCATGTCAATCGGAGTCTGATGAGCCGATCACGGACAGCCCGTCCAGAAGGCCGATTGCCTTTCTGCCTCCGTCCTCTTTCTCTTCCTCCTCGTCCTCTTCCTCCTCTTCCTCCTCGTCTTTGTCCTCCTCGTCCTCCTCCTCCTTGTCCTCTTCCTCCTCATCCTCTTCTGCCTTGTCATCCTCCTGAGATAATCCCGCAATCCCACAGCCCCCATGACTATGAGGAAGTGTTGTGAGCAGAAGCCTTTAACAAATAATGAGTGACTTCTGCACTTGAATCAGCAATCCCTGTCACTCAAAAACTTGAAATAACTAAAGAGAGCTGTTTCAGTTGCAGGAAGTAGCAAACAGGCACTGAAACTGCAGAACCAGGTTAGTTGGAGCTGATTGGGGATGGTACCTTTAAATATCGCCGCTGCAGCCAGCTTCCTGCTGGTAGACACCAGCTCTCCCTGTCGTTGTTCTGCGCTGCTGTTAAGCTAAGTGGCTATAACGAGGTTGAGAGATTGGACATCCAGTGAGCGTTGCACACTCACTGACGTCACGATCTCCATGATGGCGAGGTCCCTGGCAATCGAGTTTAATGGCTGCGCTACCGGCAGCACCAATATGGTGTATGGTTCTGGAACTGGCATCAGCTGTCGTTACAGCTGTCTACAGCATTTTAGCACGATGGTGCTAACGTGTGGTGCAAACCACATGAATTTCTAGCCCATTGTGTTTTATTTTATTGATTTATTCACGGGATGTGGGTGTCACTGGCAAGGCCAGCATTTATTGCCCATCCCTAATTGCGATTGAAGAAGGCGGTGGTGAGCCACCTCCTTGAACCGCTGCAGTCCGTGTGGTGGGGACCTCAGGAGGAGGCTGAGATAGATCATCCACTCAGCACTTCTGGCTGAAGATGGTTGCTAATGCTTCAACCTTGTCTTTTGCACTTGTGTGCCAGGCTCCGCCATCATTGAGGATGAAGATGTTCAGAAATGGCAGGAGCCTCCTCCTCCCGTTAGTTGTTTAATGGTCTACCACCATTCACGACTGGATGTGGTAGGACTGCAGAGCTTTGATCTGATCTGTTAGTTGTTGGATCGCTTGGCTCTGTCTATAGCATGCTGCTTCCGCTGTTTAGCATGCATGTAGTCCTATGTTGTAGCTTCACTAGGTTGGCATCTCATTTTCAGGTACATCCGGTGCTGCTCCTGGCATGCTCTTCTGCAATGTTAATTGAACCAGGGCTGATCACCTGGCTTGATGGTAATGGTAGAGTGAGGGATATGGCAGGCCATGAAGTTACAGACTGTGGTGGAATACAATTTTGCTGCTGCTGCTAATGGCCCACAGTGCTTCATGGATGCCCAGTTTTGAGCTGCTAGATCTGTCCTGAATCTGTCCCATTTAGTATGGTGGTATTGCCACACTTGAAAAAGTGTAACATCCCCACCGACACCTGGGAATCCCTGGCCCAAGACTGCACAAAGTGGAGGAGAAGCATCCGGGAAGGCGCCGAACACTTCGAGCTGGATTTTAACTCAGGTGCGGGATGGTGTCGTGTTATCCGCATTTCGTGTTATCCACCTGAATCTAAATGGATGTGGGAGATTGATGCAATTTTAACTTAATTGTCCAATTGATCTCCAAAGTGTGGGAACCCTTGGCAAATGAGTTTTTCCTGACTGAAAGTCCCCTCCGATGACGTCATCATTGTTGCTGCATTTAGGGTCTGCAACAAGCCTTGCTTCTTCTGCAGGCTGCCAACCTTTTGGCCTTTCATGCTAGAGGGACCTGGAGGCAGAATGACCAGCGAGAGACCTAGGTCTTCTCCCAGGTTTGATGACGTTGCCTTGCAAGCTTTAGTTGAGGGAGCAAGAGCTCATAAAGAGGTGCTCTTCCCTTCTTCAGGGAGGAAGAAGCCTCCCCAGCAGACCAAGGCTGTGTGGATCCAGGTGGCAGAGGAGGTCAACTCATTATCAGTAACCCGCAGAACCTGGATTCAGTGCAGGAAGAGATTTCATGACCTTCTGCGCACTGGAAAAGTGAGTATGAATTTCCCATCACCCTCAATCTGATCCCCATTGCCTTTCCTCACCAGCACTCAGCTTTAGCAATCTCTTCCTCCACATCCCACTTGACACTGACATCCATGCACCCTTACCCATTCCCTCTCTCTCTATGGTCACATTCACCTAACTATTCAACTATGCAGCCCTCACACTCCCTATCACTGTGATGCTATAAAAACAACTGACAACACACAGGGAGGGCCCTTGGTCTTGCCACCTCACTCCATCTTTGTCTCCTTCTAAGCATCTATGCTATGGAATCTCTACACTCCTTCATTCTCACTCAACCTCCACTTGTCTCCCTCATTGCAGGAAAAGAGAGCTCACAATAAGTGAGAAAGAGCAAGGACAGGAGGAGGGCCACCCTCAGTAGCCAACCTCACCCCCTGGGAGGAGGTGGTCCTGGAGATCGTAGGAGTGGAGGAAGATGCGCAAGTGGGGGACGGACAGACGGGTGCATCACAGCAAGCTGGTGACAGAATAGTTTTCCATCTCTCTCATTGACATTGCATGAGTCACTGATAATGATTGTGAAGCTTTAACAGATGGACTTATGATCATCTGCAATATTCAATGTGCATGTAACCTTGGCATCACATCTCTGACTCTTTCCTTTACTCCCCCATAGGACCATCGCAAGCAGCCGTCCCCACTAGCCAGGAGGAAGAGCCTGAGCACCCAGACTCCTCAGAGGAAGCTGCAACCTCTGAGGGCACAGCGTCAGCAGAATTAAGCGCACCCAGCACCAGCGCAGACACTCACACCTCGGTGGGACCATCGCGAGATAGAGTAGTGTTGTCACCTGGTGTATCACAGCTCACAAGTGAGCATCAGCAGATTGTGGAGACAGGGACAGCAGTGGAGAGTCCTAGTCAGAGGGCTCAGGACTCTGCCAGCTCGGCTCAGCTGCATGTCGACCCTCTGGCTCTGGGTCCATCCAAAAGATCAGCAGTGCTGGAACTCCAGGAACAGATGCAGGAGTCTCTGGCAGGTTTTGTCTCCAGGGTCGCTGCGAGTGTGGAGTGAATGGAGGAGTCCATAGCGAACATGAGCAGAGCCTTTGTGGAGTCATTGGCACATCAACGCATCACCATGGAAAGGATGGCAACCTCCATGGAGGTGATAAGTCGCCAGAGTGCAGAAAACATGGTGAGTGTTCAGAATAGAATGACATCTCTGGAGGAGCGATGGTCATCTATTGAACAGAAAAACCAGACCTTCATGGAAGTTCTTCTGAGTAGGACTGCCAGTGCAGATACGGGTCCCCATTGCCCCCCCGATGTGCAGCAAGGTGCTCTCAAGCCACTTCCAAGCGCTGGCCCCTTCTGGCCTCTGCAGCTTCAGGTGGGTGAGCAGCAGCCTGGCGCTCCTGTTGCTGCTGCTGTTGTTCCTGGTTCTGCTGGTGCCGCGGCTGTTGCTCGAGCTCATCTAATGCCCAGAAAGGAAGGAAATAAATGGCTCCCATGCTTCTGGTATAGGCCTCAGTTGAGGAAGCGCTCAGTGAAGATGGCGAGAGGGGTGTCCCAGGAGGTCACATTGGAGATGGGTGTCAGGCTCCAAACTTCCACAGGTGTGGTTAAGCCTTCTAAAAGTTGCCCCAGACCTGAGACCACTAAGTCCTGCCACCTTCAAAAGATGGCTGATCAAATCTCTTTAATGGTTGACCTGCAGTTGATAGTCGGCAATCCAATAGTGCTCCGGCCAGATTTCACCGCCGTGTTTCCCACCAGGCGTGTTTAACGTGGGAAAAGGGTTAAATTCGCAAGGGCCTTTCAAAATAGGATTATAGAGGCTATTTAGTGCTTGTTAAGGGCCTTAACGACCTATCCCACCTGTTGGAGGCGGGACGGAGTCGGGACCATTAGACATGACTGAGTTAAAGTTGCTCGGAGTTGGGAACCAGGCGAGGGGGGGGGGGGGGGGGGGTCCCGCCCGTCAGTTTTCGCAATTTTAACCCCCCACACACCTCCAATCACGCCTCCACGGCCCATTGAAAATCGAGCCCCTCGAGTCTCTTTGCCGGGAGCAAGCGGAAGCCAAGCACAGGCAGCGCAAGTAGCGCACGTCAACCCAAGCACCACACCCACCCGCCCCTTCAATCACCGTCTGCCCCACCTGTGACAGAGACTGTAGTTCCCACATTGGACTCATCAGTCACCTGTGTTAGATCCGTGTATCTTGATGTTGTGTGTCCTTCAATAACTAGACACGAGACTGCAGGGAACAATCAACAGGTGTTTACTGGATGAGGGTTACTCTAAAACTAACTGTACAGATCCCTACTCAGGGTTTATATACAGGTGTGGTCACTGCCGGTACTACAGTATACAGGAGCTGTAAAAAGTAGTTCTCCCCTTAAAGGTACATACACTACAACCTGGGAGCTCATTTTTAATGTGGAAGCAAGTCATAAGAACATAAGAAGTAGAAGCAGGAGTAGGCCATACGGCCCCTCGGGCCTGCTCCGCCATTCAATAGGATGATGGCTGATTCGAACCTAGACTCACA
Source organism: Somniosus microcephalus (assembly GCF_052327205.1). Taxonomy (NCBI): domain Eukaryota; kingdom Metazoa; phylum Chordata; class Chondrichthyes; order Squaliformes; family Somniosidae; genus Somniosus; species Somniosus microcephalus. The sequence goes on along the minus strand of NC_140996.1, from coordinate 164,496,601 downwards.
TCCACTTCCCTGCCCGCTCCCCGTAAACCCTAATTCCCTTATCAGCTAGGAAACTGTCTATCTCCGTTTTAAATTTATTTAATGTCGCAGCTTCCACAGCTCTCTGAGGTAGCAAATTCCATAGATTTACTACCCTCTGAGTGAAGAAGTTTCTCCTCATCTCAGTTTTGAAACGGCAGCCCCTTATTCTAAGATTATGCCCCCCTAGTTCTAGTCATCAGTGGAAACATCCTCCCTGCATCCACTCGATCAAGCCCCCTCACAATCTTATATGTTTCGATAAGATCGCCTCTCATTCTTCTGAATTCCAATGAGTAGAGGCCCAACCTCCTCAACCTTTCCTCATACGTCAACCCCCTCATCTCCGGAATCAACCGAGTGAACCTTCTCTGCCTCGAGAGCAAGTATATCTTTTCTTAAATATGGAAACCAAAACTGTACGCAATATTGCAGGTGTGGCCTCACCAGTACCCTGTATAACTGAGGCAAGACGTCCCTGCTTTTATACTCCATCCCCTTTGCAATAAAAGCCAAGATTCCATTGGCCTTCCTGATCCGAGGGACTGCCTAAGAAGAAGATTGCCACACAACACAATAGAGAGTGTCCTCAGCGTGAAAATGGGAAGTCTCCACAAGGACTGTGCGGTGGTCACTGCTACCAATGCTGTCATGGACAGATGCATCTGCGACAGGTAGATTGGTGAGGACGAGGTCAAGTATGTTTTTTCCTCATGTTGGTTCTCTCACCACCTGCTGCAAACCCAGTCTGGCAGCTATGCCCTTCAGGACTCGACCAGTTCGGTCAGTAATGGTGGTACTGAGCCACTCTTGGTGATGGACATTGAAGTCTCCCACCCAGAGTACATTCTGTGCCCTTGCAGTGCTTCTTCCAAGTGGTGTTCGACATGGAGGAGTACTGATTCATCATCTGAGGAAGAGTGGTAGGCATCAATCAGCCCATGTTTGATCTAATGCAATGAGACTTCATGGGGTCTGGAGTCAATGTTGAGGACACCCAGAACAACTCCCTCCTGACTGTATACCACTGTGCTGCGACTTCTAGTGGGTCGATCCTGCTGGTGGGACAGGACGTACCCAGGAATGGTGATGGAGGAGTCTGGGATGTTGGCTGATAGTATGACTATGTCAGGCTGTTGCTTGACTAGTCTGTGGGACAGCTCTCTCAATTTTGGCACAAGTCCCCAGATGTTAGTGAGGAGGACTTTGCAGGGTCGACTGGGTTGGGTGTGCCTTTGTTGTGTCTGAATTCGATGCTGAGTGGTTCTTACAGTTTTATTCTTATTATAATTTTCTTGTAGTGGTTTGATATAACTGAATGGCTTGCTAGGCCATTTCAGAGGGCAGTTAAGAGTCAACCACATTGCTGTGGGTCTGGAGTCACATATAGGCCAGACTGGGTAAGGACGGCAGATTTCCTTCCCTAAAGGACATTAGTGAGCCAGATGGGTTTTTACGACAATCCGATAACTTCATGGTCACCATTACTGATACTAGCTTTTTATTCCAGATTTATTTAATTAACTGAATTCAAATTCACAAACTGTTCTGGTGGGATTTAAACTCATGTCTCCGTATTATTAGTCCAGACCTCTGTGATACAAATATAATGGAGGTGAAATTGGATAAAGCTCAAAAATGGGTGCGGGGAGCGCAAAGCACGATGTGCCCGCGCCCGTTCAAAGTGGTGCAGGCAGCACGCAAAATTTTTGTGGCCTGCTCATTATAATGATTGGAGCGCGGATCTCAGCGCTAAACGCGCTGCTGGTTGGCTTAGCGCTCAACAGGGGTGCAAATATCACCGGCAGTCTACTGGCCAATAAAATTTGGCCTAGGCTCTCTGCGCTACTTAAAGGGGAGGTGCTTTGTTGCAGAAGCACCTCATTGTCACTCTGAGGCCATGGCCCAACAGGGAAGAGGGAGGAAAAGGAGGTTCTCAGATGCGGCACTGATGGCCTTGGTGCTGGGGGTGCACAGAAGACGTCAGGTCCTCTACCCACAGAGGGGCAGGAGGCCTTATAAGCAGCCAGAAGGCTGTGGGAGGAAATAGCACAAGCTGTCAGTTTCACGAGTGTTGTCCCCAGGACCTGGATCCAGCACCACAAGAAGTTTAATGACCTCACACGAGTGGTCAAGGTGAGTGAATGCATCTTCAAATGTCCCATTCAATATCCCACCATCTGCACAACTAGCCTCACAAGTGAAAGCGACCCAACATCTCAGTGCTGCAGTGGAAGCTCAGACTGCTCTCCTGCAGGCTTGGCTTGCTGCCATGTCAGCTCAGAAAGCTTGCCGCCACGCAAGATCAGACTGATACCATCGTGGCTGGGTTTTTGAGTTTGGAAAGGGCTTGCAGGGTCTCGGCACTCCAGTAATCTGTGCTCCAACAGATGGCTAGGATTGCTGATGCGCCACTCCGGGGGCGTGGCAATGGCTCGGTGGAGCAAAAACCTGCTGTTCTCTCAAAGGATGACAGCATGCCTACTCCCACCCCTGCCCTCCGCCAGTGCCATTGCTGCTGCCTGTCAGCCAGCCAGACCAGACTGCTGCCGCCCATGCCAAGATGGTGCAGTCTACAGCCAGACCTTCTAGGCCCAGAGCTGCTTGAGGTCATCCTGCAAGGCCATCTGCAGTCTCCCCCACGGAAAATCAGCAGCCTTCCACCAGCCATGCTGCAGCCACTGGGGGTAGCACTGCGTAGGAGCACTAGAATAGGCAAAGGAACACGAAAGAGAGACACTAAGGGAATGCGCAAGAGTGATTAGTTGATGTGTAGTTTGGGATTGATTAATTTATAAATAATATTTGTTTTATGGTGGGTCTAATTTTAGCTTTGTGCCCAAGAGAACACTGTGATGTTCCGTGACGGAGGGATGGTAAGGTGGGGATGTGGTGAGCAATGGGGATCTGGGGTTCCATTCAGGGGAACCGGATTCTGATGAGGCACTCACGGACAGCCCGTCTGGAATGGGGATCTGCTGCCTGCCTCTTCCCTTCCTCCTCCTCCTCATGAGATGCTCCTGGAACCCATGATGGTAAGGGCTGTGCCCTCTTGGTGGCCAGGTAGTGGAGGATGCAGCCAGCCACCATGAAATGGGACACCCGCTCCGGCGTGTACTGGAGGGCTCCTCCAAAGTGGTCAAGGAAGCGGAATCATTGCTTCCCACCCCCAATGGTCTGCTCGATGACGCTCCTCGTGGCAGCATTGCTCTCATTATATGAGTGCTGGCCACGAGTGGTGGGGTTGCGGAGATGAGTCATCAGCCAGGTGTACAGCGGACAGCCCTTGTCCCTGAGCAGCCACCTTTGGTTTTGATGTTGTGGCTGGAAGATTGCTGGCACGCTGGACTGGCACCGGATGAAGGCATTATGACTGCTGCCAGGATACCGGGCATTCACCATCATGATGTGCTGGGCGTGGTCGCACACCAACTGCACATTAAGTGAGTGGTAGCCTTTGCAGTTGCGGTTCATCTCATGATTGATATGTGGTGCCTGCAAAGCCACTTGTGTGCAGTCGATGGTGCCCTGCACCATGGGGAAGCCCGATATCCTGGCAAAGCCACATGCGCTCTTTTCCTGCTTCTCTCAATTCCGAGAGAAGACAATGAAGTCCTTTCTCCTGGAGTTCAGAGCCTCTGTGACTTCCCGGATGCAGCGATGGACAGTGAACTGGGAGATGTTAACCATGCCTCCTACTCCAGACTGGAAGGATCTGGTGGCGAAAAAAATTGAGGGCTACGGTCACATGAGGGCCACTGGCAGCACCATCGTCTCCCTGTTCTGAGGCTCCAGGTCTGGTTCCAGGAGGTGGCAGAGTTCCGTGACCACCTCCTGGTGAAGCGGAGCCTCCTAATACACTGCTCCTGGCTTAAGTGCAGGTAGGAGAAGTGCTCCCTGAAGACCCTAGGTGGGTAAGGCCTCCTGCTGAGACCCCTCCTGTTCCCCCTCCTCCTGGGAGCAAGTGTTGTGAGCAGAACCCTTTAAATCAGAAGCAACACTTTCTTCACTTACAGCAACGCTCCCTGTCACCTTACCAACTTTAAATAACTGTAGAAAGCTCCAAGCTTTTACAGTGCCAGTACAAATCAAAAAGCAAGTTAGCTGCAAGTTATTGCTGATCCCTTTAAATGCAGCTGGTGGGGGGTCCTTCTTGTTCGTGATTTGGAGAGGGCGTTGAATGGAGCAGCAACTTCAAAAATGGTAGATCGTGTGTCAAATCAGCATTGCACACACATTGACGTCACGATCTGCCTCATTACCAATTCCCTAGCACGTGCAGGCAATGGTCGGGCTGCTGACCTGTCGAAAATGCCGGCTGCCGCGGGACTCACCAGAAGTGGGTGGAAGTGAGGCTGCCGCCATTTTTCCTTCGAAACCGGTTTTATCAGCCTGCGCTAAGGTGCTGAATTTCATGGCCAAAGGTTCAGTTAAACTTTGAATGTAGCCTGCATTGTTTTTTTTTAATTGTCAGACATACTGAGTTGACTGTTCTCAGACAAGAGAATGGTGCAGATGCTACAATTGATCTGAGAGAACCTAGGCTAGGGAGAGGGAGAAAATGTTAAGTCCATGAATGATTGAGACACGGACTAGCAGGAGAGAAACAAAGAGATGTTTACTGGTGAAAGGCATAAACGAATCTAACCAACAGAGGCTCTCTAGCGCCTTTTATACAGGGGTGGTCACTGCCGGTATTGCAGTCTGAGACCAGTTATTCTCTTAAAGGTACATACACAACAATTCCTCCCCTTTTAGATAAACAGTACATAACATTCATTTAACACTAATTATAACGAATTACAATCACAATTACTGTTGCTAGATACATTGGTTAAGTTTAAGCAATTATAAGTTCAGTCTTTGAGGAGGCTTCCTGATTCTGTCTGGATAACGCCTCTTTGGAGTATCAGGTTCTTCTGGCAATGTTGAGTCGGAATCAATGTCGTTGTTTGGTTCATCTGCTTCCAATATTACCGGTTCTGCGGTAGCTGCAATTGGAACGTCGATTTCATTCCCAGGTGTATCAGATCGTGGTGTGGAGTTGACGTTTTCCAGTGACTCTAGAATCTGGTCAGCATGGTGTCTTACAATGCTCTCCCCAACGTCCACGGGATACATGAGAGGTCCTTGTCGTGTACAAATCGTTCCTGGCTGCCATTTCTCAGTGCGGTAGTCCCGGGCCAAAACTGGTTGACCTATCTTAAAACTCCTGGTCGGCCTTTCATTCATATTCTGAAACTGCCTGTTCTCCACATCTCTTCGGACGTTTGGCTTAACCAAATCCAAGCGGCATCGTAGTCTTCGACTGAAGAACATCATGGCTGGAGTTTGGTTGGTAACCGCATGTGTCGCATTCCGGTAGGCAAACAAGAAGTTGTCCACCTTGTGTTGTAGGGGTATATCTTCATTACACATTGCCTTGATAGCCTTCTTGAATGTTTGGACAAACCTCTCGGCCAATCCATTAGTGGCTGGATGATATGGGGCAGATGTGTAATGCTTAACACCATTGTTCTTTAAGAACCTCCGGAACTCTTCAGACACAAACTGTGGTCCATTGTCAGAGCAAATCTGTTCAGGCAGCCCATTCCTGGCGAATATGGTTCGTAAAACTGCGATAGTTTTTTCCGTGGTGGTTGAGGACATTTTTATTACCTCTGGCCACTTTGAATGTGCATCCACCGCAATTAAAAACATCGAGTCCATGAAGGGACCAGCAAAATCAATGTGCACCCTTTGCCATGGAGATGAGGGCCACTCCCATGGATGCAGAGGAGCTTGTGGTGGGGCATTTTGGACCTTCTGGCATCCTGCACAGCTCTTGGTCATCTCTTTGATTTCTCTATCGATTCCCGGCCACCACACAAACGCTCTGGCTAAGCTCTTCATTTTTACCCCACCCAGATGACCCTCATGAAGCTCATTGAGCACTCTATCCATCAACTTAGGTGGAATTACTACTCTGGATCCACACATCAAGGTTCCTCTGCACACTGACAGCTGTTAGCTTCTTGGCGAAAATGCTGGCAGCAGTGGTTCGCCATGTGCTGGCCATCCCTTCACCGTTAAATCATAGACCCGTGATAGTGTCGGGTCATTCCGTGTTTCCTTTTCTATGTTTGCATTCGTCACAGGGAGACATTCGACTATGGTCGAGTGGAATAACTCCATTGGATCCACTGCAAGGTCTTCTTCTTCCACCGTCGGCAACGGTAGACGTGACAATCCATCAGCATTTCCATGCTGTTTAGTTCCCCTGTACTCGATGTCATATTGATGTGCCCCTAGGAAAAGGGACCATCTCTGCAGCCGTTGTGCTGTCATTATCGGTACGCCCTTCTGAGGGTTGAAAATGGAGACAAGAGGTTGATGATCGGTTAGTAGAGTAAATTTTTGACCGTGCAGATAGTGATTGAACTTCTTCACCCCCCACACTAGGCTGAGGGCCTCTCTGTCAATCTGGGCGTAGTTACGCTCGGCAGAAGTTAACGAGCGTGACGCAAAAGCTATCGGCCTCTCCAAACCATCAAGGAATTTATGTGACAGTACCGCCCCAATGCCGTAGGGAGACGCATCACACGCCAGCCTGATTGGCAGTGCTGGGTTGTAGTGAGCCAATACTTCCTTCGAAGTGATTAAGTCCTTACTCTTCTGAAAAGCACGTTTACAATCATCGCTCCATTTCCATGCTACCCCCGTTCGTAGCAGGGCGTTCAGTGGATGCAGAATTGTCAACAAATTCGGCAAAAACTTATGATAGTAATTCACCAACCCGAGGAATGACCTCAGTTGCGACACATTTTCAGGTGCTGGGGCCTTAACAACCGCTTCAATTTTGTCAGGGGACTTATGTAACCCCTCTTCATCAATCACGTGGCCACAATACGATATCTGTTTCTCAAAAAATTCGCACTTGGGGCGGTTGGCTCGCAGCCCATGTTCCCGTAGTCTAGTGAGCACCTGTTCTAGGTTGTTAAGGTGTTCACTGTCATCTTCACCTGTTACAAGGATGTCGTCCAAGTAACACTGAGTCTCCGGAATCCCTTGCAGGACTTGTTCCATCGCTCTTTGCCATATCGCCGGAGCCGATGCTACTCCGAATACCAATCGATGATATTGGTAAAGACCTTTGTGAGTGTTTATCGTGAGATACTTCCTAGAGGACTCTTCAACCTCCATCTGCAAATATGCTTGTGCTAGGTCAATTTTTGTAAAACGCTTCCCTCCAGACAGTGAGGCGAAGATGTCTTCTATCCTTGGAAGAGGATATTGTACTGTGTCAAGGACAGGGTTCACCGTCACCTTGAAATCCCCACAGATGCGAATCTTCCTTGGCTCTCCGGACTTATTGCTTAACGTTTTTTTCATGACAGGAACGATGGGTGTCGCCCACTCGCTCCAGTCGACCTTAGACAACACGCCCGCCTTCTCCAGATTCTCCAGCTCTGCCTCGACGGCTGGACGAATTGCATATGGTAACGGTCTCGCTTTGAAAAACTTGGGAACTGCATTCTCTTCTATTTTTAACGAGGCGGTTATGCCTTTAAGCGTGCCCAGTTCTTGTTGAAATACCTCTTTGGCGTTAGCTAAGATTGTTGACAATCGTCCAGGAGTGACGTCTTCATCTTTTTTACCGTCCACCGTCATTGCATGAATGGAATGCCAATCTAAGTTTATCTTCCTGATCCATTCCCGTCCCAATAACGGTGGTCCACCATTTGGCAGTATGTAGAGATACAATTTCCGTATTTTCTTGCCATTGTATTCGACAGGCACCCTTATTTTTCCTCTGGGGTATACTTTTTGCCCCGTATACGTCGTCAAGACGATGGATGTCTATCTCAAGGGTATGTGTGAAAATAGCCGCTCATAGTCTCGTCGATTCATGACGGTTAGCGCTGATCCTGTATCCAATTCCATTTTAACTTGGGACCCTGCTATCGTGAGGGTGACCCAAATGGTTCGGTGATCCTCTTTTGCGATTACATTGTGAAGTTTGAGACAGCTTAATCTCCTGTTCTCGGATTCACTATCGCTCATCTGGTCTTCGGAACTACTGTCCGTCATCTTTTGTACTTTCTTGTACGGTTCCTTAGTAGCCTTTTTGTTGTCGCTGGTCTTCTTCCCAGACCTACAAACTCGTGCAATGTGTCCAATCTTCCCGCATTGTCTGCATATTTTGTCTTTGGACCAGCAGTCCTTCTGGTCATGGTTAGTTCTGCCGCAACGATAACATTTTGCAAATCCCCGTGTCATTTCGTGGGTGCTGTATTCCTGTGGTTTTTGTTGAATTTCTGCAGCTCCCCTGGCTGCTGCTTCGTACGATACTGCCACGCTGAAAGCCTTATCTAGCGTCAGCTCTTTTTCTGCGAGTAACTTCTTCTGTGTTCCTTCACTCAGGAGTCCACAGACAAATTTGTCCCGTAGGGTATCTGCCAGTCCTGCTCCGAACTGGCAGTGCTTTGATAGCTTGCATAGTTCCGTAAGATACTCAGCATTGCTCTCATCTTTGTGCTGAGTTCTCCTGTGGAATTTAAATCTTTCTGCTATCAACAGCGGTGCAGGGTTTAAGTGCTCCTGTAGAACAGCAACAATTTCGTTAAAACTCTTCGCCTTCGGTTTGGCTGGAGTAATCAGATCCCGCAATAGGCCATACGTTCTAGCGCCCATTACGTTTAGCAATATTGATGCCTTATTTCCCTCCGCTATTTCATTTGCCTCGAAATATACCTCGACTCTTTCCACATACGTGGTCCAGTCCTCTAATGTATTATCAAAAGCAGTGATACAGCCAGTCTTCGGCATCTTGCAAATCTAAAATGGCGCCTCCCGCGCTTTGCCTTCTTCTCCGATTTAACAAAATGGCGCCTCCCGCGCTTTTCCTTCTTCCCCGCTGTTGTTAGCGCTGCTTTCCACGGTTTCCTGCGCGTTAAATATTAATTCGTTTTCTTTTATTATCTTCCCGTCGTGGAGCAGACCCTCTGGAACACTTCCCTCCCTCTTCTGAGGTCCGAACGCTGCCCAGCTTCGAAACACCGGCCGCGCCCTGTATGCTCCACCCTCTCTCTCTCTCTCCTTGCTGCCCGGCCCCGTTGCAGCCCAGGAAGGATCAGAGCACTACCTGCCACCAGCCCGATTAGCTGGGAAACCACGGACCGAGGAACCCAGCCTGGCTCTGGACAGTCTCTCCTGCAAGTTTTGAAATCGATGATTGACGGTCGACGCCTGTTTCTCGAGTTTCAATGGCCTTTTTTTTTTTTTCTTCCGACCTTCAACGTCGTTGGAGCTGCTGCTGCGTTGCAGGTAAGTTCTTTCTACCTCATCGCCAGTGTTAAGTCCGTGAATGATTGAGACACGGACTAGCAGGAGAGAAACAAAGAGATGTTTACTGGTGAAAGGCATAAACGAATCTAACCAACAGAGGCTCTCTAGCGCCTTTTATACAGGGGTGGTCACTGCCGGTATTGCAGTCTGAGACCAGTTATTCTCTTAAAGGTACATACACAACAGAAAACAGTCAGTCCTTCTGCTTCTAATTGCTGTACAATGACTCCTGTTGCAAGGTATGCATGTGTGAATATAAGCTGAGGCACAGATAAACCTTGGTGGTGCTGCCCTCCATGGTTGAGTAGCATGCTGACACTCGCCTTCTAGGTTGACACATGGCAATGACAAGGTTCCAAAGTGACACTGGGAACCTTACCCTGGCACGAGGGATCTCCTACAGGAGAGAATGGGTGAAAAAGGGTGAAAAGTTGCGGGACAATTAGCAGATGATGCTAATAACAATAACAGTGATTTCACTTATTCCATGAAATACTTTTGTGCTTACTTTGTTTCAAGCTGGCATGAATAAAGGTCCTTTTGGTGGTAGGCATTTGACGATTATGCTCATGTGATGATGTGGCTGTGGAAACCCAGTGCCATGTGATGCCTCACTCATGAGAAGCGCTGTCTGATCAGGCGTTCACGGACGGCCATTGCAGAAGCAACGTTGCACAGCCCCCTCCCACATTGTTGCGGCTCCCCCTCCTCTTCCTCCTCCTCCTCTGCCTCCGCGTCCTCCTCCTCTCCCTCTTCCTCCTCCTGAGGAGGTCCAGCTATCCCTGGTGGCAATGGCTGAGTCCAGAGAATGGTGAGGTTGTGCAGCATGCAGCAGACGACTATGAACAGCGACACTCGATCAGGGGAATACTGCAGGGCTCCTCCAGAGCGGTCAAGACACCGGAACCATTGCTTCAGGATTAGGAAGGGAAAGGCACAGGATTATTAAATATTCAAAGTGTTACCATTTTTGTAACTCCGAACATGGTCAAAACCAACTTCTATGCAAATCAGACATAAGCAGGCTCCTGACATTGTGTAAGAGCCATAAAAGCTTAAGAAAATACTTTAAAATAGTGGTTAAATGGCATAATACAGTTAATTTACCTGACCGACTTATTGTATTAAGAAACCCCCTATTTTCTTGCTCCAGTAGTATAGTCCGAGACACCCCCTTCATTCTTGCCATAATGGAACAGTCCCTAAGCCACACATGGGTGCAGCCATTTTACAGTTTAAACTGCACGTGGTTGAAGGAGGCAGAAGCTGTGAGGTTTGGAGCAGTACAGTTTTTGACCGTGTTCGTTTATACGTGTTTGCTTTGTAATTCCGTTTGTTAAGTGTTATAGTAAACAGTTTAAAAGACAAAGCTACGTTTGGGAACGTTTTATTTCGACACGCGTCTACTCGTTGTTAAAAACCCCACAGCTCAGTGGCTGCCTGTTTGGAAACTAAGAAGCGCCACTACATTAGTCAAAAACTTGCTCCCTAAGAAGGAAGGGACGGAATCGTCGGCGAACGTATACCCGAATGGTCACGGAGCCAGACGACAATATAAGAAAGCGAAGGTACAGTGACTGCTACTTGCTTTGTTCATTCTATTGAGAAGCTAAATAAGAGCTGCGGGTAAAATGGCCGAGGCCTTACGGAGCCAGGAGCTTCCATCAGCCAGAAAAATTGCTGGCCAAAAGAGGGAAATAAAGCTCACCCCAAAGGCAATGGAAGAGAAGTTACATAGAAGCATAGGTGCAAGGAAGGCTAAATTAGCTCAGATAACTGGAAAAATGAAGATGATCGATCGTCTCATGGAAGATAATGCTAATATTAAGAAAGCTGAAGACATGATGTATTACGATTTCTCCAAGCTGCATGAAGAATTTAATGTACTCAATGAAGATGTATTAGCACTTCTGCCTGAAGAAGAGGGAAACGCTGATCAGCACAACTGGTTTGATCTTAAATCAACCAGCATTAAGGACTATATCAAGGCCACGGAACAGTGGATGTTAAAGATTCGTCAAGACGCTGATACAGCAGAGAAAGATAAAGTTGACGATGAAGTCGGACCAGACGATAGCATTTCAGAGACTTCCGCCAGACCGAGCAAAAATCGAAAAGAAGGTAGCTCTGTTTCTGGACGCAGGTCAGTCGCTTCTACCACAAGCTCGTCGCGACGCATGAGAGCGGAGGCCGAACGGGCGGCGTTGATGGCGCGCGCAGCATCTTTAGCGGAGAAGCAAGCTCTTGAATGGGAAGAGGCCCAACTGCAGGTCCAAGAGGCCCAACTGCAGGCCCAACGGGCCCAGGTGCAGGCAAAGAAAGAACAGCTGGAGATAAAAACAGCTGTCGAGGTCTCAGACGCCAGGTTGAGTGCGTACGAAGATTATGAAGGCTCACAGGACGGCGGGAGCCACTGCCGGTCAACGTTGTCACATAGAGTTGGATCCAGGGCACCTTCAAGAGTTACAACAGAGCCCGAAGGCAATCCCCTGGCATTACAGCGTGGAAGAGTGGCCTCTCCACTAACAGGAGCACGTGATGCTACCCCAGATGTCAGACGGTCTAGACTAGACCCTGCTGATGACCACCAGAGGCGTGAAGGCACAGGGAGAAGCCTATACCGAGTGATGCAACGTCAGAACGAAATTACAGAGATGCTTGTAAAACAACAGAATCTGTTTCGACTCCCTCAAAGAGACATACCAGTGTTCCAAGGCGACCCACTCAAGTATAAGCCCTTCATCAGATCCTTTGAACAAGCCATTGACTCCAAAACAGAGAGCAGCAGTGATAAGTTGTACTACCTGGGACAGTACACCAGTGGTAAACCACAAGACCTGGTCAGAAGCTGTGAACACATGAGACCGGACCGGGGATACATAGAAGCCAGGAAGTTGCTGCAGGAGCACTATGGTAACGAGCTGAAGATAGCCACTGCATATATTGAAAAGGCTACCAAGTGGCCACAGATCAGATCGGAGGACGGAGAGGCATTGAACGCATATGTTCTTTTCCTCATAGGATGTCGCAACACCATGGAGGATGTTGAATTCATGGAAGAGATGGACAATCCTACGACTATGAGAATCATCATCTCTAAGCTTCCTTACAGGATGAGAGAACAATGGAGAAGAACAGCCTTTGAGATAATGGAGAGACGGAAAAGTAGAGCCAGGTTTGCAGACTTAGTGAACTTCATAGACAAACAGGCTAAAATTGCTAGGGACCCATTGTTTGGAAACATCCAAGATGAGAGCCCGACCACCGATGGAAGAGTGAAAGCCAAGCCTGTTGAATCAAAGACTCTCAGGAAAGGTGGTTCCAGGGGAAGCAGCTTTGCAACTATCGTCACCCAGGCCGAGGAAGAAAGGCCCCAGAACTCATCTCCCAAAAAGAGCAGCACAGTGACGCCTGCTAATGCCTTTCAGAAGCCATGCTTATTCTGCCAGAAGAATCATACATTGGATTTCTGCAGCGACATCAAAGCACAGCCACATAAGGACAGAATCGAATTTCTGAAGTACAATGGCCTATGTTTTGGATGTCTCTCTCAGGGACACCTGAGTAGAAACTGTAAGCAAAGAACAACATGCAGAGAGTGCACTCGGAAACATCCCAGCCTGCTGCATATCCATAAAGAAGAACAAGTCTCTAAGAAGAGTGAAGAAAACAATACCGACGAGAAGGTTGTTTCAAGTGCTCTGGTGTCGCTAGAACCAGAGACTTGTGGACTCACTGGGGCCGGTGACAGTGACTGTATTCTTGCCATCGTACCAGTAAAGACCAAGTCTAAGAGGAGCGAGAAGCTTGTGGAGACTTACGCCTTCATGGATCCAGGTAGCTCAGCAACGTTCTGCACAGAATCACTCATGCGACAGCTGAACGTTAGAGGCAGAAGAACAGAAATCCTATTACGCACCATGGGTCATGAGAAGTCAATGCAAAGTTATATCCTGTCAGACCTAGAAGTGTGTGGACTTGAAGAGAAGGACTTCATAGACCTGCCTAATGTTTTCACACAGAGGGTGATCCCTGTTAGAATAGGGAACCTAGCCCTGCAGAAGGATGTGGATAGATGGCCTTACCTAGAAAAGGTGCGTCTCCCATACATTGAAGCAGAAATTGGCCTATTAATTGGAACCAATGCCTACAAAACTATGGAGCCATGGCAGGTGATAAACAGCAAGGATGATGGACCCTACGCCGTCAGGACAGCCCTTGGATGGGTAGTCAATGGACCGGTAAGGAGAGATGATGGCCACAAGTCGAACAAGGAGGAACGACAAAACGTCACAGTTAATCGCATCTCTATCGCAAGCATTGAAGAGCTGTTGATACAGCAGTTCAACGCAGACTTCTCAGAACGCAGCTGTGAGGAAAAGACAGAGATGTCACAAGAAGACCATCAGTTCATGGGTTTGATGACAAGGTCTACACAGTTCATTGATGGCCACTATCACATTGGTTTGCCACTGAGAAGACAGACCGCGAAGATGCCGAACAATCGCTGCATAGCAGAGCAACGCGCCATCAGTCTAAAGAGAAAGCTGAACAAGAACCCCGACTTTCACGAAGACTACAAAGACTTCATGAGAAACATCATAGCGAAAGGCTATGCTGTAAAGGTGCCCGAGGAACAGTTGAACAGAGACGATGGAAGGGTCTGGTACATTCCTCATCAGGGGGTGTATCGCCCAAAGAAGAAAAAGATCCGTGTAGTGTTTGACTGCGCCGCCTCATTCAGAGGAACTTCACTGAATGACCAGCTGCTTCAAGGTCCTGATCTTACTAATACCCTCATTGGCGTCTTGACTAGGTCTAGACAAGAGCTCGTTGCCATGATGGCAGACATAGAATCAATGTTCTACCAAGTTAGAATCCCTGATGAAGATGCTGATCTTCTGTGCTTCCTTTGGTGGCCAGATGGCGACGTTAGTCAAGCGATGGTGGAATGTAGAATGGCCGTACACTTGTTCGGAGCCACATCATCTCCCAGCTGTGCAAGCTACGCTCTCAGAAAAACTGCAGAAGATGGCAAAGGCAAAGCACCATCAGAGGCTGTGGAGACAATCTTCAGAAACTTTTATGTCGACGACTGTCTGAAGTCCGTGTCAACAGAAGACGATGCCATCGCACTGTCAAGAGACCTTAGAACTCTGTGTTCGAATGGAAGATTCCATCTGACTAAGTGGATAAGCAACAGCAGAGCAGTTCTAGCTTCTATCCCAGAAAAGGAAAGAGCCACTGAAGTCAAAGATCTGGACCTGAGCCACGATGTCCTTCCTATCGAGAGAGCTCTTGGTGTACAATGGTGCATCGAGTCAGACACGTTCAACTTCAGGATAATGGTGAATGAAAGACCATCCACAAGACGAGGGATTCTCTCCGTGGTCAGTTCCATCTACGACCCTCTTGGATTCCTGGCACCACTCATTCTGCCGGTGAAGCTGATGCTACGAGAGCTGTGTAGAGACAAGAGAGGATGGGATGAAGATATCCCAGAAGGTCAAGCTCAGAGATGGCACAGATGGTTGACAGATTTGCAACAACTTTCTAGCTTCAACGTCCGTAGATGCATCAAGCGCGCGAGTTTTGGAGTTACAAAGACGGCTCAACTACATCATTTCTCGGACGCCAGTGAGGACGGCTATGGCACGGCTACTTACCTCTTGCTGACAAATCAACAGGGCCAGAAACATTGTGCCTTCCTCATGGGGAAATCCAGGGTGGCTCCGCTGAAGCAGGTCACCATCCCGAGACTGGAATTGACGGCAGCGGTTGTTGCAGTTAAAGTTGACCAGGTGATGCGGAAAGAGTTACAGCTCCCATTAGAAGAATCTGTCTTCTGGACGGATAGCACGACGGCGCTGAAATATATAGAGAATGAGAAGATACGCTTCAAGACCTTCGTAGCAAACAGAATCTCATCCATTAGAGAAGCTACACAACCATCTCAATGGAGGTACGTAAACACCTCATTAAACCCAGCAGATCAAGCCTCACGAGGATTGAAGGCTGAAAACTTCATGAGGAGTGAAACTTGGATACAAGGCCCAAGTTATCTGCTGGAAACAGAGAGATCATGGCCAGAAAGACCAGATATGCCAAGTCAGATTGCTGAAGATGACGTCGAAGTCAAGAGATCAGTCACAGTAAATCTCATAAATACGAAAGAGAACTTTGGCACAGTGAACAAGCTTGTTAACCATTTCTCAGGATGGCACCAGTTGAGGAAAGCAGTTGCATGGTTTCTAAGGTTGAAAGAGTTGCTGCTACACCTGAGCGGTAAGAGAAAAGAGTACCGAGCCACTATCAGTCAGTCTGAAAGTAACCCTGATAAGCAGAGAATGCTTCTACAGCAGTATACGCATCATCACAAGACCACATTGGGCAAGAATTCATTGACCGTGGAGGATTTGGCCAAGGCTGAGAAGGAGATAGTTCGCTTCAGTCAAAGACAAAGATACCCAGAAGAAATCGAAGCTCTACAGCGAAATACTCCAATCAAGAAAGGTAGTCATATCTACAAGCTGGACCCTACACTGCAAGATGGAGTACTGAGGGTGGGAGGGAGACTAAACAAATCTGCTATGCCAGAGGAGGCCAAGCATCCTGCTATCCTTTCTAAGGACCTCCGGGTTGCTACCCTCATTCTTCAGCATATACACCAGAGTATTGGACACAGTGGGAGGAATCACGTGCTTGTGAAGCTAAGACAAAGATACTGGATTCCAGGAGCTAATTCCGTAATAAGAAAAATACTCTCTGAATGCATTGTTTGCAGACGGTTACACGCTAGAGCTGGGGAGCAGAAAATGGCAGACCTGCCTGAAGACCGTTTGTTACCAGACAAGCCCCCATTTACAAACGTAGGGGTGGACTATTTCGGGCCTTTCGAGGTAAAGCGAGGACGGAGCCTTGTCAAGAGATATGGTGTGCTTTTCACTTGTTTGACCATCAGAGCTGTTCATATTGAGGTGGCACACACGCTTGACACTGATTCCTGTATTAACGCCTTGCGGCGCTTTGTCTGTAGAAGAGGACAGGTGTCCATTATGCGTTCTGATAATGGCACTAATTTCGTCGGAGCGGAGAGAGTACTACGGGAAGCTATTGAAGGTTGGAATCAGCTTAAAATACAGGAAGCCATGATGCAAACAGGAATTAAGTGGATCTTCAATCCTCCGGCTGCATCCCACCACGGAGGTGTCTGGGAAAGACAGATACGCACCGTAAGAAAACTACTCAGTTCTGTACTGAAGCAGCAAGCGCTTGACGACGAGGAACTCCAAACCGTTCTGTGCGAGGTCGAAGCCATCATTAATGACTGACCGATAACTAAGACATCAGATGATCCCAATGACCTCGAAGCCCTGACTCCGAACCACCTGTTGTTGTTGAAAACACAGCCAGCCATGCCCCCGGGAGTCTTCAAAAAGGAAGATCTGTATGCCCGTCGGAAGTGGAGGCAAGTTCAGTATATGTCAGACCTTTTCTGGACCAGATGGACAAGAGAATACTTACCTCTGCTACAGGAGCGTCAAAAATGGCCCAAAATAAAGAGGAACTTCATTGTCGGAGACATTGTCTTAATTGTGGATGATTCAGCCCCTAGAAATCCTTGGTTGATGGGAAAAATAATTAAGACCATGCCAGACTCCAGAGGCGTCGTTCGTCGCGTTTGTTTGCAAACCAAGACCAGTACCCTGGAAAGACCAATCACAAAGCTCTGCCTGCTACAAGAAGCAGCGTGAAAGGTTCCCGAACGAAAAAAGTGGACACTTATATTGTAAATATGTTGAACTCATTAGTTTATGACTCTTAATGTTTGAGTAATTGATATGCTTCATGTGCCTAGTCAATTAGGGGTCGGAATGTGGTTAAATGGCATAATACAGTTAATTTACCTGACCGACTTATTGTATTAAGAAACCCCCTATTTTCTTGCTCCAGTAGTATAGTCCGAGACACCCCCTTCATTCTTGCCATAATGGAACAGTCCCTAAGCCACACATGGGTGCAGCCATTTTACAGTTTAAACTGCACGTGGTTGAAGGAGGCAGAAGCTGTGAGGTTTGGAGCAGTACAGTTTTTGACCGTGTTCGTTTATACGTGTTTGCTTTGTAATTCCGTTTGTTAAGTGTTATAGTAAACAGTTTAAAAGACAAAGCTATGTTTGGGAACGTTTTATTTCGACACGCGTCTACTCGTTGTTAAAAACCCCACAGCTCAGTGGCTGCCTGTTTGGAAACTAAGAAGCGCCACTACACATTGTATAGGAGCATGTTATCCAGTCACAATTCATTCCCAACTATACCATCAATAACAAATGATAGACCTTTTTGGATCACCTGGGATAATCCCATGGCCAACTCTCCGAGACAGGGTTTCGCAATATCCTTCCATGGTTGCCAGATTTTTCCGCTAACTACTCACTCAGTCTATTTTTAAAATCCTAGTGGGCGAAATTCGGTTGGTTAGCGCTGCCCGTTACGCCTCCAGGGGCCGCTAACGGGACGCTAACCACTTACTGGCCCTGCGCGCCGATTGTAGCGCCGCTCGCGATATTCGGCTGCCGGTTAGCAGCGGCGCTAAACAGTAGCACCACGAACTCCTGCGCCCAGAGAGCATGACGTCATCCATGCGCGCAGCGCCTCGGTAGTGCCCGGACGCGAAATTGGGTCGCGAACCCTGATCCAGCGCCTGGCAGCAGGGATGACAGCTACAGGGGGATGGTGCACAGTCGGCTTGGAGCTGGGGGAGCGCTATTTAAAGGCGCACTTCCTGTATTCTCCCATTGACAAACTATTCTGCCTACGCACGCTAAGAGAGGGAGATATGCGTTTGGAGGGACTTCACGCTTCCACACTTGAGGGACTGTTGGTCGGCCGAGGAACCTATCAGGTTCCCATTTCTATTACCTTTGCTGCAGCAGCACTTTCAAGATTTAATGGGGTCTGTAATGGCACAGGGGCTCAACCTCCAGCTTCATCATCGGAGGCAGCAGAGGCAGAGAGAGAGAGAGAGAGAGTGCAAAGCGTGGGCAGAGGAAGGAGGGCCAACAGGCCTCTCCACACAAGACCTTACCCTCCCAGGATATTCAGAGAACAATTCTCATATATCCATCTCTCAGAGGAGCAGTGTGTCAGGAGGCTGCGATTCAACAAGGAGGTGGTCACAGAGCTCTGCCACCTCTTGCAGCCAGAGCTCGAGCCTTGCCTCAGGACCAGGACATCTCTGTTGGTGGCAGTGAACGTCACAGTGGCCCTCAATTTCTATGCCAGCGGCTCCTTCTAGGCGTCGATGGGATATTGTGAACATCTCCCAGTTCGCAGTCCATTGCTGCATCCGGGAGGTCACTGATGCTCTGTACAGATGGAAAAGAGAGTACATTGCATTCCCCATGAGACGAGAGAAACAGCACGAACGCACATGTGACTTCGCTAGGATAGCTAGGTTCAGGGCGCCATTGACTGCACCCACGTGGCACTGCGGGCACCTCATGAACATGCAGAGGTGTTCCGTAACCAGAAGGGCTACCACTCCCTGAATGTGCAGTTGATGTGTGGCCACCGACAGTGCTTCCTCACTGTGAATGCCCGCTATCCTGGCAGCAGCCATGATGCCTTTATCCTGCGCCAGACTGGTGTCTCAGCACTGGTTGAACCCCTGCATCAAGCTTGTGGCTGGCTCCTCGGGGACAAGGGATATCCACTCTCCACCTAGCTGATGACACCACTCCGTAACCCCAACACTTCTAGTGAGCTCGCCTACAATGAAAGCTAAAGCACCACCAGGAACCTCATCGAGCAGGCCATCGGTGTGCTGAAACAACGGTTCCGGTGTCTTGACCGCTCTGGAGGAGCCCTGCAGTACTCCCCTGATCGAGTGTCGCTGTTCATAGTCGCCTGCTGCATGCTGCACAACATCACCATTCTCTGGACTCAGCCATTGCCACCAGGGATAGCTGGACCTCCTCAGGAGGAGGAAGAGGGAGAGGAGGAGGACGCGGAGGCAGAGGAGGAGGAGGGGGAGCCACAACAATGTGGGAGGGGGCTGTGCAACGTTGCTTCTGCAATGGCCATCCGTGAATGCCTGATCAGACAGCGCTTCTCATGAGTGAGGCATCACATGGCACTGGGGTTCCACAGCCACATCATCACAGCCACCCCTCAGCCCCTATGAGCAGCCAAGCTTGCAATGACAAAGATGTTCAGATTTGTAACATGGAGAAAAACTTTTACTAATGTGAACAACTGTATCTTATTAACCACAACTGGTAACAGACAAAAAATACAATTTACTTACAACCAGAACTGGTGCTCAGCACTCGCGAGAACTTCGTAACAGATTGGACAACATGTTTACAAACACAACCAAATGTCTGAGAAACACTCCCTGCATTTAGTGCAAACATTTTATTTACTGGGCCTTCCTCGGTGATCTCCATCCCCTCTGCACTTCCCCCCTCCCAACCCTACTGCTCCTCCGTAATGTGGCCCCAGTGGCTGCAGCAAGGCTGGTGGAAGGCTGCTGAATCTTGGATCCAGAGACTGCAGATGGCCTTGAAGGATGCCCTCGACCAGCTCTGGGCCTGGAGGGCCCGGCTGCAGACTGCACCAACTCTGCCTGAGCAGCAGCAGTCTGGGCTGGCTGTGTTACAGGCTGCGGCAAGTGCAATGGCGGAGTGGCAGTGGAGGGAGCAGGAATGCTGTCATTCTGAGAGAGGACAGCACCTTCCTGTTCGACCGACGCACTGCTATTCCCCCGGGGCAGAACCACAGCATCCGGAACAGTCTGCTCGAGCACAGATTGCTGGCCTGCTGCAGCACCATCAGATCCCCAGTGGACTGTGGGCGACCCAGCGAGGATGGCAGCAGTCAGCACTTGCGTGACATCAATCTGAGACTGCATGAGAGCAGTCTGAGACTGGATGGCACCAGCCAAGGTCTCTATCCAGCACTAAGCCATTGCGTTGCTTCGACTTGTGCTGCAATAGATGCTGCCACCTCACCCATTGCATGCGGCATGGTGTCTGGATCCCCACAGTCCTACAGCAAGTCAACCATCCTCTGCAGAGTTGCAAGGATGGGTTCAAGGGTTTGTGCACAGATGACAGCTGTGCTGGTGGTGGACTCCTCCACGCTCCTAGCATCCATACTCTTGGGCGTCCTTACCATTGCACCCATGAGCTCAGTGTGCAATGGCTCGGTGGAGCAAAAACCTGCACTAGTAAAAGTTACAAACAAAAACGCAGGAGAAACTCTATACAGGTCTGTACACCAACTGGTTCCACGAGGACAGAGGGGGAACACCTCTCCCCTCTGACGTCATGACGTCATCACGTTTCCCGCCGTTGGGAATGTCACGTGACCTGCGTGATGACGTCATCGCACTGGATCGCCATTTTACCGAACCCGCGCTGTTTATACAGAGCAAACACTTAAAGGTAACAAGCCCCTGTTAAAGGCAATTATATACATTACTGCAAGAGTCTCTTGGTGGCTTTGCCACTTACGCACACCCAGAATTGTCTTTAATAAGGAAAGTCAATCGCAGAGGAGGTTGGACAAGCCTGTTTGAACGACTCCTAAATTCCCGGAGAGGAACATGCTGAGCAGCTGGTGAGCTGGAGGGGATAGCGGCCTGGTCAGGTGCGGCAGCAGCCGGCGGTCGACCCCTATGCGGTGGCTGAGCGGGCTCGACTGGCTGTTCAAGGTCCAAGTGCGCGGGCTTGAGGCGATCGACGGAGATGTGGTCCGGCCTGCCCCCGAGGTTGACCAAAAAAGTCTTAGCCCCTGTCTGTAAAACCCGGAAAGGACCCGTATACGGAGGCTGGAGCGGGCTGCGATGGGCGTCTTGACGAACGAACATGAATTTGGCCTTCATCAACTCCACTGGAATGTGGGAAGCAGGAAAACCGTGTTGCGACGTCGGAACTGGCCGGTCCCGGTGGGCTTCCCGCTGAGTGGCTGCGGACCATGGCTGTGTAGGGGACGGCAGGAATTCGCCTGGTACCTGGAGCGGCTGGCTGTAAACCATTTCTGCGGCCAAAGCCTGCAGGTCCTTCTTTGGCGCCGTGCGCAACCCCAGCATAACCCAAGGCAGTTTATCGACCCATGCCGCGTCCAGGAGGCTGGCCCTGAGCGACGCCTTCAATGAACGATGAAAACGCTCACACAGCCCATTCGCCTGCGGGTGGTAGGCCGTGGTGCGATGGAGTTTGGTGCCTAAGGCTGAGGCCACCACGTTCCAAAGCTCAGATGAGAATTGTGGACCATGGTCGGACGAAATATCCATCGGAACCCCAAAGCGTGCTACCCATGACGAGATAAAGGCTCGAGTGACATCCGCAGAGGTGGTAGACGTCAGGGGAACCGCCTCGGGCCATCTCGTGGTGCGATCTACCATCGTCAGAAGGTGCGTGAAACCCCGCGACGGCGGGAGTGGCCCCACAAGGTCAACGTCGACGTGGTCGAACCGACGTTCCGGTACCTCGAAGGTGGCCAAGGGGGCCCTGACGTGTCGTTGTACTTTGGCTCGTTGACAAACCACACATGTGTTCGCCCAGTCGCGGATGTCCTTGCGCATCCCTCTCCCGATGAATTTGGATGCTAGCAACTTCTGCGATGCCCTCACACCAGGATGCGAAAGTCCGTGTATGGCGTCGAAAACTTCCCGACGCCAGGTGGATGGAACAATCGGATGGGGGTCTCCCAAGGAGACGTCACAGAGTAAAGTGGTGCCCGCTGAATGGAATGGCACATCCTTCGGTTGAAGGCTGGCGGAGTCAGAACGAAAGGCTTGAGTGTCCGGGTCGGCAGCTTGGTCGGCCGCCATTCTCGCATAATCGATCCCCAACTGCATGGCTTGGACGGTGGCGCGGGAAAGGCAATCTGCTACCACGTTGTTCTTGCCGGCCACATGCCGGATGTCGGTGGTAAATTCAGGAATAAATGTAAGCTGTCGTTGCTGTCGAGCCGACCACGGTTCGGCAGTCTTGGTCATCGCGAATGTCAGCGGTTTGTGGTCGACAAACGCAGTGAAGTGGCGCCCTTCAAGCAGAAAACGAAAATGGCGAATGGCCAAAAACAACGCCAACCGCTCCCTGTCAAAGGTACTGTACTGGCGTTCGTGCCGTCACAGCTGGCGGCTAAAAAACGCCAGTGGTTGCCACGTGCCGTCGACCCATTGCTCTTGGACGGCCCCTATGGCGTAGTCTGATGCGTCAGTCGTGAGAGCGATGGTGGCTCCTGGCAGGGGGTGTGCCAACATTGTCGCATTCGCGAGGGCGGTCTTCGTGTCCCCGAAAGCACGGTCCATTTCTGGCGTCCAAACTACGGGCTCCTTTCCCGGCTTCCCTCTGAGGGCCTCGTAGAGCGGCCGCATGAGCTGTGCAGCCCTGGGAACAAAACGATGGTAAAAATTTACCATACCCAGGAACTCCTGGAGTGCCTTCATGGACTGCGGCCGCGGGAATGCGGCGATCACCTCCACCTTAGCCCGAAGTGGCATTGCCCCCTCTGAAGTGATGCGGTGGCCTAAGAAGTCGATTTGCTGCAGGCTGAACTGGCATTTGGCCGGGTTGACAATGAGGCTGTGCTGCTGAAGGCGACGAAAGAGAATGCACAGATGCTTGAGATGGTATTCCTTTGTGGCGCTGGCGATCAGTATGTCATCCAGATAGACGAACAAAAATTTGAGATCCCGCAGCACCGAATCCATTAGGCGTTGGAATGCCTGCGCCGCGTTTTTAAGTCCGAAAGGCATGCGGAGGAACTCAAACAGGCCAAAAGGGGTGATGACCGCTGCCTTTTGGACGTCCTGGGGATGCACCGATACCTGATGGTACCCATGGACGAGGTCAACCTTGGAGAAGGTCGAATTCCCCGCCAAATGTGCGGAGAAATCCTGTATGTGCGGTATGGGGCACCGGTCGGGGGTCGTGACATCATTGAGACGGAGGTAGTCGCTGCAGGGCCGCCATCCACCCCCGGGCTTAGGGACGATGTGGAGAGGCGAGGACCAGGGACTATTCGACCGGCGAATAATCCCCAACTTTTCCATGGCGGCGAACTCCGCCTTAGCAGCTGCGAGCTTGCTGGGCTCTAGCCGCCGTGCCCTGGCATAGACGGGAGAGCCGGTCGTCGTTATATGGTGCTCCACCCTATGTGTGCCGGTCGAAGCCGAGAAGGTGGGCTTAGTCAGCTCTGGAAAGTCCCCGAGGAGGCGGGAGAAAACGTCGGGGGGTGGCCGAGCGCAGGAGACCGAGTGCGGTGCGACCGTGCCGCGCACACTGGGAATACAGCCGAACGTGGCGGCGTGAACGAGCCGACGATTTTTAAAATCAACCAACAGGCCGTTGGCGCATAAAAAGTCGGCGCCTAGGAGTGCCTGTGAAATTGTGGCGGTGATGAAGTCCCATATAAAGCGTTGGCCACTGAAGCAGACCTGGACCCGCCATGTCCCGCAAGTACGAATCGCACCCCCGTTGGCAGCTTAGGAAGGGAGAACCACGCCTGCCGGACCGAAGGTCGAGGACTGACGCAGGAAGCATGCTGCACTGCGTCCCTGTGTCGCACAAAAAACGACGGCCCGAGATGGAGTCGGTTAAATAAAGTAGTTTCCCGGAATCACCGATCGCCATCGTGGCCGCGGGGCACGCCCTGGAGTCGGTGTTCTTGACGCGCAGTTGCTTGTTCGTTGTTTTGGGCACGAAACTGCAAGGCGGACGGCAGCTTCTGGCCTTCACGCCAAACCGAGCATGGTAATAACAGAAACCGCTTGTTGGAGGCGTTGAGGCAGGGCCCTTTGGGGCGGGGCGTCTCGCGATGGCGCAGTGTTGCTGTCGGACCGCGTATATTTTATCCGCCTCTTCGGCGAGCGCTATGCAATCCCCGGCGTCCGATCTGGCGAGGGCCGCCTGCACCTGTTCGGGCAGTTGACTGAGAAACAGTTCGCAGAACAGGAAACATTGCGGTTCAGACCCCAGGAGTGTGAGCATCTGGCTCATCAACTCCGAAGGTTTGGAGTCTCCTAACCCGGGCAGCGTGTGTAGGTGGCGTGCGCGCTCTGCCTTCGTAAGGCCGAATACCTGCATTAGCCGTGCCTTAATGGCGACATACTTGTCGGTGGCTGGGGGGTTCTCCAGTAGGCTGATGATCCTCGACACCGTTGAGCTGTCGAGTGCGGAAACCACGTAAAGATAACGGGTCTGATCCTGCACAACGTTGCAGAGCTCGAACTGCGCTTCCGCTTGTACGAACCAGGAGGCCGCCTGTTATTCCCAAAATTGGGGGAGCTTCAAAGCCACTGCGTTGGCTTACATCAAGGCCCTGTGTTCCATTTCCGCCACGAAGAACGTCCGCGAGGATTCGGGGTCACCAATGTAGGAGTGCTTGAACTCCTAACAAAAGCACTGAGACTGAAACTAGCAGTTAACCAAACGTGGTTTAATGCACTAGTAAAAGTTACAAACAAAAAGGCAGGAGAAACTTTATACAGGCCTGTACACCAACTGGTTCCACGAGGACAGAGGGGGAACGCCTCTCCCCTCTGACGTCATGACGTCATCATGTTTCCCGCCGTTGGGAACGTCACGTGACCTGCGTGATGATGTCATCGCGCTGGATCGCCATTTTACCGAACCCGCGCTGTTTGTACAGAGTGTACCGTCCTCCCTACATGTATGTGTCTGTACGCAGTTAGACAGCCAGCCAAACTCCTTTTAATAATGACATGGGAGTCAGGATGTAGCGTCCAAGCTCCGGTGTTTAATGATGCCACATTTGCATGAGGTCAATGAAACAATACAAATCAGTTGTATTGGGTTGGAGTAAAACTGAGAAAGAAAAAAGAAAGAAATGTACCTTGTTACATACATGAGATATAACTAACATCTAAACATGAATATGTAATGAAACCATTCAACTCACAGGCAATGCTTTCGAAGGCGTAACAATGTAAGATTACAGCAGATTAACTTGCAGCACACTTCATGCTGATGTGACCTCTTTGTTTGCTTATCACTATACTACTTCCTGTTCCTGTTGAGTGACCCTACTGGCCATTACCATCTACTGCCACCTACTGGCGACAACAAAACATAACACCTGCAATTATAAGGCAGAACACAGAGCAAACACTTAAAGGTAACAAGCCCCTGTTAAAGGCAATTATATACATTACTGCAAGAGTCTCTTGGTGGCTTTGCCACAACAGTATAATTAGATGGAAAGTGGGAAGGGCTTGTGTTGTGACGGGTAAATGGTATGAGGGAAGAGGGAGAGGTGATGAACATACTGTTGCTGTCCCCAAGGGGTCTCCAATCACCACAGCAACCAATAATCGGCTCGCGACGATACTCCGCACTCATTCCTCGAGCCGTGTGAGTGGCCACAGCTCCGCCTGCCCTCCTCCCGTGCGCTGCTGCTCCCTCCTGTTGTGGGCCAGCTTGGCCTGCAAGAAAAAGGATAGCATGTGAGTGATTCTGCAGCCATGTGTTTGCCGCATGTGCCCACCATAGTTGAATAGCCATTAATGTCTGCAGGGTGTGAGATGTGGATGTCACATTTAGTGGGTGGGCATAGTTGGTGGATGTACTTTGGGGATGTGGCCAGGTATTAAAGGTTGCGCCCGGTCGATGTTAGCGCCCCAAAATGGGCGATACCGAATTTCTCCCCCCTAGTGTAGTATTGTTTAGCGGATTCTTCATTGATCTGAGCTGCTCTTTTATTGAATTGATAGTTGAAATGTGTAATCAAGCAATTAACGGCACCTATGGATTCGCACATGTTTGTATATAGAAGCACCTGGAGTGAATCAGTAAATAACTAACTGTGATGCGCACGGGTGAAGAACTGTGAAGCGAGGTGTCTTGAGTTCTCTTGGGGTTTGTAAGCCCCATTCCACTCATTACAGTGTGGCTGCTGTTGTGTATGTACCTTTAAGAGAAGAACTGATTCTATACTGCAGTACCGGCAGTGACCACCCCTGTATATAAAGCCATAGCAGGCTTCTGTACGTCAGTCTTAAGTTACCCTCTGTTCAGTAAATACCTGTTATTATTGTTCTCCTGCAGTCCGTGTATTATTTATACTCGGACACTACATTGGCGACGAACAGGTTCGAACTCACCTGCAGTACTGCATCACCTCACGGGGATCTTTCCCTGAGAAGAAGCTTCTGGAGGTCGAAGTCAGAACAACAGGCGTCGACCGCGGGCAACCGCCCAAGGATCCATCGGAGTTCAGAGAGTTGCAGGAGAGGCTGTGGAGAGCTGGGTTTGGCTCCCCAGTCAAGGTGTTCCAGCAAATCGTGCTGGTAGCTGACCCTTCCGGACTGCGGCGGGCTCGAGCTTGATCGAGCGGCTCTGCAAAGGGGCCGTGCAGCGTCGTCGGGAGGAAAAGAGAGAGAGAGAGAGGGTGGAGCGCACAGGGCGCGGTCGGTGCTCAAGAACCGGGCAGCGTAGCGAAAATAAAACAAGGGGAAGGAAAAGTGAGACGCGCCGAAGCCACGGGTCGCCACCATTACCCTGCAGAACGCTAGGAGCAGCGTGGCAGCAAGGGGAAGAAGGAAAAGCGCGGGAGGCACCATTTTATTCCATTGGGGAAGAAGGAAAAGTGCGGGAGGCGCCATTTTAATCCATTGGTGAAGAAGAAAAAGCGCGGGAGGTGCCATTTTAAATCACCCAAGATGCCGAAAAGTGGCAGTATCACTGCTTTCGACAACGAGGTAGAAGACTGGACCACGTATGTGGAAAGAATTGAAGTGTACTGCAAGGCAAATGAGGTGGCCGATGGAAAGAAGGCGTCGGTATTATTAAATTTGATGGGCGTGTTGAGATACCGCAGCAAACGTGGGAGTCGAGACCAGAGCTAGTCAACAGAACAGCTTTTTATTCCAGCCTCATGGCAAAACAGGAACTGGAAGAGCCCGCGCCTGACTTAAATACTCCCCAGACAGGAAGTGCTCCCGGCAGCCTGTCCCTGTGGGAAACAAGTTGCTGGAGGAAAGGGCCCCCGGTTGGGGGCGTCTGCTTAAACTGTCCGTACCGCCGTGAGCGGATTGTGTCCAGTGGTGGCGTGTCGCCACAGGCGCAAGAATGTACGGCCTATTGTGGAATTTAATTACCCCAGCTAAACCAATGGAGAAAAGTTTTGAAGAGATTGTTAATACCTTACAGGAACACCTAAACCCTACACCGCTGCTGATAGCAGAAAGATTCAAGTTCCATAAAAGAAACCAGCACAAAGATGAGAGCAATGCTGACTATCTTACGGAACTACGCAAGTTATTGAAGCACTGCCAGTTCGGAGCAGGACTGGCAGACACCTTACGGGATAAGTTTGTCTGCGGGCTCCAGAGTGAAGGAACCCAGAAACGACTACTTTCGGAAATGGACCTGACGCTAGAACAGGCTTTCAGTGTGGCAGTATCCTACGAAGCAGCAGCACGGGGAGCTGTGGAAATACAACAGAATCCACAAGAATACAGCGCTAACGAAATGGCGTATGGAGCAGAAAAGTGCTATCGCTGCGGCAGAACAACCCATGATCAGAAGGACTGCTGGTTTAAGGACAAAGTATGCAGGCAATGTGGGAAAATGGAACACATAGCAAGAGTCTGCAGGTCGGGAAAGAAAACCAACGCTACAAGAACTACTAAGGAAAAGTACAAGAAAGTAAAGAAATTGACAGACAGTAGTTCGGAAGATCAGGAGAGTGATAAGGACTCCGGGAGCAGGAGACTAAGTTGTCTAAAGTTACACAACGTGATCGCAAAGGAGGATCACCGAACCATTTGGGTCACCCTCACGATAGCAGGGTCCCCAGTAAAGATGGAATTGGACACAGGATCAGCCCTAGCTGTCATGAATCGATGAGACAATGAGGGGTTATTCTCACACATACCCTTGAAGGACACGTCCATTGTATTGAAGACATACACGGGGCAAAAAGTCTACCCCAGAGGAAAAATAAGGGTGCCAGTTGAATACAATGGCAAGTAAACACAGAAACTGTATCTATATATACTACCAGATGGAGGACCACCATTATTGGGACGTGAATGGATCCGAAAAATACAATTGGATTGGCATTCCATTCAGGCGCTAACTGTGACTGATAAAAAGGATGATGACGTCACACCTGGATGACTGTCAAAGATTCTAACTGACGCGAAAGAGGTGTTCCAACAAGGACTTGGGACTCTAAAAGGAGTAACGGCAACGATAAAAATCAAAGATAACGCAAACCCCAAATTTTTTAAGGCCAGACCGGTACCTTACGCAATCCGCCCAGCCGTTGAAGCAGAGCTGGAGAATCTGGAGCGTTCGGGTGTGCTGTCCAAGGTGGACTGGAGCGAGTGGGCCACACCCATCGTTCCTGTAATGAAGAAATCATTGAGCAGCACGCCTGGGGAACCGAAGAAGGTTCGTATCTGTGGGGACTTCAAGGTAACTGTGAACCCAGTCCTGCACACAGTACAATATCCACTTCCACGGATAGAAGATATTTTCGCCTCACTATCTGGAGGGAAATGCTTTACAAAGATTGATCTGGCCCAAGCGTATCTACAAATGGAGGTGGAAGAAGCATCTAGGAAATACCTCACGATAAACACTCACAAAGGCCTTTACCAGTACAATCGACTGGTATTCGGGGTAGCATCAGCCCCGGCTATTTGGCAGAGGGCGATGGAACAAGTCCTGCAAGGGATCCCGGTTATTTGGACGACATCCTGGTTACGGGCGAAAATGACAATGAACACCTTGCCAACCTGGAGCAGGTGCTCACGAGATTACAGGAATATGGGCTACGAGCCAACCGCCCCAAATGCGAGTTCTTCAGGAGACAAATCTCGTATTGTGGCCACATGATTGATGAGGAAGGGTTGCATAAGTCACTGGACAAGATTGAGGCTGTAGTCAAGGCTCCAGCACCGGAAAATGTGTCGCAACTGAGGTCGTTCCTCGGGTTGGTGAACTACTACCATAAGTTCTTGCCGAATTTATCTACAATTCTGCACCCACTGAATGCCCTACTGCAAACTGGAGTAACATGGAAATGGAGTGATGAGTGTAAGCGTGCCTTTCAGAAATGTAAATGCCTAATCACTTCAAAAGAAGTATTGGCCCACTGCAATCCAACACTACCGATTCGGTTAGCATGTGATGCGTCTCCCTACGGCATCGGAGCGGTGCTGTCACAAACTCCTTGACGGTTCAGAGAGGCCAATAGCCTTTGCGTCGCGCTCGTTAACCTCAGCCGAGCGTAACTACGCCCAGATTGACAGGGAGGCCCTCAGCCTGGTGTGGGGGGTGAAGAAGTTCAATCACTATCTGCACGGGCAGAAATTCACCCTACTGACTGATCATCAGCCCCTGGTCTCCATTTTTAACCCAAAGAAGGGCGTTCCGGTGATGACGGCGCAACGGCTGCAAAGCTGGTCACTTTTTCTCGGGGCACATCAGTACGACATAGAGTACAAGGTTACGAAACAGCATGGAAACGCTGATGGGCTGTCGCGCCTACCGTTGCCTACGGTAGAGGAAGCACCTGCAATGGACCCTGTTGAGATATTCCATGCGACCATAGTCGAATGTCTACCTGTTACAAACTCAAGTATAGAGAAGGAAACCCGAAATGACCCGACACTCTCTCGGGTCTATGATTTGACGGTGAAGGGATGGCCAGCACATGGTGACTCACTGTTGCCTGCATTCTCGCCAAGGAGAGAACAGCTGTCAGTGTGCCAGGGGACCTTGATGTGTGGATCCCGAGTGGTAATTCCACCCAAGTTGAGAGATAGAGTGCTCAATGAGCTTCATGAGGGTCATCTGGGAGGGGTAAAAATGAAGAGCCTAGCCAGGGCGTTTGTGTGGTGGCCGGGAATCAATAAAGAAATCGAGGATATGACCAAGAGATGCACAGGATGCCAGAAGGTCCAAAACGCTCCACCACATGCCCCGCTACATCCATGGGAGTGGCCCTCATCTCCATGGCAACGGGTACACATTGATTTTGCTGGTCCATTTATGGACTCAATGTTCCTAATCGCTGTGGACGCCCATTCGAAATGGCCAGAGGTCATCAAAATGTCCTCCACCACCACGGAGAAAACTATTGCAGTCCTACGGACCATCTTCGCCAGGAATGGCTTGCCAGAACAGATTTGCTCCGACAATGGGCCACAGTTTGTGTCCGAGGATTTCCGGAGGTTTCTGAGGAATAATGGGGTGAAACATTACACATCTGCCCCATATCATCCAGCCACAAATGGATTGGCTGAGAGGTTTGTTCAGACCTTTAAAAAGGCAATAAAGGCAATGAATAATGACGACATACCACTACAATACAAGGTGGATAATTTCTTGTTTGCTTACCGGAATGCGACACATGCAGTCACCAACCAAGCTCCAGCCATAATGTTCTTCAACCGAAGGCTAAGATGTCGCCTGGATTTGCTCAAACCAAACATAAGACGAGATGTTGAGGATAAGCAATTCCAGCACATAAATGAGAAGCCAACCAGGAGCTTCAAGATAGGGCAACCAGTCTTGGCCCGCGACTACCAAACAGAAAAATGGCAGCCAGGAACGATATGCACACAGCAGGGACCACTAATGTACACAGTGGACGTTGGAGAGAGCATCGTGAGACGCCATGCTGACCAGATTCTAGAGTCACAGGAACAAGCCAAACCCATACCACGAGCAGGTGCACCTGGTAATCAACCCGAAGTACAGATTGCGTCTACCTCAGAAGCAGTGGTATTGGAAGCTGACGAACCAACCAATGACAATGAACCAGAATCAACTCCACCACAAGAACAGGATACTCGAGAAAGGCGCTATTCAGTCAGGATCAGGAAGCCTCCTCAAAGACTGAACTTATAAATGATTATTTCAGTTGATGTATATAGGACAGAGAAAATTTTAATTGTAATTAGTTATTATTTAGTTGTTAAATGAATGTTATGTACTGTTTATCTAAAAGGGGAGGAATTGTTGTGTATGTACCTTTAAGAGAAGAACTGATTCTATACTGCAGTACCGGCAGTGACCACCCCTGTATATAAAGCCATAGCAGGCTTCTGTACGTCAGTCTTAAGTTACCCTCTGTTCAGCTGCAAGCATGAGCAGAGGGAGCAGCCAGACTTTGGAGAGTGGATTAAAGTGGTGGTCCCCTGACCAGGAAGAGGAGGAGAACGTTGGACCACCACCACCACCAACTCCACCATCATTACATCAACTGAGGTGCCTGGAGAGAGAGGACAGAGGAGGAGAAGGAGAAAGGAGGCCTACATCAACAGCAACCAGGGGAGAGGCCTTTTCTATCACTGCCTCCCCAAATTGGCCTCCACTTCAGGAGAGGGAGAGAGGGGAGAGAAACCAACTGCTTGAAAGGAGGGAAGAAAACTTCATCCGGAACATCTACAGGTGGGTGTTATTTGGGGCACTCTCCCAAGACTTTGTATTTTAGGTGGGGGGAGAAAAGAAGAAGCAAGGCCGGATCATCAAGGGGTGTAGTGTGTGTGTGTGTGGCTCTTGTTAAAAGCTAGGCCACACACACCACTAATTAGCATCCCTTCTATTGCCTGCCCTGGGAGAGCTTGGAGCTGCCCAAGGTGAAGTCCTTAATTTAATTTAATTACATCGTTAAGACCTGTTGCAGGACTGAGCCTGGGCTTCTCCAGCTTTTCCAGGTGAAGACGTCTTCTCCCCCTGCCAGAAGACCACCACCACCAAAGACTTTTTCCATCGGAGAGTGCAACCCTGCCAACACCCACCCACCATCCTGAGTGGCAACACTGCCCTTTGCGGCCTCCCTCCTTCCCACCCCCCCACCTCTCTCTCTCTCTTTGTCTCTCTCTGCCTGTCTTTCTAAGGCACCTTAGTTTCATCTATTTTATTAATTGCCAATTGAGCAGAGGGGAGAGGCCCCTCCCCAATTTAAATCAATAAGGAGAGAGGTGTGTCCTCATTTTAATCAGCTCCCTCTGCTCAATAGAGGACAAAAAATATATATATACACCGAGGCCATTAACACCTTCAGGCCTGTGACTTGGGGTGAGTGTAGCCCTTAAAAAAAGCACCCCAGAATGGCGACTGCATCTTCGCCGGTGGCGGGGCCAGCCGGGACCTATGCGAGAGTGGTAGCCACAGCCACAGCTGCTCCCGCTGTTCCTGCTGCCCCGTCACCTTTTCGATTAACAACAAAAAAGCTTGGGGTGAAGAGCTACACTCACCCCACTATGACCATCGAGGCCTGCATCAAGGCCATGGCTAGGGTTGTCGGCCCCTCAGCCATCGTCGCGGCCTCAAAAATGTATGGGAAGGCTGTGTTCTTCCTGGGGTCGGAGCGGGTGGTGTCCCTGGCTGTCGCCAAGGGGCTCACCGTGGGCGGGACCTTCCTGCCGGTGGATCCTCTTGAGGCCACCGCGCAGAGGATCATTATTTCCAACGTCCCGCCCTATGTTCCTGGTGAGCTCCTCCTTCCCCATTTGCGACAACTTGGGGAGGTGAGGTCGGGGATCACGCCCATCCCGCTCGGCTTCCGGGAGGCCAGCCTTCGCCACGTCTTCTCCTTCCGGTGCCAGCTGTTTATCCAGCTGGCGCGGGAGGAGGACACTGACGGGGCGTTCGTCGTCCTCCACGAGGGGACCGCCTACTGCGCCTTTTGGACGTCGGACGGTGTGAGGTGCCATGCCTGCAGGGAGGTGGGGCACATCAGGAGGAACTGCCCTGCCTCCAAGGCCGCCGGATCATCTCGTGCGGCCGAGGTTGGCGCCGCCGCCGCCGCCCTTCCCCCCGGATCTGCCCGCGCGTCAAGTACGTCTGATGCGCGGTTGACGTCGGGGGCCGATGCCACCAAGGCCTCCGGCGGGGGGGAGGGAGCGTGTCCGGCCGGAAAGAAGGCGCGGGGAAAAAAGAAGCACCTTAGGGCGGGTCCCCCCGTGGATGGCGAGCCCTTGCCCCTTGAGCCCCTTACACCCGCGCTCCTCGCGGAGTTGATCAGGGCAGATGTGAGCGGGAGGGGCCTCGTGCCCGAGCCTGTGGCCGCAACCGCCGCAGCGGTAATGCCAATACCTGCGGCCGGGCTCGGGCCCGAGGAACCCGACAAACCTGCTCTGCCGGAGGGAGTCGAGGAGGAGGCCTTTGCAGACATGGAGGTCTCCCTCGCTCCCTCCGTGCTAAAAAGAAGGCGCGACCCCCTGGATGAGGAGGTGGACCGGGAGGAGGAAGGTCCCTCCGAGCAGGGGGAGTCGTCGCCCGCCGCGGGTACTGCGCCCCCCCCCCCCAGCGCTGTCGTCATCACCAGCGATCGGCAGGGGTCGCCTGTCCCTCGGGAGGCTGAGGCAGATGTGTCTGTCCAGCACGTGCCTCCCGGGGATGGGGATGAGACCCTGCCCGTGGGGGGGGTTGCGGAACAACCCGCGGCAGTAATTGAAATTGACCTTTTATCGGTGCCGTTACCCCTCGCCGGGTCGGGCAGCCTGGGGGCTGGGTCGGGCGAGCTCGAGGATAATGAGCTCGCCCAATGCGACCCGGACGTCTCCCAGGGGATGCTCGTCCTGGTAGAGCTTTTAATTCAAAACCCCCCGTCCGCTGGGTCGGAGGTTGGTGGCGGGGAGGAGGATGGCCCCCTGGCTGCGTCTCTGGTGCCGGACATACTGGAGGAGCTGGAAATTGTTCTCTCCCCGGTTTCTCCGGTCGTTCCGGCGTCTGAGGCGGAGGGGAGCTCTGAACCGCCGCCGTCTTCTGGCCCGGCACCCCTAGAGGAGCCCAGGGAGAAATCCTCTGCCGCCGATCCTGGGGGTGGGATCCGGGCGGAGGCGGGGCTGGCTGGCGCGGCCGAGTCGTTCGCTTCGCACTGCGCGGCGGACGGGTCAGCCGCTGGTGACGACCCCCTGGAGGAGGATGGGGACTCGGTGATGGGCACGGAGGACGATTCGGACTCCAGCGCCGACGTGGCGATGGATGACCTCTTGCCCCTTGCCGAGTCTCCCCTCATTTCCGTAAGGGAACTCCGGGATTTTATGGCCACGTGCCTGGGTCAGCGCAATAAGGTCCGGCTGGCCCTCGACAGGTGGTCAGAGCTGGCGCTGCTCATCGATTCCGTCCGCGCCGCCGTTAAGATCATGGGCGCGGACGAGGGTGTGAACCCGCTCGAGCTGCGTCGGCTCACAACGTTTCTCACTCGACTGCTGAGGAAGTGGCGGCTGACCAGCGGCTGCGCTTCCTCCCCCCGTTAGGTGTAGGTAGAGGTTGCACTATGCTTCTGACATGAAGATAACCATAGCCAGCCTCAACATCAACGGCAGCAGGGAGGCGCGCCGCAGATTCAATAACTTCTCGGTCCTTCGGGACGGGAAGTATGCGGTGTGCTTCCTGCAAGAAACCCACACCATTCCGGGAGACGAAGCCACGTGGCTCCTGGAGTGGCAAGGAGGGGTCAGCATGAGTCACCTCTCCAACAATTCCAGCGGGGTGGCTATCTTGCTGGCCCCGCATTTTCAGCCGGAGATCTTGGGGGTCAAGGAGCACGTGCCGGGCCGCTTGCTCCAGGTCACTGTTCGCCTGGGGGGCGTGCCGCTCCATCTAGTGAGCGTGTACGCCCCTCAGACCAGTGCGCAGCAAGTGCGCTTCTTCGAAGAAGTGTCCGCTCTCTTGGGCTCCATCGACGTGGGCGAGTGCGTCATCCTCGGGGGGGATTTTAACCGCACCCTCGAGGCGAGGGACCGTTCGGGTCCCCCGCGAAGCCCGGCGGCGATGGAGAAGTTGAGGGACCTGGTTGGGTCCTTCGACTTGGTGGACGTCTGGCGAAATCTCCACCCCGACTCCAGCGCCTTCACTAGCGTGAGGTCTGGGGGAGGAAGGTCCAGAATCGACCGCCTCTACATTTCCCGGGCGTACGTCTCCTGCGTTCCGGCAGCTTCCATGCGGCCGGTGCCGTGCACGGACCACCACCTGGTGTGGGCGGAGCTCGCTCCGCTGCACGCGCGGGGGGGGTCCGTGTACTGGCATTTTAACAACCTGCTGCTGGAGGACGCACGGTTCCGGGATTCGTTTCGGCGATTCTGGGCCGACTGGAGAAGGAAGCAGGGGGGCTTCCCCTCCTTGAGGCTATGGTGGGATGTGGGCAAGGCTCACATCCGTCTCTTCTGTCAGGAGTATGCGAACGGGTCGACCAAGAGGCGGGAGGCCCGGGTCGGGCGGTTGGAGAAGGAGGTGCTCGACCTGGAGTCCCGTCTCGGTCAGGTCGTCGAGGACCCGGCCCTGCGGAAGGTGTACGAAGAGAAGAAGGGCGCGCTGAAGGACCTGCAGCTCGTCGGGTCCCGAGGCGCGTACGTGAGGTCGCGGATCCAGCTCCTGCGGGACCTGGACCGCGGCTCCCCCTTCTTCTACTCGCTGGAAAAAAGACGGGGGGTCCGTAAGCAGCTCTTGGGGCTGCTGGCCGATGACGGATCTCTGGTCTCGGATCCGGAGGGAATCAGCGCGGAGACCCGCGCCTATTACGGGGCTCTGTTCTCTCCGGATCCGTCCAGCGAGGATGCGCGCAGAGTTTTGTGGGAGGACCTGACGAAGGTTGGCCCGGAGGGCGCCGAAAAATTGGACGCTCCGCTAAGTCTGGCGGAGCTGACCGGCGCCCTCCGCCAGCTCTCTAGGGGAAAGTCCCCGGGGCTGGACGGGCTGACCGTGGAGTTCCACAGGGCGTTCTGGGACGTCTTGGGGGGCGACTACGCGCGGGTCCTGGGGGAAAGCTTGCCCACCGGGGAGATGCCCCTCTCTTGGTGCAGGGCGGTCATTGTCCTGCTGCCTAAGAAGGGCGATCTCCGCCTCCTTAAGAACTGGCGCCCGGTCTCCCTCCTCAGCACGGGCCATGTCTGCTCGCCTTGGCACCGTGCTGGCCCACATGATCCACCCCGACCAGTCCTACACGGTCCCGGGCCGGACCATCCACGATAACATCCATCTGGTCCGGGACCTGGTCCACCACTCCCAGAGGGCTGGTCTGTCGGTCGCCTTCCTTTCCCTGGATCAGGAGAAGGCGTTCGACAGGGTGGATCACGAGTATCTCTTCGGGACTCTGCGCGCATTCGGGTTCGGGACGCATTTCGTCGCCCGGATCCGACTTCTGTACGCCGCCGCGGAGTGTCTGATTAAAGTTAACGGGTCCTTGACGGCGCCCCTTCGCTTCGGGAGGGGGGTGCGTCAGGGATGCCCCATGTCCGGTCAGTTATATGCCATTTGCGTGGAGCCTTTCCTGCGCCTCTTGCGGAAGAGGTTGACGGGACTGGCTCTGCAAGGGCCGGGCGTGGAGGTGGTCCTCTCGGCTTACGCCGATGACGTGCTCCTCATGGTCACGGATCCCGCTGACTTGCGGAGGATGCGGGAATGCCAGCAGATTTACTCGGACGCATCCTCCGCCAAGATCAACTGGGAGAAATGTTCCGGACTCCTGGTGGGTCAGTGGCGGGTGGACTCCCTGCCGGAGGAGTTCAGGCCTTTCGCCTGGAGCACCACGCACCTCCTCTATTTGGGAGTCTACCTTAGCCCTGCCGAGGACGCTTGGCCGGCGAACTGGCAAGAGCTGGAGGCCAAAGTCACCGTTCGCCTAGGACGCTGGACAGGACTGCTCCGAGTGTTGTCCTACAGGGGTCGAGCGCTGGTCATAAACCAGCTGGTGGCCGCCATGTTGTGGTACCGGTTGGTCACTTTGATCCCTCCCCCTGCGTTTGTCGCCAAGATTCAGAAGAAGCTCATCGACTTCTTCTGGGACAAAAGGAAGCACTGGGTCTCTGCCGCGGTTCTGTGTCTCCCACTTAGGGAGGGCGGTCAGGCGCTGGTGTGCCTTCGCACCCAGGCTGCGACTTTCCGTCTTCAGACGCTGCAGAGATACCTGTACGTCGAGAATCCTCCGAGATGGTGTGCGCTGGCGACGTTTTTCTTCCGCCAGCTGCATGGCCTCAATTACGACACGCAGCTCCTGTTTGCGAAAGTGGGCAGCAGGCGTGCCGGCCTGCGGGAGCTGCCTGTCTTCTACCAGGAACTACTATGGGTTTGGAACTACGTCGCTTCCAGGCGGAGCTC
The DNA here is from genome assembly GCF_052327205.1 of Somniosus microcephalus. NCBI lineage: Eukaryota > Metazoa > Chordata > Chondrichthyes > Squaliformes > Somniosidae > Somniosus > Somniosus microcephalus. Next base: position 164,459,160 of record NC_140996.1, on the reverse strand, counting down.
TCCCCCGTCAGGAGCGGCGGCTCTCCTTCGGGAGCCGCTGTTCAGGAATCCGCACCTCCACGAACACGGGTTCGGGCGGCTGGCGGAGGGTAGGGCTGTGGCTGGCAAGGTGACCAGAGTCGGGGACCTGCTCGATGGCGGAGGAGCGGGCTGGATGGCGCCGGAGGAGCTGGCGCGGCGCCTGTCCTGGGCCAACGTCCGGCTCGTGGTCGAAATCATCGAATCGGTAAAAGCGGCACTGGGCCCCGACTCCACTAGGTGTATCGAGGCGGCTCAAGCACGTGGGGCGATCCCGTCCGAGCTTACCCCCATTCGGACGGAATTCCTCATTGGCGCCCGGCCCCGAAACTCCCCTCGGGAACCGGCGCCTCACAACTTGAGCCGTCTCGAGGAAATACCCTCCGTGCCTTTTCATTCCGCGTGGAGGGGTTTCCTGTACGGGCTGCTCCTGCACACTCTCCACTTTGCCATCTTCGTCTACCGTCCGGACATGCCTTGGCGTGGCGTTTTGCCGACCGGCGGTAGCGGAGGTCCCCAATGGAGGGCTCTCTATGCGGGAGTCCTCCCTTGTTCCATCGGGGACTTGGCCTGGAGGGTGTTGCACGGAGCGGTCCCGTGCAATAAGGTTTTAAGTAGGTTCACGGACTCCCAGGCCGCCTGCATTTTTTGCGGCCTGGAGGAGTCCGTGTTTCACGTTTATATGGATTGTGAGACGTTGCAGCCCCTCTTTCACTACTTGAAGGGGCTGCTCCTCGATTTTTGGTTGCACTTCAGTCCCACGCTCTTGATCTACGGTCACCCGGTGCGGAGGGGAGCGGACAGGTTGGAGGACCTCCTTGTGGGCCTGCTCCTGGGCCTGGCTAAAAGAGCCATCAATTGGTCCAGGCAGCGGGCGGTCGAGGGGGTCGTCCAGCCGGATTGCCTGCATCTCTTCCGCGGCCATGTTCGCGCCCGGGTGGCCCTGGAGATGGAGCACGCGGTGTCCGCCGGTGCGCTTGAGTATTTCCGCGACCGATGGGCGCCGCGGGGACTGGAGTGCATCATCAACACAGAAAACCAAATTTTAATTTGATTTGTTAAGCTTTAGCTGAACTTTTGTTTATTTACAGTTGAATTGGGTTTTTTTTGGGTCCAAATAAAAGAGTACCCTCTGTTCAGTAAATACCTGTTATTATTATTCTCCTGCAGTCCGTGTATTATTTATACTCGGACACTACAGCTGCTTTTATATTTGTTTCTTTGTCCCAGCTGCAGACTGTAAACTGGGTCTGTTGTCTCTGGCTTGTGGACATTGCTCTTCCTGGAATCTGAATTAAAGCAAGACCAATATAAAAGCTTTACATTTCAACCTTGCTGCTGTCCTTCAGTGTAGACCTAGGTCCTTTCCCAGTTTGATAAAAAGCTTAGGTGCGGCTGGTTTTAGTGTGTTTTGATAGCTTTTCCTATTCATTTATTTTCCTACCAGTATAACTGACAGCTGAGGTATAATTAAAATTGGATTATAATGACCATTTTGTTGCTAACAAGTGCCTCATTTCAGCAGCTTACTCACTGCATCCCAGGAGCAATGGAATTTTAGAAACCAGCATGAATAAATCATCTGGCACAGATTTAGAAATACATGTAAATTAAGTGTGGACAAAAAGCAAAATATTGTAGTTGCTGGATATCAGAAACAAAAACAAAACATGCTGCAAACACGGAGCTCGTAAGTTGACGGCATGGGCGAGACAGAGCGAGAGAGGGGCAACAAAGCAAAGGGGCGGGGGGGTGGGGGTTGGGGGGAGAGGGATCAACCAAAAGAGAACACATGTAAACAGCACAGCAGTTTGTTTTAATGCACGGGACAAGACATTCCCATGAGCTTAATTAAATGTTCTGTTGAGAGAACACAAGTCTGTGCTTTGGGTGTGGAACCTGTTAGATCCGTGTATCTTAATGTTGTGTCCTTCAATAATCAGACTGCAGGGAACGATTCAACAGGTGTTTACTGAATGAGGGTTACTCTAGAACTAACTGTACAGATCACTACTCAGGGTTTATATCCAGGTGTGGTCACTGCCGGTACTACAGTATACAGGAGCTGTAAAAAGTAGTTCTCTCCCTTAAGGTATATATACATTACATACATTACAATTCCTCCCCTTTTAGATTAACAGTACCATAATACTTATTTAACAATTAACATTTTTAATATACAATGTTATATGAAAATAGTCCATTCATATATTTAGTCTCTGGGGAGGCTTCCTGATCCTTTCTGGATAACGCCTTTCCTGAGTGTCTCGCTCTTGGTGCGGAGGCGATTCTAGCACCCTGTCGTTAGTTGATTCATCAGCTTCCAATGCTATTGTTTCTGAGGTAGATGCGACCTGTACGTCGGGTTCCTCACCAGGTATGTATGGCCGAGACATGGGGTTGACTCGTTCCTGTGACTCTAGGATCTGGTCAGCATGGCGTCTCACAATGTTCTCCCCAACATCCACTGTGTACATTAGTGGCCCCTGCCGTGTGCATATCGTTCCTGGTTGCCATTTCTCTGTTCGGTAGTCGCGGGCCAAGACTGGTTGCCCTACATTGAAGCTCCTTGTCGGCTTCTCATTGATGTGCTGGAATTGCTTACTCTCAACATCTCTTCGTACATTTGGTCTGAGCAAATCCAGATGAGATCTCAACCTTCGGTTAAAGAACATCATGGCCGGGGCCTGGTTGGTGACTGCATGTGTCGCATTTCTGTAGGCTAACAGGAAATTGTCCACCTTATGCTGCAGTGGAATGTCGTCATCGCACATGGCCTTTACTGCTTTTTTAAAGGTTTGTACGAACCTCTCAGCCAATCCATTTGTGGCTGGATGATACGGGGCGGATGTGTAATGCCTTACTCCATTCCTTTTCATTAATCTTCGAAACTCTTTGGACACAAACTGTGGTCCGTTATCAGAGCAAATCTGCTCTGGCAAGCCGTTCCTGGCAAAAATGGTTGGTAGGACTGCAATAGTTTTCTCCGTGGTGGTGGAGGACATTTTGATCACCTCAGGCCATTTCGAGTGCGCATCCACGGCTATTAAAAACATTGAGCCCATGAATGGACCAGCAAAATCAATATGCACCCGTTGCCACGGAGATGAGGGCCACTCCCATGGGTGTAGAGGGGCATGTGGTGGTGCATTTTGGACCTTCTGGCATCCTGAGCAGCTCTTTGTCAGGTCCTCGATTTGCTGATCGATCCCCGGCCACCACACATAAGCCCTAGCAAGGCTTTTCATTTTCACCCCTCCCAGATGACCTTCGTGAAGCTCATTGAGCACTCTCTCCCTTAACTTGGGTGGAATTACCACTCGGGATCCACACATCAAGGTCCCCTGGCATACTGACAGCTGTTCTCTTCTGGATGAGAATGCTGGCAACACTGAGTCACCATGTGCTGGCCATCCCTTCACCATCAAATCATATACCCGAGACAGTGTCGGGTCATTTCGTGTCTCCTTCTCTATACCAGCGTTAGTTACTGGCAAGCCTTCAATTATAGTCGAATGAAATATTTCAACAGGATCCACTGCTGGTGCTTCCTCCGCAGTAGGCAGTGGCAGGCGTGATAGCCCATCAGCGTTTCCATGCTGTTTCGTGCCCTTATACTCGATTTCATATTGGTGCGCCCCTAGAAAAAGGGACCATCTTTGTAGCTGTTGCGCAGTCATCACTGGAACGCCCTTCTTTGGATTAAAGATGGAGACAAGTGGTTGGTGGTCAGTCAGCAAGGTGAACTTCTGCCCGTGCAGATAGTGATTGAACTTTTTCACTCCCCACACTAGGCTGAGGGCCTCCCTGTCAATCTGGGCGTAGTTATGCTCGGCTGAGGTTAGTGATCGAGACGCAAAGGCTACTGGCCTCTCTGAGCCATCCGGGAATTTGTGCGACAGCACCGCTCCAATGCCATAGGGTGATGCATCACACGCCAACCGAATTGGTAGTGCTGGGTTGAAATGAGCCAACACCTCTTTTGATGTGATCAATGCTTTGCTTTTCTGGAAAGCTCGTTTTCATTCGTCACTCCACTTCCATGGTACCCCCGTTTGCAGTAGGGTGTTCAGTGGGTGTAGTACGGTAGACAAATTCGGCAAGAACTTGTGGTAGTAGTTCACCAGCCCGAGGAACGACCTCAGTTGTGACACATTTTCCGGTGCTGGAGCCTTGACTACTGCCTCAATCTTTTCAGGGGATTTATGTAACCCCTCTTTATCAATAACGTGGCCACAATACGAGATCTGCTTCTGGAAAAACTCGCATTTGTGGCGATTAGCTCGGAGCCCATATTCCTTCAATCTAGTGAGCACCTGCTCCAGGTTGGCGAGGTGATCACTGTCATTTTCGCCCGTGACCAGGATGTCGTCCAAATAACACTGGGTCCCTGGAATCCCTTGCAGGACTTGTTCCACTGCCCTTTGCCAAATAGCCAGAGCTGATGCTACCCCGAACACCAGCCGGTTGTATTGGTAGAGACCTTTATGAGTGTTGATCGTGAGGTACTGTTTCGAGGCTTCTTCTACCTCCATTTGCAGGTACGCCTGGGCCAGATCAATCTTAGTGAAGCATTTCCCTCCAGATAACGAGGCAAAAATATCTTCAATCCGCGGAAGCGGATATTGTACAGTGTGAAGGACTGGGTTCACTGTCACCTTAAAGTCCCCACAGATGCGAACCTTCTTTGGTTTCCCAGGCGTATTACTCAACGACCTCTTCATTACAGGAACGATGGGTGTAGCCCACTCGCTCCAGTCCACTTTGGACAGTACTCCTGAATGTTCCAAACCTTCCAGCTCTGCTTCGACGGCTGGGCGGATCGCATAAGATACCGGTCTGGCCTTAAAAAACTTTGGGCTTGCAATTTCCTCTATTTTGATCGTCGCTGTTATGCCTTTTAGTGTTCCGAGTCCCTGCTGGAACACTTCTTGTGCGTCAGTTAGCATTTTTGACAGTCGCCCAGGTGTGACGTCGTCATCGTTTTTGGCATCTACAGTCAGTGCCTGTATGGAATGCCAATCTAGCTGTATCTTCCGGATCCATTCACGTCCTAGTAGTGGTGGTCCTCCATCTGGCAATACATATAGGTCCATTTTTGGTGTTTCCTTGCTGTTATATATAACGTTCACCCTTATTTTTCCTTTGGGGTAGACTTTTTGCCCCGTGTACGTCTTCAAGACAATCTTTGTATCTCTCAAGGGTATATGTGAGAATAGCCGCTTGTAGTCCCTTCAGTTTATGACTGTTAGGGCTGATCCTGTGTCCAATTCCACTTTCACTTGGACTCCTGCTATCTTGAGCGTGACCCAGATAGTTTGGTGATCCTCCATTTTGATCACCTTATGTAGTTTCAGACAACCCAGCTCCTTGCTTCCGGAGTCTGTTTCACTTTTCTGTTCATCTGAACTACTCTCCGTCACCTTATGTACCTTCTTGTACTTCTCCTGTGGAGATTTCTTGCTGCTGGTTTTCTTTCCCGACCTGCAGACTCTTGCTATGTGTCCTACTTTTCCACACTATCTGCACACTTTGTCCTTGAACCAGCAATCATTATGGTCGTGTGTTGTTCTGCCGCAGCGATAGCACTTCACTGTTCCGTATGACATTTCATTTGTGCCATATTCTTGCGGTCTCCGTTGTATCTCTGCAGCGCCCCGTGCAGCTGCTTCATGTGATACTGCCATGCTGAAAGCCTTGTCCAGCGTAAGATCCTTTTCTGATAGAAGCCGTTTCTGGGTTCCTTCAGTTTGAATCCCACACACAAACTTGTCCCTTAAAGTATCTGCTAGTCCCGTTCCAAACTGGCAGTGTTTTGATAGCTTGCGCAGTTCCGTTAAATACTCAGCATTACTTTCATCTTTATGCTGGTTCTTTTTGTGAAACTTAAATCTTTTTGCTATCAGCAGCGGTGTGGGGTTTAAGTGGTCCTGTAGGATTGACACTATGTTTTCAAAATCCTTTTCTACTGGCTTCTCTGGGGTTACTAGGTTTCGTGGTAAGCCATACGTTTTTGCACCCATTGAATTCAACAATACCAGCGCTTTCTTGTCATCTGGCACTTCATTCGCCTTGCAGTATACTTCTATGCGTTCGACATATGTCGTCCAATCTTCGACTTCATTGTCGAACGCTGTGATACTGCTACTCTTCGGCATTTTTGGGTGTGGTTAGACTGGCTTAAAATGGCGTCTCCCGCTCTTTCCTTTCTTCCCCGCTGCGGCTTAAAATGGCGTCTCCCGTGCTGCTGCCAACGCCGCTCTCGGCGGTCCTCGTGGCAAATGGCGACACCCTGTGGATTTCGTGCACTGCTCCTGCGCTGCTGCCAATGCCGCTCTCTGCGGTCCTCGTGGCAATGGCAGCACCTCGCGTTTTCCTGCGCGCCTCTCTCCCCCGTTGACGCTGCTCGGCCCTTGAACACCGGCTGCGCTCTGCTCTCTCTTGTCTCTCTCCCCGTTGACGCCGCTCGGTCCTGAACACCGGCTGCACCCTGTGCGCTCTGCCCTCTCTCCCCCGTCGACGCTGCTCGGCCTTTTTCTGTGCCGCTCGGTCGGGCTCTAGCCGCCGCTGTTCGGGAAGGGTCTGCGCAATCCGTTTCGCTGGACCACCATGACTGGAAGCCAAGCCTGGCTCTCGACAGCCTTCCCTGCAATGCTCAAATCTCCGCTGGATGACTGGGCGGTTGCCCGTGGTCGACGCCTGTGCTTCTGGACTCGACCTCCTTCCACTGTTCCCCAGGAGCGAATCCCTGGGAGGTGATGCAGAGTTGCAGGTAGGTTCGAATCTGCGTCGTCGCCAATGTTAGATCCGTGTATCTTAATGTTATGTCCTTCAATAATCAGACTGCAGGGAACGATTCAACAGGTGTTTACTGAATGAGGGTTACTCTAGAACTAACTGTACAGATCACTACTCAGGGTTTATATACAGGTGTGGTCACTGCCGGTACTACAGTATACAGGAGCTGTAAAAAGTAGTTCTCTCCCTTAAGGTATATATACATTACATACATTACAGAACCCTTCCTCAAAGCTGAAAGATATTTTAGATGATCAGCATTTAGAAAGGAACAGAGCCTGGGAAAGAGAGGAGTGGGGGTGGGGGTGGGAAGACAATGACCACCTACAGGAAAAGAAATAGAATGAAGAACAGTGATGGTTAAATGGTGGAAGTGATGTTGCAGAGACAAAAGGAGGCATAATGAGAGAAGTCAAAGACATAAGAGATATACAGAAGACACAGAGTGCCTGAATAGCTAAAGGCACAGAGGTAAGTAGAATGGAGAGGCACTGGAGAAGGTGCAAAAATGATTTACTAGAATGATACCAGAACTGAGAGGTTATACCTGTCAGGAAAGATTGAACAGGCTCTTTTCTCTAGAAAAGAGAAGACTGAGGGGTGACCTGATAAGATGTTTAAGATTCTGAAAGGGTTTGATAGGGTAGTTGTAAAGAAGACCAGAACTAGGGGACATAAATGCAATAGGGAATTCAGGAGAAACTTCTTTACCCAGAGAGTGGTTAGAATGTGGAACTCGCTACCACAAGGAGTAGTTGAGGTGATGAGCATAGATACATTTAAAGGGAAGCTGGGTAAACACATGAGGGAGAAAGGAATGGAAGGATATGTTGATGGTGCTAGGTGAAGTACGGTGGAAGGAGGCTCACGTGGAGCGGAAACCTGTTGGGCTGAATGGCCTGTTTCTATGCTGTAAATACTATGTAATAGAATAGGAAGCATGAAAAACTGGCGAAGTGGAGCAGTCGCCAATGGCTCGAGAGTTTGGTGGAAGAAACAAACAGGTTGACACCAAGAATGGAGATGACCCTGCCAGCATAGTGTTTCAATGGGGTTTCCACACCTGCTCCCCTCCTCCATCCCCAGAAATGTTGATACACCCATCCTACTTTGCAAGCACCTATTGCTAGAGAGAAAATGAGAGCTGTAGTTATGGTCTGATGTTGTTAAATTAAATGTTAATGCAGTGGACTAGAAAGATGAGGTGCTGTTCCCCAGGTTGTGTTTAGCTTCATTGAAACTGTTTAGAAGGCCAAAGCCGGAGAGTTCAGAGTGGGAGAATTGAAGTGACAGGTGATAGGAAGCTCGGTGTCACACATGTGGACATAACAATAGTATTTGGTAAAGTGATCACCTAATCATTATTTGGTTTCCCCGATGTAGAGGAAACCATGAGCAGCAAGTAGGTGCTTGGTTGGAGGAACTACATGTGATTCACTGTCTCACCTCAAAGAAGTGTTTGGGTCCCTGGGCAGCGGTGTGGGAGGAGGTAAATGGGCAGGTGTCATATCGCTTGCTCTTGCATGGGTAGGCGCCAGGAGAGCAGGTGGTGGGGGTGATGCAAGAGTGAACCAGAGTGTCACAGAGGGAATGGTCACTTTGGAATGTTGCGAGGGAAGAGGAGGGGAAGATATGTTTGGCGGTGGGATCATGTTGGAGGCGGTGGAAATGGCAGAGGATGATCTGTCGATAATTCCACCCCTTTCCCTTCTTGCGTGCCTTTTTAAATGCTGTTCATTTATAGTTCCAATTCTGAGGAAAGATTCCACACCCAAAACTCAACTGGTGATCTCTCCACAGAGTGTTACTAGCATTTTCTGTTCTTATTTTATGTTATTTGTGGCCTCTAGTAGGGCAACTAAGCCACATGCCCCAAGTCGGCGGAGTTCTTCTTTAAATATGCAGATTGGGACCTGATGATGCCATTAGGCCTCAACTGTGATTTTAACTCGGGCCTGCGTGGGGCTTTCCCTCCAGGCTGAAGAGATCTGGCATCTGCCGGGGAAATGAAAAGGCCCAAACAGCCAAGTATTTTCACTTTACTTTGTGGATCTTAAAGGAGCAGGGGTGCTTCACTGGGCCCTACAAGGAAAGTCGTGTCCTCTCCTGGGGTGGACTGCTGCCTCTTCCCCTATCTACCTTCATGCCTGATATTTCTGGAGGCTGGCATCTGCTTCCTGCCCACTTCCTGCTTGTTTCAGGCGGGAAGCAGATCGGCAGCATGTTAATGAGGCCAGAGAGTTAAAGCAGCCCATGTCTCAAATGTTTTTAAGCAAGTACATTTTGCACTTGTCCTGCCCAAAATCTGTTTGGATTTAGAGTCAATCCCATGGTTTCACCTGGCTCCTATTAAGTACACATGCCGGCATTATTGTTTATGGTATATACATAATCCATATGTGATTAAAAGACTAGATTTAGTAGTTATTCCATGCTTGAGTTACATCCTGGATCGATCGTACCCTCACTTATGATCGCTGAGCTTTCTCTGCCAGTTCAAGTGCACGCCCATGCTGCACTCTTTCCTCCAACTGGAAACAGCGGCGCCTTCAAGTTGGCACTGCCGCTCTTTGTCCTTGTGTGTTCAGCGAGCATCCTCATGTTTGTGTTGCTCTTTTGCAGCTTCCAATACAAGCCTTGATAACTGGTATGCACGTTCTTTGTCCTTTGCTTCCCAGCCAGATGCTTAGGATCTGCATCTTTCATACCCCTAGTGCGAGCCCAGGTAGATAACGGCATTAAAAAGGCTAACAGACTTTTGGGTATTATAAATAGGGACATAGCGTACATGAGTAAAGAAGTAACGATGAATTTGCACAAAACTTTTAAAAGGTATTTGTAAATTCTATAAACACACCACCGGAAGTGAAAGATTTCAAAAATCATTGAAGGAGGAGCAGCCTTGGGGATGCAGCAGCAGGAAAAGCACCCTATGTTTTCTGATGTATTCTGATATTTTACTACTGTACATTACAACAGTGACTACACCCCCAAAAAAGTACTTCATTGGCTGTAAACGCTTTGAGACGTCTGGTGGTCGTGAAAGGCGCTATATAAATGTAAGTTTTTTTTTCTTTTACTGAAGTGGGGGCTGGAAGTGATGGACTCCTGGGGACTGAGAACAGCAAGCCACATAAGAAGGTGGAGGGAGGTGGCAGAGGCATTTAGTGCAACATCCAGCACCCCATAAACTGTGACACAGTGCAGAAAGATGTTTAATGATCTCACAAGGTTGGCCAAAGTGAAGGTCCTATTTCCCATGCACCTATCCATCCCTCTCTGTGTCATTAACTAGGTGTTTAATGATCTCACAAGGTTGGCCAAAGTGAAGGTCCTATTTCCCATGCACCTATCCATCCCTCTCTGTGTCATTAACTAGGTGTTTAATGATCTCACAAGGTTGGCCAAAGTGAAGGTCCTATTTCCCATGCACCTATCCATCCCTCTCTGTGTCATTAACTAGGTGAAAGCAAACCTGCACCATTTATAAGAAACCTTGGAACAAATAATTTATCTTGGAAACTCCATACCACTGTCTAGATTTACATTGCCTGCCATAAAGGGGTTGCACTAGTCTTGAAGGAGAGATGCTAAAAAAGGAGATTCCATCTGCATGCATTATCAGATGGATGCAGACACCAGGGTGAAGAGAAATGTAATGGCTACTGATTCCTTTATCACTGTGCTTATCTTTCCTTACAAAGGAAAAGGTTTCACACAACAAGTAACTGGAGTTGAAATATTGTTTCTGAAGTTTGAATGCACAAGAAGAAGATTTGCAGCTCATTGGAAGACAAACAGCAGAGTGTGTGGGAGAGAGTTAATTAGGAGGTGCAGTGCCTAGACCAGGTTGTTAAAGGTAGTCCAAGAGAGGACACAGTTTGTTTCAGTTTCAAGTGGAATACCAAAGTATTTGAATAGGAATTGACTCAGCCATTACTTCTTCAAAGCGACATGTTTACACAGTTAATGAAGATTTTGTGCTCATTGCATTCTAGGAGATGGCTTTGAGGAATAAGAGATCCAGTCAGAGGAGCAGCCAGCCAATTCAAGCTGCATAACTCCTGCCTCATCCTCACTAACTCAGTCATGGCATCTTACATGCTCCAGCTCCTACCCAGACACACCCAGAGAAAGTAGTTATTGAGTCAGAATGGTTTTCATAAGGTGAACATAAGAACATAAGAAGTAGGAGCAGGAGTAGGCCATACGGCCCCTCGGGTCTGCTCCGCCATTCAATAGGATCATGGCTGATCCGAATCTAGACTCACGTCCACTTCCCTGCCCTCTCCCCGTAACCCCTAATTCCCTTATCTGCTAGGAAACTGTCTATCTCCATTTTAAATTTATTTAATGTTGCAGCTTCCGCAGCTCTCTGGGGTAGCAAATTCCATAGATTTACTACCCTCTGAGTGAAGAAGTTTCTCCTCATCTCAGTTTTGAAAGGGCAGCCCCTTATTCTTAGATTATGCCCTCTAGTTCTAGTCTCACCCATCAGTGGAAACATCCTCACCGCATCCACCCGATCAAGCCCCCTCACAATCTTATATGTTTCGATAAGATCGCCTCTCATTCTTCTGAACTCCAATGAGTAGAGTCCCAACCTACTCAACCTTTCCTCATACGTCAACCCCCTCATCTCCAGAATCAACCGAGTGAACCTTCTCTGAACCGCCTCGAGAGCAAGTATATCTTTTCTTAAATATGGAAACCAAAACTGCACAAAGTATTCCAGGTGTGGCCTCACCAATACCCTGTATAACTGCAGCAAGACTTCCCTGTTTTTATACTCCATCCCCCTTGCAATAAAAGCCAAGATTCCATTGGCCTTCCTGAACACCTGCTGCACCTGCATACTAACTTTTTGTGTTTCATGTACCAGGGCCCCCAGATCCCTTTGTACTGTAGCACTTTACAGTTTCTCTCCATTTAGGTAATAACTTGCTCTTTGATTTTTTCTGCCAAAGTGCATAACCTCACACTTTGCAACATTATATTGCATCTGCCAAATCTCTGCCCACTCACTTAGCCTGTCTATGTCCTTTTGCAGATTTTTTATGTCCTCCTCACTCACTGCTTTCCCTCCCATCTTTGTATCGTCGGCAAACTTGGATATGTTGCACTCGGTCCCTTCCTCCAAATTGTTAATATAGATTGTAAAGAGTTGGGGTCCCAGCACTGACCCCTGCGGAACACCACTAGTTACTGATTGCCAGCCCGAGAATGAACCATTTATCCCAACTCTTTGTTTTCTGTTAGATAGCCAATCTTCCACCTATGCCAGTATATTACCCCCAATCCTGTGATTTCTTATCTTGATCAGTAATCTTTTGTGTGGAACCTTGTCAAATGCCTTTTGGAAGTCCAAATACACTACATCCACTGGTTCCCCTTTATCCACCCTGTATGTTACATCCTCAAAGAATTCGAGCAAATTTGTCAAACATGACTTCCCCTTCATAAAACCATGCTGACTCTGTCCTATTAAATTATGTTTATCCAAATGCTCTGTTACTGTTTCCTTAATAATGGACTCCAACATTTTGCCAACCACAGATGTTAGGCTAACTGGTCTATAGTTTCCAGCTTTTTGTCTACTTCCCTTCTTAAATAAGGGTGTTACATTAGCAGTTTTCCAATCTGCCGGGACCTTTCCCGAGTCCAGGGAATTCTGGAAAATAATCACCAATGCATCCACAATCCCTACTGCCACTTCTCTCAAGACCCTAGGATGTAGGCCATCAGGTCCGGGGGATTTATCCGCCTTAAGTCCCATTATTTTACTGAGTACCATCTCCTTAGTGATTTTAATCGTGTTTAGCCCCTCCCCCCCCCCCATTGCCCCCTGTTTGTCCAGTGTTGGGATATTTTTAGTGTCCTCTACTGTAAAGACTGAAAGAAAATATTTGTTCAGCGTCTTTGCCATCTCCATGTTCCCCACCACTAGTTTCCCGGTCCCATCCTCTAAGGGATCAACGTTCACTTTAGCCACCCTTTTTCTTTTTATATAGCTGTAGAAACTCTTGCTATCTGTTTTTATATTTTTTGCTAGTTTACTTTCATAATCTATCTTCCCTTTCTTAATTAATCTTTTAGTTATTGTTTGCTGGCTTTTAAATGCTTCCCAATCTTCTATCCTCCCACTAGATTTGGCTACTTTATATGCCCTTGTTTTCAGTTGGATACTATCCTTTATTACTTTACTAAGCCACGGATGGCTGTCTTTTCTTTTATTCCCCTTTTTCCTCAGTGGAATATATTTATCTTGAATGATGTGAAATATCTCCTTGAATGTAGACCACTGCTCTTGTACTGTCTTACACTTTAATCTGTTTTCCCAGTCCACTTTAGTCAATTCTACTCTCATACCTTCATAGTCTCCTTTATTTAAGCTCAGTACGCTGGTTTGAGATCCAACTCTCTCATCCTCAAACTGAATTTGGAATTCAACCATATTATGGTCACTCATTCCAAGGGGATCCTTTACTAGGACATTTTTTATTAATCCTGTCTCATTACACAGGACCAGATCTAAGATTGCCTGCCCCCTGGTTGGTTCAGTTACATACTGCTCAAGGAACCCATCCCTAATACACTCTATGAACTCTTCCTCAAGGCTGCCATGCCCAATTTGATTAGTCCAGTCAATATGATAGTTAAAATCCCCCATGATTATAGCTGTTCCCTTATTACAAGCCCCAACTAGTTCCTGATTTATACTCCGACCAACAGAGTTGCAACTGTTAGGAGGCCTATAGACTACGCCAACTAGTGACTTTTTCCCCTTATTATTCCTTATCTCCACCCAAACTATTTCACTATCCTGATCCTTTGACCCAATATCATTTCTGACTATTGCAGTAATTCCATCCTTGATTAACATAGCAACCCCACCTCCCTTTACTTCCTGTCTGTCCTTCCTAATTGTCAAATACCCTTGTATGTTTAGTTCCCAGTCATGATTATCTTGCAGCCATGTTTCCGTAATGGCCACCAGATCATACCCATGTGTAGTTATTTGTACCGTCAACTCGTCAATTTTGTTACGAATGCTGCGTGCGTTCAGATAAAGAACTTTCAAATATGTTTTCTGACAATTTATTCCTGCTTTTACCCCTTTTACTACTTTACCTTTATCATTATACATTCTGTCCCTTCCTGACACGCTCTGGAAGCACCAAGCACTAGTGAGCATAAGGACCTGGGAGTGCAACGTACTGTTCACCAATGGAGGGTGGATAAACACCCACCATTGACTGAGGAGCCTAGGAACCCAGATCTCAGGGGTCCAGTCTTCAAAAGAACAAAAATTCAGGATCACGACCTTATGTGCATGCAGTGGAGACGGGTTTCCACATATATGGTTGAGATGGTGGATGTGGGCAGAATCCACTACACACATCTGCAGCACAGGTTTGTCATGACATGTAGAACACCCTGTTGCGAGTGACAACGCAGGAGATATCCATTGCAACAAGGTGCCAGAAAGAAATACTAAGGACATTGGTGACTTCCTGAGTGGCAACTACCACTGCTTTAATAGATACTTTGAGGTCCAGCTATAATATGGAAATTTAAAAGACTTCCAAGACTTAATTAAGACTATTTGGTTTGTTTTTCACATTGACCAACAGCACCTCTGAATCTGTACCCAGCACAAGTCACTCAAAGTTAGCAAGTCACCCAGTCCAGATGGGATGCATCCTAGGTTGCTGAGGGAAGCTGGGGTGGAGATAGCAGATGCTCTGACCACAATCTTTCAATCCTCCTTGAATATTGGAGTGGTGCCAGAGGACTGGAAGATTGCAAATATTACACCCCTATTCAAAAAAGGGAAGAGGGATAAACCTGGAACCTACAGGCCTATCAGTCTAATGTCAGTGGTGGGAAAACTACTAGAGGCCATTGTCAAGGATAAAATTAATTCTCACTTGGAGAAGCATGGATTAATAAGGGATAGCCAGCATGGATTTGTTAAAGGCAAATCGTGTCTAACTACCCTGATTGAGTTCTTTGATGAAATAATGGAGAGGGTTGATGAAGGTAGTGCTGTAGATGTTGTATATATGAACTTTCAAAAGACTTTTGATAAAGTACCTCATAACAGTCTTATTCAGAAAATAGAAGCACATGGTATTAAAGGGACGGTGGTAACTTGGGTACGAAATTGGCTAAAGGAATAAGAGGCAGAGAGTAGTGGTGAACAAATGTTTCTCTGACTGAAGAGAAGTATACAGTAGGGTCCCCAAAGAGTCGGCATTAGAACCATTGCTTTTCTTGTTATATATAAATGACGTGGACTTGGGTATAGGGAGTACAATTTTGAAGTTTGCGAACGATACAAAACTTATCAACGTAGTACATAGTGAGCATGATAGTAGCAGATTTCAGGAGGACATAGACAGACTGGTGAAATGGGCAGACACATGGCGGATGCAATTTAATGCGGATAAGTGTGAAGCAATGCACTTTGGGAGAAACCACATGGAGAGGTAGTATAATCTAAATAGTACTATTTTGAGGGGGGTGCAAGAGCAGAGGGATCTGTGGTACATATTCAGAAAACTTTGAAGGTGACAAGGCAAGTTGATAACGCGGTTAAGAAAGCATATGGGATACTTGGCTTTGTAAATAGCTGCATTGAATACAAAAGCAAGGCACAAACAAGCTGAACCTTTACAAATCTCTGGTTTGGCCTCAGTTGGAGTATTGTGTACAATTCTGGGTATCGCACTTTAGAAAGGATGTCAAGGCCTTGGAGAGAGTACAGAAGAGGTTTGCCAGGATGATACCAGGGATGAGGGAGTTAAGTTATGTGGAGAGATTGGAGAAGCTGGGATTGTTCTCCTTAGAGCAGAGAAGGTTAATAGGAGACCTAATAGAGGTGTTCAAAATTATGAGGGGTTTTGATAGAGCAAGTAGGGAAAAACTATTTCCTCTGGGAAGTGGGTCAATAACCAGAGGTCACAGATTTAAAATTATTGGCAAAAGAACTAGAGGGGAACTGAGGAGAAATGTCTTCACACAGAGGGTTGTTAAGATCTGGAATGCACTACCTGAAAGGGTGGTGGTTCCACAGGAACTTTTAAAAGACAATTGGACATGTACTTGAAGAGGACTAATTTGCAGGGTTATGGGGAAAATGCTGGGTGCGAGACTAAATTGGACAGCTCTTTCAAAGAGCCGATACAAGCCTAATGGCTTCCTTCTGTGCTGCAGGATTCTATGATTCTAAGTGGGCTGCAAGAAATGGTAACAGATGTCGCTGTCTTTCATGAGAGTGACAATTAGCCTACTTCTTTAAGACCCCATTTAATAATATCACATGAGGGAGCTTCAGATCTGAGTTCGATACCCTTTGACATTAGGAGAGAAAAGATGCAGAGGTGGGACCTTCAAGGACAGGAGTTCACTGAGACGAAAGTCACTTCAGTCCTCGAAGGCTCCATAAGAACCTCCCAGCCATCAACCTCTCAACCTGGTATCACTCCGGGAGCACCTCGTTGTAATAGAATGGGAGCTAGAGTAAGTAGGTTAGCAGGCTCAAAGGGTAGACTTGGTGAAAAGAGTTAGCTCCAAATATTTTTTGACATTACTGGAATCACTTTGAAGATATTATACTGGAAAGTAAAAAATAATTTTATTCATTTATGAATCAATTTAACTTTTATCTCTATGTTTTAATTATAATACATAATTTTATTTTACTTTTGTGATAGTTCATTATAGTTATTTTAAATTAAATTAAATGTTTTATTAGAAGCATATTATTTGTATTTGCAACAAGTTTAAATTAAAATGTAAATTTTAGTTGTAGATCAAATAATTAATTATGTGCAAGCATGCTTTGAGAAGTCTGGTTAGTTGATAACTAGCTCCAGACAACTTCAGTTATGCATTGTCCCTTTTCAGCTAATATTTAATCCCAGAGGTCTCTGGTGACCTCTTCATGTTGCCTCTTTGTTCTCTTTATTTTGAGGGAATTATTTACTTAAGGTAATTTTGGGCATGCTCATGCCCCTTAACCAGTTTGGGATAGTGGCGCAAGAGTTGACACTATCTTGTGTTCTAATCACCTTCAACTAGCTGAATGACACAAGTGCAACAACCTTTTGAAATGGTAGCCATGATGCACACAGTCCGGTGTGCATTGGTATGAAGGCTGCAGTTTGCATCAGCTGTGTTGGTGGCACCTGCTTTATCGTGATAGTGGCTGTGAAGAAGCCCAAGATCCAAATGGTGTTGTTGACTAACTGAAAACGAAAGTGTGGAGACAGGTATCAGAACTGGGAACTCTCATTGTTGCAAACAAAAGTGTTCATGTGTGTTTTTCTGAGTGTATGGTGGTGGGGTTGGGGAAGCAGTGCATGCATTTTAAAATGTGTATTACTGTAATATGATTGTGTTCATTTTTATTTGAACCACATTATACTTGTGTGATTAAGAGTGATAAAAGTCTCATTCTGTTTAAAGTGAGCAACACTGGAAATGTGATCTACTATTGTTTACATTTCTGCTATTTACCGACAATAAAACAATTTAATGTTTAACGATTTAGCTTTATAGAGGAGCAACATAAACCATTAGAAAAAAACATTGCTGGCTAGCTAATAAATAATGACTAAGTTAGATTGTTTGAACGTTCTCGTCTTACTGCTATGCAGAGTGACAGGAGTATTTTGTTGACTAATTAGAGTTGATTCCCATCACAGTTTAGGAACAATATTAATATTCATGGTGTAAGCTGTTCTACAGGAGGCTGTGCTTCATAAAGGTTACTAACATTGCAATCTTATTGATCATGCCTTGTCAGTCACCTAGGGAGTTAAGCTAGCTTGCATAAATTGAATTTTAAAAGTAACAAGCAATAAGCTTCTGGACTTCTAAGTTTGTATTCAACGTACTAGTGTTAAACTGAAGGCCCTTTACAGTCAGTTAATGTTTTAAAGCATAGGAGTAATGATGATTACTGTTGATTCCTATCTGTCCTGCTAAGAGGTTCTCGAGGGTTTCTCAGCTCAAGGGAGAAAGTCAACATGAATTTACAAAAGGTAAATCGTGCTTGACTAATCTACTAGAATTTTTTGAGGATGTAACTGGTAAAATAGATAAGGGAGAACCAGTGGATGTGTTGTATTTGGACTTTCAAAAGGCTTTCGATAAGGCCCCGCATAAGAGATTAGCGTGTAAAGTTAAGGCACATGGGATTGGGAGCAAGGTATTGACTTGGATAGAGAACTGGTTGGCAGACAGAAAGCAAAGAGTTGGAATAAACGGTTCTTTTTCCGAGTGGCAGGCAGTGACTAGTGGGGTACCGCAGGGATCGGTCCTTGGACCCCAGCTATTCACAATATATATTAATGATCTAGACGAGGGAACTAGATGTAATATCTCCAAGTTTGCAGACGACACAAAGCTGGGTGGGCGTGAATGCTGTGAGGAGGATGCCGAGAAACTCCAGGATGATTTGGACAGGTTGGGTGATTGGGCAGAAGCATGGCAGATGCAATATAACGTGGATAAATGCGAGGTTAGCCACTTTGGTGTCAAAAACAGGAAGGCAGATTATTATCTGAATGGCAATAGATTGGGAGAAGGGGAAGTGCAACGAGACCTGGGTGTCCTTGTGCACCAGTCGCTGAAGGTAAGCATGCAGGTGCAGCAGGCGGTTAAGAAGGCAAATGGTATGTTGGCCTTCGTAGCGAGAGGGTTTGAGTACAGGAACAAGGATGTCTTGTTGCAGTTGTACTGGGCCTTGGTGAGACCACATCTTGAGTATTGTGTGCAGTTTTGGTCACCTTATCTGAGGAAGGATGTTCTTGCCATGGAGGGAGTTCAGCGAAGATTCACCAGGCTGATACCTGAGATGGCAGGAATGACGTATGAGGAGAGATTGGGTCGATTGGGCTTATACTCGCTGGAGTTTAGAAGAATGAGAGGGGATCTCATTGAGACTTATAAAATTCTGACAGGACTGGACAGACTAGATGCAGGAAGGATGTTCCCGATGGTCGGGGAGTCCAGAACCAGGGGTCACAGTCTGAGGATAAGGGGTAAGCCATTTAGGACAGAAATGAGGAGGAAGTTCTTCACCCAGAGAGTGGTAAACCTGTGGAATTCTCTACCACAGAAGGCAGTAGAGGCCAATTCATTAAATATATTCAAGAAGGAGTTGGATATATTTCTTAAGGCTAAAGGGATCAAGGGATATGGGGAGAAAGCAGGGACAGGGTACTGAATTTGGATGATCAGCCATGAATGCATTGAATGGCGGAGCAGGCTCGAGGGGCCGAATGGCCTACTCCTGCTCCTATCTTCTATGTTTCTATGTTTCAATGTAAGGGAGCAACCTACTGATATGGGCATCCAGCAGCAATAAGCACTTTTGTATTGATGGGGTGAAGTGTAGTTAACCCACTGTCAACAGTTTTGAAAGATGTGACATTAAAAGGTAAATGAGGAAAGTGCGTGGAAGTCATGGGCCTTTATCCAAATGCTCTTTTCCCAGGTTGCTCTTAAAAAGTACCTAATAATGTCAGGTAGGTGGGAATACCCAGTGTGGCTACCTACACATCAAACTTTGTAGTCTGCCAAAAAAGGGTTTGTACTATGATTAAAAATAATCATGACATTCCAGTATTATTACATATTGCTGAGTATTTTATCTAAAAGCCATCATAATTATGATAATCTTAATATTTATAATAATCATTAATTGCAATAATTGTGATAAACTACCTGCAAAAATACCTTTCATTATTAAAGGGATGATGGTATTTTAATGGCTTGGTGAACAAATGTCTGGAAATTCCGATCTCCCACTGTACCGGTAGAAGATTGGCCGAGGAACCCCCGGAGAAATGGCGTAAATGTCTGAAAAGAGCTATTTACGAAGTTTCTTTGGGGTTTTCAGCAAGAGTTATGGCAAGTGAGCAGTAGTAGCCCTGCAGTATTTCAAGGCCAAAAAGTCCCAAGGTGCATTACGGAGGGGTTGGTGCATCGGAGTAAGAATAAAAGCAAGAAGTTAGCAAAGGTAACCAAAGCCAAACTCAAAGAGGTGCTTTTGTAGAGGCTTTTGAAGGGGGTGGCAAAGAGAGGTAGCAAGGCAGAGGATTTCAGAAAAGGAATCCAAAGAGTAAGAATATGGTTGCTGAAGCCAATGGTTTAGTGGGGAGAGAGTGAGTACGCTAAAGTCAAAGGCTGCGATTTCCCCTACCTCGGCGGTTTCGGTGCAGCTGGGGTTGGTGGTGGGTTGCGACCCCGCTGCTGGCTCCAGTCTGCTGTCCAAAGTAATCTTATGTTGATTGGGCTTGTTAACCCACCCAGCACATTTGCTGGCCAATTGAAGGAAGTGAGTCTGATGACATCATTTGATGACGTGTCAGCAGCCGGTTTCCTTAAAGGGACCATGCGCAAATTGATTTTGACATTTGTGCGGTCAGTGTTCTACAGCATTGAGCTGCTGCAAACACTGACAAGCACTGCACAGAAGTGCACGGCTGCACCCAGGCTCTCCCATGACTCTCTCCATATGCTTATGGAGGGAGTCACAGCACGAAGGGAGGTTCTCTTCCCTTCCCATGGGCAGAAGAGAACCTCCCCAGGAGATCAACGCAGCCTGGTTGCACATTGCACAGGCGGGCACAAGCAGAGATATTGTTAGGAGGACCAGGATGCAGTGGCACAAATCTTTCAATGATCTCAGTAGATCATGAAACGTTACTGCAAAACCACACTCAATCTCATCCTGCTATGCCACTCATCATATCCCCATCACTGTGCCTTCCCTACCCTACTCCTGCACATCCTTACTCACACCAATTTGCCTTGCACCTCCACCATCCCTCTCTATCTACATTATAAGATCCCCATCTCACTAGCCACCCCTCACACTCACCCTCATCCTAGTCCAATCATACCAACTAACAAGACACAACTTGTGTGTTTTAGCCAATGTTCATGTGAAGTTTCTGTTAATGTGCTGTCAAACACTGAAATCTTTATTTTCAACAATTTGCATTCTTGGACAGATCTGTGTGGACCTTTGGAAGTGGCTTAGTGAGTTGCTGTGAATGGTGAGACATTACGGTACCCCCCACAATGGTGATGAGTGTGAAAGGAATGGCTTGGACATTGTAGGGATGCTTTACGGTGTTGGTGTGGGGTGATGTCAACCTGCCGCATGATGTAGCAGCCAGGGTGCACAGTGTCAAGTGAAATAAATCTGGCCATGGTGAGGCCATCCCTGGCCTCCAGGCCAGCATTGTGGTTGGGTGCTGATGCCCTGTGCCCTGTGCAGCATCAGTTGATTGCGGAGAATGTTGGTGCTGCTGGTGTGCCTGGTGCTGCTGGTGTTGGGTCTGATCGTGGTAGGATTATGAGGACCAAGTTGAGATAGTTTCAAGGGCACCGATGCTGATGTAATAGATGGTAGGTGAAGTTGAGATGACAGAAGCGATCTGTCAATGGTCAGAGAGGTTGTTCCAATGAGGTGACACTGGATACAGAGTTTACTCCAAACACTAGCAAGCTGCATTAAGCTCAATCTGTCTTCCAAATGCAGTAAGCAACAGCTTCTGACCTTGGAAAGTGAACAGCTATGAGATGGGAGCTTTTATAGCACATTTGCAGCTGTCAAGTAAAGAAATGATTTCATGGTGACACAACTCCCGACCTGCTTACCTGACGTGATCCCCGAGCAGCATGGAACCTGTGGGCGACCTCTTTAAAATTTAAACGTGAGCCCAAAATAGTTTTTAAGTGGCTGTTAACAAGCTCTTAATCACCTAAATTACCTCCCCCGCCGCTTGGTGTCGGGTTTGTTCAGCGATGACAGATCTGACATCTGGGAAACTAGCGTGGCGGCGGGTTGACCGCTGTCAAAATTTTTTTCCCCCCACCCAACCCGCCACCAAATGCGCTCGCTGACCCCCCGAAAAATTCCCCCGAAGAGTTGAAGTATAAGTACTGGACAATAAAGTTGGAGAAAATTCTAGAGGTTGGTTGGGGTGAGATCATGGGAGAAATTTCTAAATGAGGATTTTTAATTCAAGGCATAGGGTAGGGATCAGTTTTGGACAAGTTGGAGTTTATGTAGGGTGGAACTCTAGAGGTAAGTATTGTTACAGGGAAAGCTTTAAGAGCTGGAAACCGGTAGTAACATAAGGTTTCCAACTCTGGTTGGATGTGTCCTTTTAGTTTGAATTTAATTTTCAACAAAATAATTTGTCGTTAATTGTGACACCGTATAATATCCAACCACCTGATGTCCCAATTTTATATCATACTAAACGTTATGATTTATGATCCAGACCTCTGTAAACATACACACCATTTGGAAGAAACATATGTATAAATAAAATGACACACTGTTTTGTAAATGATCAGATTACCCAGGCCTGTTCACCAGATTTTGGCAGACGAGTGCCAAATGGTTGAAAATCTGATCTGGGAGTGGGATTCTGATTTTCATCATTAAATCGTATCATGTCATGATAAAGAAATACATTATTAAAGTCTGTGCATTCAATTCAATATACATGCTTAAAACCTACCTCTGTGACCAAGTGTTTGGTCACCTGATCTTCTTTGGCTAGGTGTCAATTTTTGCCTGATTACGCTCCAGTGAAGCGCCTTGGTGTGATATAAATGTAACTTGCTGTTGAGTCAACTTCCATAAAATTAAGAGGCTCAGTCTACTTAAGAGAGTGACTGACACCACAAAACCCGAGAAGGTATTTACAGCAGACCTGAATTCAGAACACTTGGGATGGACTGTAATATGCTGCAGTTTCAGCATATTATCGAAAGCCTATGGACCAAGGCACAGATTGACAGGAATATAAAGTGTGGCTCTTTAGCTCTAACCAATCACTGGCCCACACATAGGCGCAGTTGTCTTGATACAAATATCTTCTTGTATCTCTGCATAGTGGCAATTTTAAAACTTATTTTGTAAAGTATTGTTTACGTCTGTGGATATGTGTAAGAAATCTGGCAAACTGCTGGATATTGGATGATAAAGCGCCAGACATAATCTTGTGCCTCACATTAATGATTTTTTGATTAGGCATTCTGAAAAACAACTTGAATCTTACCCAGCTATCAGCACCCTTCCAGGCAGGTGCAAAGTGCAGCTATTCCCAAGAAAATGTTGATCTTTAATTGCTACACTTCGATATGCAAATTTGTCTCTTGATGATTTTAAGGTTACATAACTCAGGGTCTGGAATTACGAATTACCTCTAATGCTGTGTACCTCTAGCCAGTGGTGCAGGAAATCTTTGTGTGTCTCGTGTCATTAAAAAGAGAAAATAGATGATTTGTGAATTTTTAATGCTTTGGGACTTCAATGTCTTGAAATACGAATCCAGCTAATAGATCTGCCAATTAATTTTGTAGCAGTAAAGCACACGACACCTGCTATGTGTTATTTGAACTTGAAAAGGTCAATGCCCACCTTACACCAGAGTTTAACTTTATTCTGCTTCCTTTGATAAAGTACTGACATTTGGGAAAATTATGGGTTAAAAAAAAATGTAAAGTGATTTGTGTCTATTTTACCTGATTGTCAGGTAGAGCAAGCAATTGGAAAAGCAAATGGTATGTTGGCCTTTATTACAAGAGGATTTGAGTATAAGAGTAAAGACTGCAATTATATAGGGCCTTGGTGAGACCACACCTGGAGTACTGTGTATAGTTTTGGTCTCCTTACCTAAGGAAGGATATACTTGCCATAGAGGAAGTGCAATGAAGGTTCACCAGACTGGTTCCTGGGATGGGGGGATTGTCCTATGAGGAGAGATTGAGTAGACTAAGCCTATATTCTCTAGAGTTTAGAAGAATGAGAGGTGATCTCATTGAAACATACAAAATTCTTACAGGGCTTGACAGGGTCGATGCAGGGAGGATGTTTCCCCTGGCTGGGGAGTCTAGAACCAGGGGTCACAGTCTCAGAATAAGGGGTCGGCCATTTAGAACTGAAATGAGGAGAAATGTCTTCATTCAGAGGGTGGTGAATCTTTGGAATTCTCTACCCCAGAGGGCTGTGGATGCTCAGTCGTTGAGTATAGAGGCGGAGATCAATAGATTTTTGAACATTAAGGGAATCAAGGGATATGGGAATAGTTCAGGAAAGTGGAGATCAGGTAGAAGATCAGCCATGATTTTATTGAATGGCGGTGCAGGCTCGAAGGGCCAAATGACCTACTCCTGCTCCTAATTCTTATCCCTGACTACACTGTAGCCCTTAACGCTCGTATTATGATATTTGTTACAACACAGGTTAAATGGGCATTTTTAATTTGTGTTTTTTCTGTGGAAACACCAATTTCTGTTGAATTCTTCATATCAACACAGTGTATACATTTTTCGTGGAGGAGGGTACATATTGAGAGCCTCTGCTGATGGCGCAAAGTGTCACTAGGCTTTTTAATGAGAGTTGCTGATAAAGGGCCTGTTTCTTTTGATTTTGAAGTTATCTTTTGCTGCATTTTACTCCCTGATTTTCAGGGCTGTCTGTGGCCTTTGTATTTTTTGGATTGACTGCCATTAAAATTGCACCAAACAAAGTGAATCGGAATTAATTTTGGGCTTCCAAAGCACTGCATGATTTAGATGAGGATGATGTATTCATGTGAATACAACAAATGCATTTGAAACGACACCTCCTAAGGTGTTTTGTTCGTACTCATTGCTCAGGACATGCAGTTACAGACCTCTCCACAGGTACCTGGACATGTTGTGGTAATCCTTACTTCCACAGAAATCCCTGTCCCTGAACCAGATAGTGTCTGGTGAGCTATTGTATACCAGATAGTACAACTCTGTGGTAGCTGCTCTTGTTAAGCAGAGGGGCAAAGACAGATCTCCTGTTACATGTCTAGTGGGGACTGTAAATGCAGGTCCCAGGGTAGTGCTGGGTGTGGCCAAAACACCTCAGGTATTGTTGTACTTCATTTGTTGGTCCTTCATGAACTCCTCTTCCTCACCTCAGTGATGTAGCATGTTTAGAATTCACAAAGGAGTACCCAGCATCACCTCTTTGTATGGTGTGATTTAAATGCCAACAGCATCCAAGAATAATGAAGCAACACTTTGCCAGGCAAAAAGAAATGGAGGACTACCCAGCAAAATCAACTAAGACATAGAGCAAAATGCAGCAAAATGTATTTGAAAACACCATACTCCTACTCTGCCGTCAAGACTACGCTTCTCCACTGGACTAATGATCTAGTGACTAGTGGATCATGAGTGGAGCTCGGGGCCAGGGATCGCGAGAATATCAGTGCTAATTGGATCCTGTGAGAGACAACATCATTCATGTCTGATCTGGGACCCAGGAACGAGGACGAGCCCAGCAGCGAGGTCAAGGCCCAGGAGTGGTGCAGCGTGGACCAGCAGCGGGGTCGGGGCCCAGGGAAGGTGCGGCATGGGCCAACAGTGAGGTCGGGAGGACCACAATGCATCCTGACATAAGAAAACTACTAGGCACTTGGTCTGAGTATTAAACAAGGCTTTAATCAACTGTTTTTCAACATGGAGATCTAGTTGTGTCCTTCACTAGTTCCTGTTAAAGAATGGCCTGAGCAAGCTGGGCCCATGCCCGAGTATTTATACTCTCCCTGGACAGCGCCACCAGCAGGCCGCCCAGTATTACTTCATAAGTCATTTCCACATGAATGACAAGATTCATGTCATTCTTCCCACCTGAAAGATTGGAAGTCCGGCAGCTTCCTTCTACCGAATTAATCGGACTAAGAGTAGACACAGTCGTTTGGATCTCCATTGGAGGCCGGAAGGTACGTCTCCTCAGACCGTGTTTTGGTCCCTGGGTCGCTTGGTTCGTACCGGCGGGCTAGCAGAGTGCGTGTCGCCTTGATCGACCTGAGGGGACTGGGGAGATCGTGGCTCCGGGTGCGGGCCCCCACCGGTGCAGAGCTGGCTTCACACTGCTCAGTAGTCGGTGACTGACTGGCGTCCTGGCTTCGGGTGGCCATCCCGCAGGGAGCGCTTTGTTCCCCGGGTTGATCCAGCGGAATAGCTGGCAGATCCCTTGACGTCCCGGGTAGGGCATCATCCTCAGAGGAGCGTAGGGTATCGGCGTCATTAATACGGATTCCACTATCGATTGGGTCCGTGGGACCGGTTGGGCAGGGAGCCAGATCCCGAAGTGACACTGTGGACTCCCAGCCATCAGGGTACCGCACGTGCGCGTATGTGGGATTGGCATCCGTCAGTTCCACTTTGTCAACGAGGGGGATCACTCTTAGAGGATCGGATGAATCTTCGGAGCAGCACGGGGCCAGGAGCTACCAACCATAATGGTAGGGATGTCCCATGAGTGGAGCGACGCTGGAACCCAAAGAATTGTTCGTGAGGAGTAGCGTTGGTGGATGTAGAAAGAAGAGACCTGATGGAATGCAACGCGTCATGGAGCATAGTTTCCCACTGCTGGTCTGATAGGTTGTGTGACCTCAGCGCAAGATGAACAGCGTTCCAAACAATGGCGTTGTATCTCTCAACTTGTCCATTTCCAATAGGATGATACGGTGTCGTTTTACAAATGGCGATTCCCCGTTGGGAAAGATAACTTTTGAGTTCGCTTGACATGAAGGAGGGACCCCGATCAAGGTGGATGAAATTGACCATACCGCAAAGGGAAAAGACCTGATCGAGGCATTTGATCACTATGGAAGTAAGCATATTGGGACAGGGAAAAGCAAAGGGAAAGCGTGAATATTCATCCACCATAGTAAGCAAGTAGGTGTTTCGCGTTGAGGAAGGCAATGGCCCTTTAAAGTCAATGCTGAGTCACTACATAGGCTGTGTAGCATGTATGAGTGAGCCAATCGACGGACGGAAGAATTGCGGTTTTAATTCTGCGCAAATTCTACAAGTGGAGCATGTTCTTTTCACGTCTTCCGTAGAAAATGGGAGATTTTTAGATCGCAAGAAGTGCAACATACGGGTAACGCCAGGATGGCACAAGTCAGTATGAAGATTCGTAAGAGTTGAAGTTGACATGGAAGAGCAGAATGCACACGTGAGGGTATCTGGGGCCACATTCTCTTTGTTGGGTCGATAATGTATGGTGTAGCCAAAGGCGGCTAATTCCATCCTCCAGAGCTGTATTTTGTTATTCTTGACTTTAGTGCGTTTCCGGTTATCCAGCATAAAGGCCACAGAGCGCTGATCAGTTATGAGCATGAAATGGCGACGAGCGAGAAAATGACTTGATTTACGTACTGCTTCGATGATAGCTGTAGCCTCCTTCTCGACAGGAGGATAATGGAGCGCGCTACCCTGCAAAGTTCTGGACACAAATGCAATGGGTCGACCGCCTTGATTCAAGGTAGCCGAGATCGCCACCTCCGATGCATTGCATTCGACCACGAAAGGGAGATTTTCATCGATGGAATGAAGCATGGCTTTTTCCAGTTGTTGCTTGAGGAGGTTGAAAGCTGAAATAGCCGTCACGTCCAACGGAAATGACTTCGCGTGAAGCAGGGGCTGGATCTTGTCAGAAACGTGGGGTATCCACTTCGCATAATAGGCAAACATGCTGAGGTCCCGATGAAGAGAGCTGAGATTCGTAGGAGGAGGGAGCTCCTGAAGTGGATGAAGTCGCTCCGGATCCGGTTTGATGACACCATTGCCCACCCAGTAGCCAAGGATGTTGACTGATGGTACTGATTCACAGATTTGGACTCATTTAAGGTTAAGTTGCGACGATGGAGAACGTCAAGAAATTTCTGGAGGATGGCATCATGCTCCTTCTGGTCATGACCAGCAATGGTGATATTACCCAGATATGGAAAAGTGCCCGTTAAGTTCTCCTGTTTGACTAGGCTGTCCATTGCCCATTGCTGTAGTGTTTGGATAGTGGAGTCATAGTCTACACAGTCTTCGATAAATGAGGGGATACATAATTGGCAAGCATTCGTAGCTTATTAGGAACATTCTCACCACACTCCTCGAGGAAGGTGCTGAAGGTACGATACCAGTGTTTCCGTACCTTAGCAGCTGTAAGTGAATTCGGGTCCAGGTCGAGACGGGCGGGTCTGAGTAGTTTCTCCATGATGGATTAATTACAACGTCCGAGTTCCCTTCCACAGTTTGAATCGTAGCTGTCTGTTCCCAAATCTCTCAGGGTTGCAGTTGATTAAATTGACGTAAGAAAACTACTAGGCACTTGGTCTGAGTATTAAACAAGGCTTTAATCAATTGGTTTTCAACATGGAGATCTAGTTGTGTCCTTCATTAGTTCCTGTTAAAGAACGTCCTGAGCAAGCTGGGCCCATGCCCGAGTATTTATACTCTCCCTGGACAGTGCCACCAGCAGGCCGCCCAGTATTACTTCATAAGTCATTTCCACATGAATGACAAGATTCATGTCACATCCTAGGAAACCCAGGCAAAGAGGACCTGAGGGAAGGAGGGAGGAGGACAGTAGCATTATGTGTGTGTGTGTGTGTGTGTGTGTGTGTGTGCTAGGCCGTTGTAGCAGAGCCTGGTCTCCAATCGTCTTGGATCCCCTTGCCATTGGACTAAGACCTTGCTCTGTCAAGCCCATGTGGTAGCTGGTGTGCAACGGCCACCCCACATTAAAATAATTCACACACAGGCATCTTCCACCCTGTGATGAAATATTCCATTCATCACTCATTGGTATTCTCTGCCTGTGACTGTGGTTGGTTTCAGTTTCATTTCCCTTACCTCAGTTCCGTTTCCTCACCATTGTATTGTACTGTGTGTAGGGCTCCGCCCATACCTGGCCCCTATGTAAGCTGGCCCAGCCTGCATCACATCCAGTACGGCAGACCTCTGGATGGAAGATACCTCTCCTCTGTGTGTTACCTTCTAAGTCAATAAAATTGATGTGCCTCAATAAATCCGAGACTCGATGTTAGCGAAACAAAACAAGGCTTTTATTGACTTAGAAGGTAACACACAGAGGAGAGGTATCTTCCATCCAGAGGTCTGCCGTACTGGATGTGATGCAGGCTGGGCCAGCTTACATAGGAGCCAGGTATGGGCGGAGCCCTACACACTGTACAATACAATGGTGAGGAAACGGAACTGAGGGAAGGGAAATGAAACTGAAACCAACCACAGTCACAGGCAGAGAATACCAATGAGTGATGAAAGGAATATTTCATCACACACCCTTTAAAATGAAGTTCGGAACCTGGAACGTCAGGACCCTCATGGACAACCCCAACAGTGACAGACCGGAATGCCATACTGCTATCGTTGCCCGGGAGCTCAGACGTTTCGACATTGATATCGCCGCCCTAAGTGAGACCCGGTGGGCAGGGGAAGGCCAGCTCAAGGAGCAAGGCGGTGGCTACACCTTCTTCTGGAAAGGCAAACCTGAAGAGGAACGCTGCCTTCATGGGGTAGGCTTCGCCATAAAAAATGAACTAGTTGGGCGTCTCAAAGACTCTTCTAGCAGTATAAACGAGTGCCTCATGACTCTTCGGCTCACGCTAGCCCGGAACCAGTGCGCTACGGTCATCAGTGCGTACGCCCCAACACCGGAAGCCACAGACGAGACCAAAGAGGAATTCTACTCCAGCCTCGAGCAATCCCTGTCCCGAGTCCCAACGGGCGACAAGCTGATCCTCCTTGGCAACTTTAATGCCAGAGTTGGAAAGGACACAGACCTCTGGGGAGGTATGATCGGCAGAGAGGGGGTAGGGAAAGCCAACTCCAACTGTACCCTCCTTCTGTCGAAATGCTTAGAACATGGCCTTGTCATAACCAACACCTTGTTCCGTCAGAGAGACAAGTACAAGGCTTCATGGCAGCACCCTCGCTCCAAGCACTGGCATCTGCTGGACTACGTCATCATCCAAGCGAGGGACTGCAAGGACGTCCGCATCACCCGCGCCATGACAGGAGCTGACGACTGCTGGACAGACCACCGCCTAATCCGCTCTGTCATCTCCATCAATGTAGCCCCAAAACAGTGGCGGCAACAGAAACAATGCCGCAGGAAAATCAACATTGGAGCACTCAAAGACCCCGCTAAGAAAGCCCTGTTCAACCTGCTCCTCACAACCAACCTGATGACTCCGAGTGATTCAGAGACACAGAGTGTCCACAGCACCTGGTCTGCACTCAAGGCCTCCATAATCAGTGCCTGTGAAGAGACGCTCGGTCACTCGACCAGGAAACACCAAGACTGGTTCGACGAGAACGACCAGGAGATCCAGGAGCTAATAAGCCACAAGCGCAAGGCATTCCTGATCTGGAAACAGCAACAGGACTCGAGAGCAAGAAAGCAGCTCGACAGACGCCTGAAGGCCGAGGTCCAACAAAAACTCGCAACCTAAAGAACAGGTGGTGGGTGGAGAAAGCGCAGGAGATCCAGCAGCTAGCCGACAACCATGATGTGCGTGGATTCTTTAGCGCAATCAAGACCATCTACGGCCCAAGCACCTGTGGTCTTACCCCACTGCAGGCCAAGAACGGAGAGGTACTCATCAAGGACAGACAGGCACAGTGCCCGCTGGAAGGAGCACTTCGAAGATCTCCTTAACCGAGACTCTGTCTTCAACGCAAGTGTCCTCAACACCATCCCGCAGCATGCTACCCACCACCATCTCAGCACAACCCCAGCACAGCATGAGGTTGAAAAGGCATCTGACAACTGAAGAACAACAAGGCCTCAGGAGCAGATGGAATCCCTGCCAAGGCACTAAAGCATGGCGGAGAAGCACTACTGGTGCGAATTCATGAACTAATTTCTCTTATCTGGAAGGAGGAGAGCATGCCAGGGGATTTCAGAGATGCCGCAATTGTGACCATCTTCAAGAAAGGTGACAAGTCCGATTGCGGTAATTACAGAAGAGTTTCCTGCTGTCTGCCACAGGGAAAGTCACCGCAAGCATCCTCCTCAGTCGCCTTCTCCCAGTGGCCGAAGAGCTCCTCCCGGAGTCGCAATGCGGATTCCACCCACTAAGCGACACAATGGACATGATCTTCACCGCGTGTCAATGACAAGAGAAATGCAGGGAACAGCACCAACCGCTGTACATGGCCTTCTTTGATCTCACAAAGGCCTTCAACACTGTCAACCGAGAGGGTTTCTGGAGTGTCCTCAAATTCGGCTGCCCTCAAAAGTTTGTCACCATCCTCTGCCTGCTTCACGACGACATGCAAGCTGTGATCCCAACCAACAGTTTCACCACAGACCCAATTCACGTGTGGACCGGGGTCAAGCAAGGCTGTGCCATCACACCAGCGCTCTTCTAGATCTTCCTTGCTGCAATGCTCCATCTCACCCTCAGTAAGCTCCCCGCTGGAGTGGAGCTAATTTACAGAACAAACGGTAACCTGTTCAACCTCTGTCGCCTCCAGTCCAGATCCAAGGTCATCCCATCCTCTGTCATTGAAATACAGTATGCAGACGATGCTTGCGTCTGCGCTCACTCAGAGGTCGCACTCCAAACCATCGTCAACACCTTCACTGAAGTGTACGAGAGCATGGGCCTTACACTAAACATCCGTAAGACAAATGGCCTCTACCAACCTGCCCCCGCCCCACAGTACTGCCCCCTGATTCTCTAAATCCACGACAAGGCCTTGGACAACTTGGACTACTTTCCATACCTTGGGAGCCTACTGTCAACAAGGGCAGACGTCGATGACAAAATCCAACACTGCCTTCAGTGTGCCAGTGCAGCCTTCGGTCGCCTGAGGAAGAGAGTGTTTGAAGACCAGGACCTCAATCTCGGCACTAAGCTCATGGTCTACAGAGCAGCAGTGATACCTGCCCTGCTGTATGCCTCAGAGACATGGACCATGTACAGCAGGCACCTCAAAGCACTGGAGAGGTACCACCAATGCTGCCTCTGCAAGATCCTGCAAATCCATTGGCAGGATAGGCCCACCAACGTCAGTGTTCTTGCTCAGGCCAACATCCCCAGCATCGAAGCTTTGACCACGCTCGATCAGCTCCGATGGATGGGTCACATTGTCCACATGCCCGATACGAGACTCCCAAAACAAGCGCTCTACTCGGAGCTCCGGCACAGCAAGAGAGCCCCAGGTGGGCAGAGGAAACGCTTCAAGGACACCCTCAAAGCCTCCTTGAAAAAGTGCATCAACCCCACTGACACCTAGGAATCCCTGGCCCAAGACCGCACAAAGTGGAGGAGAAGCATCCGGGAAGGCGCTGAACATCTTGGGCTCGATTTTCCAAGCCCCAAGGAGGCGGGCATGGAGGCGGGACAGCACGTAAAATTGGAGAAATTGGGGGTGGGTGGCATACCCGCCCCCATCCCGCCTCCGTGCCCTTTTGCCAGGAGGCGGGAGGATGTGTAGCTTCGGGTCCCGTCTCCTGGAGGTGGGAAAGGCTTATAATCCTTTTAACTGCCTGTTAACAGGCAGTTAACAGGCAGAAAAAGGGATTAGTGCCATTTCACCTTCACAGGTGAAGGCTTCCCGACCTCGGAGAATCCCGACCTCGGAGAACCCCGCCGGGTTGGAGGAGACGTGGAGGAGGTCTGCGCCGGTCGGAGGCACCTGGAAGTAAGGTGTAGAGGTGAGTTATGGGTGCAAGTGTGGAGTGGTAAGTATGCAAGGTGAGTGATAAGTTTAAAAAGATGTTCACTTACCTTTTTACTTCTATAGCTTTAGGGAGAGCGGACATCCACCTTGTCAATTTCAGGTAATGGCTGATGGACCCTCCGATCCATCAGACATCTGAAATTTACTTTTTTACAATTTTTTTCAGTCCTCACCACAAAAACTAATCAAACTAAAGAGAATGTCAGTGTTTGACAGCTTCACAGAGCTGTCAAACGCTGTCATTTCTTAGATAGCACGTCTGACATTGACGTGATCTGTCAGTGACTTCTTCCCTAATTGGCTTGAAAATCCCTCTGAATGGTCAGGCGAGGATGGAGGCGGGATATTGACATGACAAGCAGCAGTCCCGCCTTCAAGTCGCCTCCATTGACAAAATCCAGCCCCTCGAGTCTCTTCGCCAGGAGCAAGCAGAAGCCAATCGCAAGCACCGCAAGGAGCGCACGTCAACCCAAGCACCCCACCCACCTGCTATAAAAGGCCCCAGAGACCAGGTAAGGCCTCACAGCGTTGGTGGGAATCTCGAGCGGCAGAGCGGGGCTATAAAAGGCCCCAGAGACCAGGTAAGGCCTCACAGCGTCAGCGGGAATCTCGAGCAGCAGAGCGGGGCTATAAAAGGCCCCAGAGACCAGGTAAGGCCTCACAGCGTCGGTGGGAATTTCAGCAGCAGAACAGGGCTATAAAAGGCCCCAGAGACCAGGTAAGGTTTACCAATCTCCGGTCTGGGAACTCGGAGGGAAGGAGAGAGGTAAAAAGTAATCCAAGTGTGACGTTACCAGAAAGCGGGTAAGTGATTGGTTGGTAAGTATTTCTCCCTTTTTAAGCTTAAATCTCTTTGGTTTATAGTTTCTAAGGTGTGATATTCACCATCTAGAATTGGGGCAGAGGGTATTTAAGAATAATATTAATAAATTTAATTAATTACATAGAATGGGAGATCAGGTGATGTGTTGCTGCTGCAATATGTGGGAGCTGGTGGACACCATTGATGCTCACGGTGATCACATTTGCAGTAAGTGTTGGCTGCTCGAGGAATTCCGGCTTCGTGTTGAAGAGCTGGAGTCCGAGCTTCAAACACTGAGACACATCAGGGAGGGGGAGAGTTACCTGGACTCTGTGTATCACAAGATATTCACACCAATTAGATTAATTAATTCAGATGTAGTCCGTGGCCAGGGTCAGGATGGTGTGACTAGAAGTGAGGCAGGTACGGGGATCCAGGAGGTAGTGTTGGAGGAGCCGCAGCCCTTGCACTTGTCCAACAGGTTCGAGGCTCTTACTCCCTGTGAGGATGGGAACAGGGACTGCGGGGAGGATGAGCAACCCGGCCACAGCACCGTAGAGCAGGGGGCCATTCAAGTGGGGGGAGTTAAAAGAAATATTGTAGTGGTAGGGGATAGTATCGTTAGGGGGATAGATAGAGTTCTTTGCAGCCGAGAGCGAGAGTCCCGAAGGCTGTGTTGCCTGCCCGGTGCCAGGGTTAAGGACATCTCCTCTGGACTGGAGAGAAACTTGGAGTGGGAGGGGGAGGATCCAGTTGTCGTGGTCCATGTTGGTACCAACGACATAGATAGGACAAGGAAGGAGGTTCTGCTGAGGGAGTTTGAGCAGCTAGGGGCCAAATTAAAAAGCAGAACCACAAGGGTAATAATCTCTGGATTATTACCTGAGCCATGAGCAAATTTGGCTAGGACAAATAAAATTAGAGAGTTAAATGCGTGGCTCAAAGACTGGTGTGGGAGAAATGGGTTTTGCTTCCTGGGACACTGGCACCAGTACTGGGGCAGGAGGGAGCTGTTCCATTGGGACGGGCTTCACTTGGTCAGTGCTGGGACTAGAGTCCTGGCGGATCATATAACTAGGGCTGTAGAGAGGGCTTTAAACTAACTAGTGGGGGGGAGGTTCCTAGAGAGCAAATAATAACAATGACAACAGAGAAGGTCATAGACTTAGGTAGCAGTGGGGAAATTAAAAACCAGAGCGTGTCAGGAAGGGGCAGCAGGTATGGAGTAAAAGGTAAAGTAATAAAAAGGGCAAAAGCAGGAACTAAGTGTCACAAAACATCTTTGAAAGTTCTCTATCTGAATGCACGTAGCATTCGTAACAAAATAGATGAGTTAATGGCACAAATAACTACATATGGGTATGATCTTGTGGCCATTACAGAAACATGGCTGCAGGGTGACAATGCCTGGGAATTAAACATACCAGGTTATTTAACGATCAGGAAGGACAGGCAGGAAGGAAGGGGAGGTGGGGTGGCTATGTTAATAAAGGAAGGAATCACTGTAATACAGAGAAATGATATTGGGTCAAAAGATCAGGATAATGAAACAGTTTGGGTGGAGGTAAGGAATAATAAGGGGAAAAAAACACTAGTGGGCGTAGTCTATAGGCCTCCGAACAGTGGCAACTCTGTTGGACGGAGTATCAATCAGGAAATAGTTGAGGCTTGTAATAAGGGAACATCTATAATTATGGGGGATTTTAACTATCATATTAATTGGACAAATCAAATTGGGCAGGGCTGCCTTGAGGATGAGTTCATTGAGTGTATTAGCGATGGGTTTCTTGAGCAGTATGTAACTGAACCGACCAGGGGGCAAGCAACCTTAGATCTGGTCCTGTGTAACGAGACAGGATTAATTAAAAATGTCCTAGTAAAGGATCCCCTTGGAATGAGTGACCATAACATGGTTGAATTCCATATTCAATTAGAGGGTGAGAAGGTTGGATCTCAAACAAGCGTGCTAAGCTTGAATAAAGGAGACTATGAAGGTATGAGAGCGGAATTGAGTAGAGTGGATTGGGAAAATAGATTAAAGGGCAAGACGATACATGACCAGTGGTGTACATTTAAGGAGTTATTTTACAACTTCCAAAAAATATATATTCCACTGAGAAGAAAAGGGTGTAAAACAAAAGACAGCCATCCGTGGCTAAGTAAAGAAATTAAGGATAGTATTTGAATAAAAACAAGGGCATATAAGGTAGCCAAATCTAGTGGGAGGATAGAGGATTGGGAAAACTTTAAAAGACAGCAAAAAATAACAAAAAGATTGATTAAGAAAGGGAAGATAGATTATGAAAGTAAATGAGCAAAAAATATAAAAACAGATAGTAAAAGTTTTTATAGTTATATAAAAAGAAAAAGGGTGGCTAAAGTAAATGTTGGTCCCTTAGAGGATGAGACCGGGAAATTAATGGTGGGAAATATGGAGATGGCAAAAACACTGAATGAATATTTTATATCAGTCTTTACAGTAGAAGACACTAAGAATATCCCAACACTGGACAAACAGGGGGCTAAAGGGGGGGAGGAGCTAAACACGATCAAAATCACTAAGGAAGTGGTACTCGGTAAAATAATGGGACTCAAGGCGGATAAATCACCTGGACCTGATGGCTTACATCCTAGGGTCTTGAGGGAAGTGGCGGTAGGAATTGTGGATGCATTGGTAATAATTTTCCAAAACTCCCTGGACTCAGCAACGGTCCTGGCAGACTGGAAAACTGCTAATGTAACATCCTTATTTAAAAAGGGCAGTAGACAGAAGGCTGGAATCTATAGACCGGTTAGCCTAACATCTGTGGTAGGTAAAATTTTGGAGTCCATTATTAAGGAGACAGTAACAGGACATTTGGATAATCATAATTTAATAGGACAAAGTCAGCATGGTTTTATGAAGGGGAAGTCATGTTTGACAAATTTGCTGGAGTTCTTTGAGGAAGTAACATATAGGGCGGATAAAGGGGAACCAGTGGACGTAGTGTATTTAGACTTCCAAAAGGCATTTGACAAGGTGCCACACAAAAGATTATTGCTTAAGGTAAAAGATCACGGGATTGGGGGTAATATTCTGGCATGGATAGAGGATTGGCTATCTAACAGAAGGCAGAGAGTTGGGATAAATGGTTCATTCTCAGACTGGCAATCAGTAACTAGTGGTGTTCCGCAAGGGTCAGTGCTGGGTCCCCAACTCTTTACAATCTATATTAACGATTTGGAGGAGAACATAAGAACATAAGAACATAAGAAATAGGAGCAGGAGGGGACCGAGTGTAACATATCAAAGTTTGCAGATGATACTAAGATGGGAGGGAAAGTAGTGAGTGAGGAGGACATAAAAAACCTGCAAGGGGACATAGACAGGCTAAGTAAATGGGCAGAGATTTGGCAGATGGAATACAATACTGCAAAGTGTGAGGTTATGCACTTTGGCAGGAAAAATCGTAGAGCAAGTTATTATCTTAATGGCAAGAAACTGGAAAGTACTGAAGTACAAAGGGATCTGGGGGTCCTGGTGCATGAAACTCAAAAGGTTAGTATGCATGTGCAGCAAGTGATTAAGAAGGCCAATGGAATGTTGGCTTTCATTGCTAGGGGGACAGAATATAAAAATAGGGAGGTATTGCTTCAGTTGTACAAGGTATTGGTGAGACCACACCTGGAATACTGCGTACAGTTTTGGTGTCCATACTTAAGAAAGGACATACTTGCTCTCGAGTCAGTACAAAGAAGGTTCACTCGGTTAATCCCGGGGATGAGGGGATGGACATATGAGGAGAGGTTGAGTAGATTGGGACTCTACTCATTGGAGTTCAGAAGAATGAGAGGCGATCTTATTGAAACATATAAGATTGTGAAGGGGTTGGATCGGGTGGATGCGGGGAGGATGTTCCCGATGATGGGTGAAACTAGAACTAGGGGGCATAGTCTTAGAATAAGGGGCTGCTCTTTCAAAACTGAGATGAGGAGGAACTACTTCACTCAGAGGGTGGTAGGTCCATGGAATATGCTGCCCCAAAAAGCTGTAGAAGCTACATCATTACATAAATTTAAAACAGAAATAGAGAGTTTCCTAGAAGTAAAGGGAATTAAGGGTTACGGGGAGCGGGCAGGAATTTGGACATGAGTCTAGGTTCAGATCGGTCATGGCCCTGTGGGTAGCGGAGCGGGCCCAGGGGCCATGTTGCCTGATCCTGCTCCTATTTTATGTGTCTAATTCTGTTAGATTCAGGAGATGGTTCTGTGATAGTGGATTGGCGGTTAGGATCAGATCAGCCATGATCTTATTGAATGGCGGAGCAGGCTCGAGGGGCCGATTGGCCTACTCCTGCTCCTATTTCTTATGTTCTTATGTTCTTATGTTCAACCACCATCTGCCCCACCTGTGACAGAGACTGTAGGTCCCGCATGGGACTCATCAGTCACCTGAGAACTCATTTTTAGTGTGGAAGCAAGTCATCCTCAGTTCCGAGGGACTTCCTAAGAAGAAGAAGATGGGAAGAGTCATCCCCGATCTAGATGCTGTCTGTTGGCCATTGTGAAGCAGCTGACCTTGTGAAGTGGAGGAAGCATATTTACATCACAAGCCACACCTTGGCACTGTGGTGTAAGGAGGGAAGAAGTGACAAAAGGCAAACTATAGTTATGGGCTTCTATCTTTAGAAGGATAGATGGCCTTTTCTGCAGCAGCCATGACTAGGAGTCCTTTTGCCTTTCAGCTATCAGGGTAAAGTACATAATAGAACTGAGGTGAATGTGTAGTAGCACATTTTGGGAAAAAGTGCAGAGGAAGGAAGTACACCTTAAAGGAGTGGAGGAACAGAAAGATCTAGCGATGCATATACATCAATCTTTAATGATGAGAGAACAAGTAGAAAATGCCATAAAATGGGTTTATACATAGAAGCATTAAACAAAAAGGAAAAAGTAACGTTGAGTTTGTATAAGCATTGGTTAAGCCACAGGTGGAGTATTACGTGCAATCTGGACATCCCATTATAGGAGGAATGTAAGAGCCATTGAAAAGGTACAGCAAAGATTCACTAGAATTATACCAGGTATGAGAGGTTACAGTAATGAAGAAAGGCTTGAAAATTGGGGCTTTTTCATTGGAACAGAGAAGTTTAAGGGGAGTTGAATAGAGATTTTCAAAGTTATGGAAGGTTTTGAGAGGATAAATAGTAAAAGATTGTTTCCATTGGTTGGTGATATGCAGCAAGAGGGGAATATACTCTGGATTATCTCTAGAAGAATGAAGGGAGAAGTTAGAAGAATTTTTTGCACACACACAGTTATTAGAATAAGGAATGCTTTACCACAAGTGGCTATTGAGAAAAAGACTATAAAAAGTGATAAGGAACATAAAAAGATAAAAGGAGAAACGACGGTGGATTAGATAGCTGCACTTGAAGAACTAACATAGGCACGATGGGCTGAATGGCCTCCTGCTGTGCTGTTATTTCTACGATTCTCTGATTCTATAAACACCAGCATTTCATCCAGACCATCCAATATGCTATTAAAATTGAAATGCTACAAAACTCACTCTAATTATATGCTGAATGCTTTTGAATTGGCTTCCACCCTGAGCAAACTATGAATTGCTAATCACCTCTTGTGCACAAACATAACAGTGGTTTTGATCTCTTGCTTCTGGGATAAGGCGTCTCTCCACTGTGTTCTCGTCCATCTCATCCTGTCTCATCATTATATTCTGTCCAGAATAGGCCTCTTCTGGTAAGAGCTTTTAATTACACAGAGAGCAGGTTATGGATCAATATCTGCATTTTTAAATTCAAAGTTAAAATCCTTCAGAGTTGATAAGTTTAGCAGCTATCACACCCTGATCACTCCCTTGCGCTGTTAACACTATCATCACCACATAGATCTTCATATTCATTGCTGTTGAGCTATTGAATTTCCTCAATAGAAAGAGTTTCCACTCCATTAGTGTTTAGTCAATGACCAACTACACCTAATCCTGCAAGAATGTCAAATTTGCAGGAAGTCATCATTGTGCAACAGTCATGAGGAACTCCTGCCGCCCAGCTCTATTGAGGCAGCACAGTGGAGTGTAGGGATGACATCTGGGAGACAAGCCGTGCTTCTCACTTTGACTGGCAAACTCTCCAGCAGAACATTGTTACAATGAAGCCTACGTACCACCAGAGTGGTCATTGAGAGGACTAGGAATTCTGAAGGCAAGATTTTTTTGTCTCGATAGATCAGGAGGGGCACTGCTATATACTGTTGAGTGGGTGTCTCGCACCATGGCTGTTTGCTGTGCCCTTCACAGCTTTTTGATTGAGAAAGAACTGGCCATGGATTGGCAGGAGAAGTTGCAGAGGAACCAGGAGCTCAGCATCCGGAGGATCAGTACACCAAGGATTCCTCCATGTTGGTTGCAAGGACGTTAGTAGGGAGATCATTAATAGAACTTCCTCTTTTATTTAAAGTGGTATCCTTAGCAACATTCATTACATCATCACCCCAGCAAAGGAATGGTTTGGTTAGACATGAGTGCTGTTGAACATTTTGACAAACGCTGGAGGAGAAAACACACATCAAGTACCTTCTGTGCCTCTAAGAATCTGCTGCCACCTTAAGTCATTGAAGGCTTTTAAATCCCACAGCAACAAGTCCCCCCTGCACCACCCATTCCCCCTCCCCCCCACCCCCTAGTGGTTCACTCCAATGCTTGTACTTCTGACTCGGCAATGCATCAGATGATCCTGTGAATTCTGTCAGGGTCAGCTGTACAAATCGCTGGCAGATGTATATTGTAGCCAGATGGTGTAACAGGAGCACAAACCACAATGCGGATTTTCAGGACCAACATTTTGTTGCTCAAACGTCGGGAAAGGGCAAATCAGAATGTTCCCACTCCCAAATGAATAATGAAATGAAGTCTGTTCCCTGCACTGGAGTACACTACAGCAGGTGGCTGGCAGCAAAGAAAATCAAGCTTTCTCTATTCTACCCTTTAGCCAAGTTTATATCCAGTTTCATACTCTAGCTTGGATTCCATTGCTTTCAGCTCAATCAGAAATCTTTCGAGTGGGACCTCGTCAAAAGCTCTTTGAAAGACCAAGGGCTAGATTTTCAGTCGCTTGCGCCAGCAGTTAGCGCCTTAAGAGAAGTGTTTTTCGGGCGCTATGCGTGTAGTGCCCGGGCGCAGCGCAGTTTGCGCCCCGCCCCAAATTAAGTTGCCCGTTAGCGCCGGCGCAAAGATTAGCGCCCGCCCGGATGCGCGCGCAGAAAATTACGTCACATCCTCGTGCAACGCCCTTTGTGCGCCCCGATTCCAAACTTCAGTCGGACCGCCCCATTGTGCGGCTGGCGGCCGGAGCGTTTGGAAAAAGGAACGCAACACAACCAGCGCGGGCCCCGGGGGGCGCAAATTAAAGGGGACGTACTCTCCAGTATAAAGGCCAGCCTTTTTTCAGAAAACACTCTTGTGCAACGCATTTCTGGAGACACAACAAGGAGGATAGCTAACTGGTTTCAAGCAGCAAGAGCCAGGTATTTTTGGACTCAGGCCAGAGCGCTGCAAGTGGCCATTTGGAAATTAGAGTGTTTGCCAGGATTTGATGGGGGTTGCATGGGGTGCCAACGCGGAGCTGCAGCTCCATGTCCGTAGGGCTCGCAGACGCATTGTGAGAGGGGCAGCCCTGGCTAGAGGCAGAGGGGGCTACAGGCGTCGGCCATGTAGGCCTTACCCAGTCAGGCTATACCGCCAGCAGCGCTCCTACCTAAACATGAGTGCCGCGCGATGTGTTAAAAGGCTCCGATTCCGAAAGGAGGTGATTGCAGAGATCTGCCACCTGCTTCGCCGAGATCTGCGGCCAAAGCTCAGGTGCAGGATGTCTCTGTCGGTGGAAGTGAAGGTGACGGTGGCATTGAACTTCTATGCCACCGGCTCCTTCCAATACGCTGCTGGGGACATAGCAAACATCTCCCAGTACGGCGCGCATCGCTGCATCCGCCAGGTGACCGAAGCACTGTTCAGAAGGAGAAGCCAATTCATCTCCTTCCCCATGGCCCTGGAGAGCCAGCATCAGTGCGCATTGGGATTTTCCAGACTCGGGGAATTCCCCTTGGTGCAGGGCGCCATTGACTGTACGCATGTGGCTTTGCGGGCCCCTCTGGAGCATGGCGAGCAGTATCGCAACAGGAAGGGCTACCATTCTCTGAATGTGCAGCTGGTCTGTGACCACAAGCAGCGCATCATGGCAGTCAATGCCAGCTTCCCAGGCAGCAGCCATGATGCCTTTATCCTGTGGCAGAGTACTGTGCATGACATGTTCCAGGCACAGCCTCCCCCAAGAGG
This sequence comes from Somniosus microcephalus, assembly GCF_052327205.1. NCBI lineage: Eukaryota > Metazoa > Chordata > Chondrichthyes > Squaliformes > Somniosidae > Somniosus > Somniosus microcephalus. Next base: position 164,417,629 of record NC_140996.1, on the reverse strand, counting down.
ATGGCTACTCGGGGACAAAGGCTATCCTTTGTGCACCTGGCTCATGACCCCGCTCCGCGCGCCCAGGACCGCTGCTGAAGAGGCCTACAACGAGAGCCATCAAACCACCCGCAACATCATCGAGCTAACTATTGGGGTCCTCAAGCAGCGGTTCCGCTGCCTTGATCACTCCGGAGGAGCTCTCCAGTATTCGCCGGACCGGGTCTCCCAATTTGTGGTGGTTTGCAGCATGCTACACAACCTGGCTATCCGCAGGACTCAGGCACTGCCACCTGACGTTGGACCAGCACCTCAGGAGGAGGAGCAGGAGGAGCATGAGGAGGAGGAGGAGGAGGAGCAGGAGTACGTTCCCAGGAGGGAGCGACCAGGGCCAAGGGCCGCACGACGCCACCTTATTACACGGTACTTCTAAGCCCCCTGTCAGGGAATGGCCAGGGGCCATGAGGGAAGATGAATGCAGCCGCTCCGCAAGCCCTCAGCCGGCGAAGCCAACAAACACTAAGAAGAACAACCATGGAGACTGCATGAATAAAGATAATTTTTTATTACACAAAAATGAAAAGCCCTTCCCACATGAATCCCCAAAAACAATAAACGGGCCCCACAAAAAGCCCAACAAACGACTCACTCCCACAAACTGGGGAGGAGTCACTCCACCTTTCTTCAAACCGGGCCTCAACGTCGGCCTAACGCAAAAAATAAGCCCTCCAACAACACAACCATGGGCAAAATAAAGATGGCCACCGCCATATAAAAGGAAAGCTGCGCACACCCTCTACTGAGTGGCCCGCGAGGGCGAGACCTTGCCCAGCCTTTTGCCTCCCCTGCCCGGCCTGCTGCTCCTTCGCAAGCTCTGCCCAGTGGCTGCTGCGAGGCTGGGGGAAGGTGCCTGAGGCTCAGATGCCCTTCCGCCAGATGCCACTGGGGGGCGGCCTACACGGCGTTTGGGCCTCGAGGGGCCGTCTGCTGAGTGGCGCACCTGAGCCTGGCCACCATCAGCTGCAGCCGGTTGCCCTTGACGCCCCAGTGGGGGAATGGCGGCGACGGATGGCGCAATGTGGGCCAGCTGGCGTGTGGGATGCGCTGGCTGGTGCTGTGGCGCGGTGGCACTCGGCCGGGCCCGCACTGCAGGATCCGCAACAATCAGCCGAGGGGCGGCTTGCTGGGATGGTCCAGCGCGGCGGCTGCCCTGGCGATGCCTGCCTGAGACAGCGCGTGTGGCAGCAGTGAGTGCCCCTGTGGTCCTGGTGTGCGCGCGCATCACAGCCGTCAGGGTCTTGACGGCATCAGTCAGCATGCGGCCACTCGCGGCAGTTGCTGCCCCGAACTCGCGCACACTGGTCGCCAGCGACTCGATGGCCTCAGGCATGCGCCCCACCACGCTCATGAGCTCCGTGTGGCGCCGGTCCGAATCCTCGGCCATCTTATCCAGCTTCCGCACCTCCTCCGAGGTGAAGGTGTCCGGACTGGAGTCGCGACTCTCCCGCTGGGGAGGAGGGGGCCGAACTAGGGGACCCTTGCCGCGTTGGTGGCGGCGAGTGTGCCGAACAGCAGCACTCCCCTCTGATCCTTCCCCCCTTTGGGGGGAAGGCCGCGGGCCACGCGCACGGCTCCTGGGTGGCTGGACGCCACTGGTCCCAGAAGCTGCATTGCCCTGCGACAGTTCCTCCAGGCACTCGTCCAGTGAGGAGGTGTCAAGCATTTCCTCCTCTCCTGCGGGACGTGACTGTTCCCCCGAAGGTCCGGCTTGCTCCTCCTCCTCCTCCTGGTCGGAGGTGCTGTCACTGGCAGCTTCAGGGTCCTGGTCGTCACCAGCTGAAAGCAGGAATGCACAAGAGTAGCTTCAGAGTGAGGAGACGGCGTCAGCGAGGGAGTTAGGACTGGTGGCATTCAGCGCATTGGCGGGACAGTGGCAAAGGAGGTAGCTCGGTTGGGCCAGTGCGACGCGAGAGGGCCAAAAGGCGAGGTCCTTACCATTGCCAGGCAGTGGAGGGTCGGATACTCCGCACGCTGTGGGGACAATCACACGGGCTCCCATGAGCACACACACGCGCTCCTCCAGCCGAGTGAGCTTCTGCAGCTTGGCGCGGCCACCCCTGGCACGCGCCTGGCGATTAAACGCTACTTTAGCCTGCAAGAGAAAGGACGGGCTGTAAGTGTGCAGTGAAGCCCTGATGTAGTGTGCACTGCCTCCCATGGTGGAATAGCGTGGACAGAGTGAAGCCCTGATGTAGTGTGCACTGCCTCCCATGGTGGAATAGCGTGGACAGAGTGAAGCCCTGATGTAGTGTGCACTGCCTCCCATGGTGGAATAGCGTAGACAGAGTGAAGCCCTGATGTAGTGTGCACTGCCTCCCATGGTGGAATAGCGTGGACAGAGTGAAGCCCTGATGTAGTGTGCACTGCCTCCCATGGTGGAATAGCGTGGACAGAGTGAAGCCCTGATGTAGTGTGCACTGCCTCCCATGGTGGAATAGCTTGGACAAAGTGTAGAGTGCCGAATGGCCATGTGATGCTCATGACTGTCCCAATGCTGCTGGCTGAGGGCTGGCCAATAGGACTTTCAGCTCCCTTTGCCCATCATGTCAGGTGTACATGCAAGAATGAGGAGGAGACTGGAAAGGCTACTCACCTTCACAATCCTGGTCAGATCGTTGTATTTTTTACGACATTGTTTGTGGGTCCTGGGGGCATCGCCGGTGAACGTCACCCTCTGGGCGATCTGCTTCCAGGCTTTGGTGTAGTCGTGGTGGGTTGGATTCCTCCCACTCTCTGGGAACAAGATCTTGCGCCTCACCTCCAGAGCTGTGACCATTATGTCCAGATCACCCTCTGAGAAGCGCAGGGCACGCTGACGGGCCTTCTCTGGCGTTGCCATGACTCCCTGGGGCTGAGCAGCAGTGTTGAGGCCTCTTTGCAAGGCTGCAGTGTGCAGGGCGTGGCAGCAGACCAATTCGTCCCTTCCCCCTTTAAGAGCTGGTCGGCGCCACGGGGTCTGCTGTCAGTCCGAAAATGACCGCACCCACGCTGCGCCCCGCCTGGGCGCTATCCCTCTGGACCGCCGGCTTAGCGCCTAAAGATAGGAGTGGAACGCCTCTTTTAGCGCTCCACCAATCTCTTAGGGCGAAGCCACTGAATTTCCGGCAACGGGGCGCTACTTTGGGGCGGGCGCTAACTTCGGGCGGGCGCTAAGGTTAGCGCCCCAAAACTGTCTATACTGAAAATCTAGCCCCAAGTTAATTGTATCATACAGATTTTCTCCATTTATATTATCTGCAATGTCCTTAAAGAAGTCAGGCAAGTAGGAGCTTCCTTTTCTGAAACCATATCGACTAATTTTAAAGGTCATTGCTACAAGGTACTCCTCGAACATGCCCCTTAGAATTGTTTCATGAATTAGCCTGCTTTGGATTTGCCTCTCTTAATACAAATGAGTGTGAGGTGATGTATTTTGGTAGGAAGAATAAGGAGGTCACACACTGCTTGGATAATAAGGGCTAGAAATTCGGTGCCTTAGCACCTCCCATTGAAGGGATAATTACTAGTCCTAGCCCTTTTCGGGCAACCCGGATCAGGCATATTCCCCAGACGTTCACCTTCAACTAAAGTTAGAGATAGCCGAATTCTATAAGATGCTTAATTGGGTCTAAAGGTTTAAACTATCTCTCCCTAAAGGAAAGGAACGACTTGAAGATGTTACCGTCCTCCAGATAGCACTTTTAATAAGTTTAACTAGACTGTAACCTTCCGGATATTATGAGGGTCCGGAATACTCCCCCAGAATTCTGTAACTCCTCACCAAAGAGTGTACAGAGATTGAGTTCGCGAGTTTGATACAGAAGTACTCTGTGAGACAATTCTAAAAAAATATAGATTTAGTAAAGAACCGACATGTATTTAACAGCTGGTGATTTCAGTCGCAACATTAACAGTTCTAAAAACAAATGAGCTTACAATTCTTATTCTCAAATCTTAACTTCGTTACATTTTTACATTTCTAAGTCTTATTTCTAATCCAGGATATTCACCAAAATCAGATAAAAGTACCTTTTGATCCCCGAGACTCAAAGAGTTAAAAGCTTACAGAGCCTGCCTCTGAAGAGTGAGAGAATCGCTTTGCCCCTTTCTGCGACTTCTGGCTTCCTATTTGAAAGCTCTATTTTTTATACCCTTTTTTCAGTGGTATATCCTTTGAAGTTTTCTGCTGATCTTTTTTTAAAGTTTTTTTTCTAATTATCTCTAGTCATATCTCTGTTGACTTTTTTTCTATTCTTACTGTCAATTCAGCTGTTAACTTGCAGACTTCTGTCTCTACCTTTAGGTGTTCAAAGCTTATCATAAAAAATGGTTATAACAGATGTATTTATTTGATGCCATTCTTACGAAGTTCTCTATTCAATTCTTAACTCACCTCAGCTGGTTATAAGCAGACGTCGTATCTCCTAACTGTTCCAAGTTCAATACAAAAACCATGTGATTACTTGGTGCATCTATTGATTTCATATTTACAAAGTATTCTGTTGGTATCTTTTACTACATGTAAATTAAAAACACTTCAACTGGGGTGTTCTATGCATTTCTTAGCTACTTCAATTGGTTGTATTAAGAATTATGGGCTAGATTTTCAGTTGCTTGCGCCAGCAGTTAGCGCCTTAAGAGAAGTGATTTCCGGGCGCTATGCGTGTAGCGCCCGGGCGCAGCGCAGTTTGCGCCCCGCCCCAAATTAAGTTGCCCGTTAGCGCCGGCGCAAAGTTTAGCGCCCGCCCGGATGCGCGCGCAGAAAATGACGTCACATCCTCGTGCAACGCCCTTTGGCCGCCCCGATTGCAAACTTCAGTCGGACCACCCCATTGTGCGGCGGGCGGCCGGAGCGTTTGGAAAAAGGAACGCAACACAACCAGCGCGGGCCCCGGGGGGCGCTAATTAAAGGGAACGTCCTCTCCAGTATAAAGGCCATCCTTTTTTCAGAAAACAGTCTTGTGCAACGCATTTCTGGAGACACAACAAGGAGGATAGCTAACTGGTTTCAAGCAGCAAGAGCCAGGTATTTTTGGACTCAGGCAACAGCGCTGCAAGTGGCCATTTGGAAATTAGAGTGTTTGCCAGGATTTGATGGGGGTTGCATGGGGTGCCAACGCGGAGCTGCAGCTCCATGTCCGTAGGGCTCGCAGACGCATTGTGAGAGGGGCAGCCCTGGCTAGAGGCAGAGGGGGCTACAGGCGTCGGCCACGTAGGCCTTACCCAGTCAGGCTATACCGCCAGCAGCGCTCCTACCTAAACATGAGTGCCGCGCGATGTGTTAAAAGGCTCCGATTCCGAAAGGGGGTGATTGCAGAGATCTGCCACCTGCTTCGCCGAGATCTGCGGCCAAAGCTCAGGTGCAGGACGTCTCTGTCGGTGGAAGTGAAGGTGACGGTGGCATTGAACTTCTATGCCACTGGCTCCTTCCAATACGCTGCTGGGGACATAGCAAACATCTCCCAGTACGGCGCGCATCGCTGCATCCGCCAGGTGACCGAAGCACTGTTCAGAAGGAGAAGCCAATTCATCTCCTTCCCCATGGCCCTGGAGAGCCAGCATCAGCGCGCATTGGGATTTTCCAGACTCGGGGAATTCCCCTTGGTGCAGGGCGCCATTGACTGTACGCATGTGGCTTTGCGGGCCCCTCTGGAGCATGGCGAGCAGTATCGCAACAGGAAGGGCTACCATTCTCTGAATGTGCAGCTGGTCTGTGACCACAAGCAGCGCATCATGGCAGTCAATGCCAGCTTCCCAGGCAGCAGCCACGATGCCTTTATCCTGCGGCAGAGTACTGTGCATGACATGTTCCAGGCACAGCCTCCCCCAAGAGGATGGCTACTCGGGGACAAAGGCTATCCTTTGTGCACCTGGCTCATGACCCCGCTCCGCGCGCCCAGGACCGCTGCTGAAGAGGCCTACAACGAGAGCCATCAAACCACCCGCAACATCATCGAGCTAACTATTGGGGTCCTCAAGCAGCGGTTCCGCTGCCTTGATCGCTCCGGAGGAGCTCTCCAGTATTCGCCGGACCGGGTCTCCCAATTTGTGGTGGTTTGCTGCATGCTACACAACCTGGCTATCCGCAGGACTCAGGCACTGCCACCTGACATTGGACCAGCACCTCAGGAGGAGGAGCAGGAGGAGCATGAGGAGGAGGAGGAGGAGGAGGAGGAGGAGCAGGAGTACGTTCCCAGGAGGGAGCGACCAGGGCCAAGGGCCGCACGACGCCACCTTATTACACGGTACTTCTAAGCCCCCTGTCAGGGAATGGCCAGGGGCCATGAGGGAAGATGAATGCAGCCGCTCCGCAAGCCCTCAGCCGGCGAAGCCAACAAACACTAAGAAGAACAACCATGGAGACTGCATGAATAAAGATAATTTTTTATTAAACAAAAATGAAAAGCCCTTCCCACATGAATCCCCAAAAACAATAAACGGGCCCCACAAAAAGCCCAACAAACGACTCACTCCCACAAACTGGGGAGGAGCCACTCCACCTTTATTGAAACCGGGCCTCAACGTCGGCCTAACGCAAAAAAAAAGCCCTCCAAAAGCACAACCATGGGCAAAATAAAGATGGCCACCGCCATATTAAAGGAAAGCTGGCCACACCCTCTACTGAGTGGCCCGCGAGGGCGAGACCTTGGCCAGCATTTTGCCTCCCCTGCCCTGCCTGCTGCTCCTTCGCAAGCTCTGCCCAGTGGCTGCTGCGAGGCTGGGGGAAGGCGCCTGAGGCTCAGATGCCCTTCCGCCAGATGCCGCTGGGGGGCGGCCTACACGGCGTTTGGGCCTCGAGGGGCCGTCTCCTGAGTGGCGCACCTGAGCCTGGCCACCATCAGCTGCAGCCGCTTGCCCTTGACGCCCCAGAGGGGGAATGGCGGCGACGGATGGCACAATGTGGGCCAGCTGGCGTCTGGGATGCGCTGGCTGGTGCTGTGGCGCGGTGGCACTCGGCCGGGCCCGCACTGCAGGATCCGCAGCAATCAGCCGACGGCCGGCTTGCTGGGATGGTCCAGCGCGGCGCCTGCCCTGGCGATGCCTGCCTGAGACAGCGCGTGTGGCAGCAGTGAGTGGCCCTGTGGTCCTGGTGTGCGCGCGCATCACATCCGCCAGGGTCTTGACGGCATCAGTTAGCATGCGGCCAGTCGCGGCAGTTGCTGCCCCGAACTCGCGCACACTGGTCGCCAGCGACTCGATGGCCTCAGGCATGCGCCCCACCACGCTCATGAGCTCCGTGTGGCGCCGGCCCGAGTCGTCGGCCATCTGATCGAGCTTCCGCACCTCCTCCGAAGTGAAGGTGTCCGGACTGGAGTCGCGACTCTCCCGCTGGGGAGGAGGGGGCCGAACTAGGGGACCCTTGCCGCGTTGGTGACGGCGAGTGTGCCGAGCAGCAGCACTCCCCTCTGATCCTTCCCCCCTTTGGGGGGAAGGCCGCGGGCCACGCGCACGGCTGCTGGGTGGCTGGACGCCACTGGTCCCAGAAGCTGCATTGCCCTGCGACAGTTCCTCCAGGCACTCGTCCAGTGAGGAGGTGTCGAGCATTTCCTCCTCTCCTGCGGGACGTGACTGTTCCCCCGAAGGTCCGGCTTGCTCCTCCTCCTCCTCCTGGTTGGAGGTGCTGTCACTGGCAGCCTCAGGGTCCTGGTCGTCACCAGCTGAAAGCAGGAATGCACAAGAGTAGCTTCAGAGTGAGGAGACGGCGTCAGCGAGGGAGTTAGGACTGGTGGGATTCAGCGCATTGGTGGGACAGTGGCAAAGGAGGTAGCTCGGATGGGCCAGTGCGACGCGAGAGGGCCAAAAGACGAGGTCCTTACCATTGCCGGGCAGTGGAGGGTCGGATACACCGCACGCTGTGGGGACAATCACACGGGCTCCCATGAGCACACACACGCGCTCCTCCAGCCGAGTGAGCTTCTGCAGCTTGGCGCGGCCACCCCTGGCACGGGCCTGGCGATTAAACGCTACTTTAGCCTGCAAGAGAAAGGACGGGCTGTAAGTGCGCAGTGAAGCCCTGATGTAGTGTGCACTGCCTCCCATGGTGGAATAGCTTGGACAGAGTGAAGCCCTGATGTAGTGTGCACTGCCTCCCATGGTGGAATAGCTTGGACAGAGTGAAGCCCTGATGTAGTGTGCACTGCCTCCCATGGTGGAATAGCTTGGACAGAGTGAAGCCCTGATGTAGTGTGCACTGCCTCCCATGGTGGAATAGCTTGGACAGAGTGAAGCCCTGATGTAGTGTGCACTGCCTCCCATGGTGGAATAGCTTGGACAGAGTGAAGCCCTGATGTACTGTCCACTGCCTCCCATGGTGGAATAGCTGGGCCAAAGTGTAGAGTGCCGAATGGCCATTTGATGCTCATGACTGTCCCAATGCTGCTGGCTGAGGGCTGGCCAAAAGGACTTTCAGGTCCCTTTGCCCATCATGTCAGGTGTACATGCAAGAATGAGGAGGAGACTGGAAAGGCTACTCACCCTCACAATCCTGGTCAGATCGTTGTATTTCTTACGGCATTGTGTGTGGGTCCTGGGGGCCTCGCCGGTGAACGTCACCCTCTGGGCGATCTGCTTCCAGGCTTTGGTGTAGTCGTGGTGGGTTGGATTCCTCCCACTCTCTGGAAACAAGATCTTGCGCCTCACCTCCAGAGCTGTGACCATTATGTCCAGATCACCCTCTGAGAAGCGCAGGGCACGCTGACGGGCCTTCTCTGGCGTTGCCATGACTCCCTGGGGCTGAGCAGTAGTGTTGAGGCCTCTTTGCAAGGCTGCAGTGTGCAGGGCGTGGCAGCAGACCAATTCGTCCCTTCCCCCTTTAAGAGCTGGTCGGCACCACGGGGTCTGCTGTCAGTGCAAAAATGACCGCACCCGTGCTGCGCCCCGCCTGGGCGCTATCCCTCTGGACCGCCGGCTTAGCGCCTAAAGAGAGTAGTGGAACGCCTCTTTTAGCGCTCCACCAACCTCTTAGGGCGAAGCCACTGAATTCCCGGCAACGGGGCGCTACTTTGGGGCGGGCGCTAACTTCGGGCGGGCGCTAAGGTTAGCGCCCCAAAACTGCCTATACTGAAAATCTAGCCCTATGTCTCCTGTCTTTCATTTGATGTGATATTTATGAAGGCATATGGTTCTTTAATGTTCTGAGTTTCTGTTCGAACTGGTAGTTTTTAACACTTTAAACTGGGTATAGCTATTGTGTTTTTTCCAAACTGCAGACTTCTTGGAAACTCCAACCCTTTGCTTCAATAGGGCCATTGTTTCAGTATTTACAATGAATTCCCATTTCAAAAGCTTGTATGGTGTTTACAGCTTTGTGTTAACACTTCATCTTATCTCAGAAGCCTATATTTCTGTTTACAGCTTGTGTCGTTGAGGCTTTTAGATTTTTAAGCCCAGTTTTCATGTTTTAATAAAAACAAAATTCCGTTCATAGGATGGTGTATCTCTTGGAATATGGCTATTTCCTTTACACCCCTCTTGACCAAAAGATGAGCTCAAAACATCAGGGCAGAGTTTGGTCAATGATACTAATAAGGTTACAATAGCATATTAATTTCACGAGATTCACAATCATGTGCTACATGAAAGTTCCTTTTAAGTCATCCTAGGACAATGTTTTGCCTTATTTTAAATTGAACACAATTTAAAAGGATGATAAGTACATAGTCATGCTATTAGCGAAACAACATGTACTTAGAATGTCCACTCGGCAGATGTACGTTCCGTAGAGGTGAGTTATTCATATGAGTCAAAAAGACGTCAGTTGAAACTAGTTGAAGCTTGACATGCTGTTCCTTCGATCTGGCATGTGTACAGATGCGTGTTTTCGTAAAGGCCTTGCCAGGCACTCAGTTGATTCCTTCTTCATCCTCTGTGTCTTCCTGCTTCGTTGAAGTAACTCGTTAATCCTTCCTTGTTTTGGTTGTTGCTTTTCGCGAATCCAATTGCTGATGCGATGCCAAGCAATGTGTGGAGGAGCCGGCGAGACCTTCTGACTGACCGTTGTCAGTAATTCGATCACATCCATTTCCTGTGTCGTGCTCCAAGCTGGGTCTTTAAAGACAGTGTACGACCGCACCTTGTATTGTTCCTCCTTTTCGGTATCCCGCAGGACATCTTTTGATATTGTCTATGGAGACAGTTTTAAGAATATGCTTGCCATTCGGCTGGTTAATATGTATTTGAACTGTTCTTTCATTAATAACAAAATGTATTTGAACAGGTTTTTTCCACTTCGGCCTTAAACCAGGTTTTTGCTCGAACTTCTTTTCCTGTACCCATTCTCCTACTATGGGTTGCCATGCTTTATTTGTCAATTTTTTTCTGCCTATTTGCTTCCCTTATCCTCTGATCAATTCGATGAATCTCCTCTGTTACTTTTTTTAAATCTAACTGTCGCTGTCGGGTCAAGGACTCAGAGTGTGTAGAGGCAATAAAAGAACTATGGGTAAGCGGTGTATGCATCTCAACCCCATACATCAGATAATATGGAGTTTTAGGGGACACTGTCCCTGATGCAGATGTGGGCACATTATTGAGTGATAGCTGCACCTCTGGAATGATGGTGGTCCACTTATTCCACCTGATTCCCAACAGTTTGACCAATAGCTTTTTTACTTCCTGGCTGATTGCGGATGACGTGGCGTACTGTGCTCTAACCCAATCCCCCTTTGTTCGCAGTAGCCTTTGAAGACCTTAGATACAAAGGCTCCGCCTTGATCGGAGTGTAAGATTTTGGGTACACCAGCTACAGTAATTATATCAGAAATAGCCCTGGCAAGTGCATTTTCCGAAAGAGTTTTTGTGGGGACCAGCCAGCAGAAGGAAGTGCATCCATCTACACAAACAAGAACATGTCTATATCCCAAAGACGGGGGAAGTGGTCCAATAAAGTCAATAAAGTATTTTCCCATTGGCTCATCAGCTTTCACAGGAGCCAATGGTGGTGGCTTAATTAGTGATGACTTATTGGTTAAATAGCATGGCTCACAATTTACCATGTATGTTTTACAGGCCTTAAGCTTGCCTGGCCACCAATATAAGGGGGTCAATTTGCAGAATGTTGTTCTGGCACCACAATGTGCTTGACTTATGCCCTCGTGAGCTTCTTTTACATGCTGTTCTCATTTATGTCTCGGGGGTACTTCTCGGTTTCCCTTGGGCAACTTAACTAGTACAATACCCATAGGGGTTTCCGAGTAAAAGTACTTTGGTGGATATCCTGGTGGATTCTCTTTTGTTGGGTCTAATAGCTGAATCAGTTCCTCATCCTGATTAGCTGCCCGTTCTGCCCTAGTGATTACACTTACATTGGCAGGCCCCTCTCGAGGAGGTGTCATGCAGACCGAATGTTTCGCTTGTTCGTCTGCAAGGCTGTTTCCTTTTGAGTGTACTGTCCCAGTGGTATGCCCATTTACATGAATCACCTGACAATTCTTTTTCTTCATTCTCGAATGGAGAATATCTTCCCACAATGACTTATGTTTTATGGGTTTACCCTTATGATTGGTAAAATTTGTTTGTTCCCAGAAAACTAGATCTTGGTTATATCCTCTTTTACAGTAGGCACTATCCGTGCAGATTTTTCTAAAGCATACCGTAATGCTGCGGCTTCAGTATGTTGTGCTGTCTTATGGCCAAGGGGTATAGACAGTAATTCTTCTGGATAAAAAGAATAGGAATCTCGAAAAGTCCCTACTACTATCCCCATCCCAGCTGAGGATTGTTGGGATGTCCCTTTTTTAATCGTCATTGATGATCCATCACTGTAAATAACTTGATGGTATTATGTAAGTGGTCTCATAGGTATTTGCCTGATTCCCTCCTCCGTATCATCATCCTCCATGATGGGGAGATGCTCTATCTTTCCACATTGATTTGGATGGCATTGTAGATAAGAGTAGTATCTATTAATAAGCTGCTTGAAGAGGTCTAGGCAATTTCGATCAAGCTGTGTTTGAACATATATTTTCCTGTGATCCTGGTCTGTGGATGCTTCTACAGGTCTGGTTGAAATTTTAAGGTAATGTTTCATGCCTGGATGTCCTATAATGAGGGAACAGGCCAATTGTGGTACCAGTCCTACATCTAGGGTCACTGAGATTCCATATATAGTAATAGGTATTTTGTAAAAATTAATTATTTTGGTTTTGTCTTGTGTGAATCCCCCTAATTATTTTTTACAAATTGGGCTTCCCAAATCTGTCCACATAGTTTTTATAATTGCAGGATCTATTACAGTGTAATCAGCTCCCGTATCAAACAGGGCCTTCACTTGTGTGTTTGTGGGCAAGGTTGCCAAGGCATAGGGGAACTCAAGAGGCCCTGGCTGGGTGCCAGGCCTCCAATCCTGGGATTGTTCATCCTCAGGATGCTGAGTTTCATTTGCTGCTTTGTCTTTAATTATTTCAACTGATTTTTGTTCCTCCCTCTTGGGAGTTTCATGTTTTCCAGATCCCTGAGGGGGTTTGTCGGACCGTTTATTATCTTGACGATCCTCCTGTTGGGGTGGACATTGGTTCTGCCGGGAATCTATTTGATCCCAATTTCGGTTTTCTCGCCCTCCCATGGCTCTCTGATCGTTTTGGCCAGTGTAAAAGCTGTCCCCATAGGGAGTCCACTGTCCTTCACTTTCCTTTCGAGGTCTAGCCCCTCGCCTATTCCATCTTTCTGGGGAGAAATCTTTCTCGTATTGTGGGCGAGTTGGGGGTGTAAACCTTCTGGAATACCCTCTTGGGGGTTCCGAGCCACGAGTTTGTGCCTGGGCGGGGTGGACTTGAGACTTGGGTCTATACAGTCCTTGTTTCTGAGTACCAAAGGTACCTTCTCCGGGTTTTTTATCCCTAGTTTCTGATCTCATTATAGGTTTAGTTTGGGGTAGACCTAAGAGGTCATGATTTAATTGGATAATGCGATTGACATTGGCCCAGAAATTCGGGTCGGTGGCTTCCCGTGGGTGCAAGCCTCCGACCTGCACTTACCTAACACGTCGGCCGTTGTGCTGTGGGCCCGCGTGGGATTCCGATCCTGGGCTTCCTCCAACTGCCGGCGCGTAGTGCTTGCGTATCCCAGGGGCGCAGTTAGTTCGAAGTGTCCCCTGGGATCATGTGGGCCAAGGAGAGCCAATGATAGCAGGGAATGCCCATTCATAAATTTGACAGGAAGAGCTGGCAAAACTATAAATACAAATCAGCCCCAAAACATAACTAAAACTTCAAATAATTTTTTTTTTAAATCACATTTTTAAAATAACTATAAATTACATAAAATAACTATTAGAAACAATAATTTAAATTTTTGAAAAAATGAATTACAGTTTCTAATGGGACTAAAAATAAACTTACCTTTCTTTAAAGTATTTAAAAATAATAAACCTGTGGGAAAAATGTTTTAATTTTACTTAATTCACCACTTACCTTGTTAAAAGCAAGCCTTGGGACTGCTTTTTAAAAGTGTAACTGCTGGAGACTTACTCTCCCGGAGAAAGCTGCAAAAAAACCTTAAGTTCCAGGCGCACGCACTGCCTCTCCGGCGCAAGCATTTGACTTGTGAACACCTTCCTTTAAGGGAACGGAAGTTCCGGTTTCCCGCGCATGCGCAGTGCATGTATGAAACTGACACTTTCATTGGGCCTACGTGTGAGTACCCAGCGTGTACTCACCCATGGGGACCCGAATTTCTGGGCCAATATCCCATCTTTGTTGGTTATCTTGATAATTTTTTTGAGCATCCTCACAGGCAAGTTTGAGGGCTGTATTTTGGTACTGATTTGCCAGGCAACTGTGGACAATGTCCCAGTTATCCTGTGTAAGTACTTTGCCTATTCTGTTGGCAGCTACCAGCCCTTTAGTTGTGGCTGTATTGTGGCTGTATTAGAGTATTTCCTTGATGGAACCCATTACATGCCCTCCCGGAGTTGCCATGAGAACATAAGCGTATATTTGAACCCAGTTGTTACACTGGTTTAATGGGGGTATGTGGTGATTATTCTTGTTTTATAAGAAGCATTGTAATTGGTTGCCTGTTTTCCTGCCTTGAGATATATGCTGTAAACTTATTGGTTAGTTGATTCCATGTGACCTGTGGTGGCCATCTTAAATTCAGTTCTCTACAGCTTGGTTGAGACTGGGTGCTTAACATGTACTGCTGGTTTTCTAAGGTTAATAAAGCCTAGCTTTTGAAAGGCAAGCTACTCTTTATTTCAATTTATTAACCTTTTGCTATAATGGAACGATATCTTCGACCGGAACGATTTAATGCTGACCCTAATTCTGCAGGAGTGGATGATCAATGGAAACATTGGTGTCATACATTTAAAAACTTTTTGGGCGTGTTGGATCAGCAATCTCTGAATAAGTTGGATATACTAATCAACTACATTGCTCCGGATGTGTATAAGTATATTTTGGACTGTGAAACTTATGAATTGGCTATTGCTACGTTGGAATTTTTTTTTGTTAAACCCAAAAATGAGGTATTTGCACATCACCTTTTATCTGCCCGTAGGCAGCAGGCGGGAGAATCCTTGGATGCTTATTTACAAGCACTCCGGCGCCTTGGTGCTAACTGTAATTATAAGGCCGTGTCTGCAGAAGAACATAAGGAAGAGTCGGTACGGGATGCATTTATTAATGGATTACTGTCTAGATCAATTCGTCAGCGGATATTAGAAAATAAGACCTTGGATCTTAAGAGTGCTTTTGAGCAAGCCTCTACATTGGATTTGGCTCAGAGAAGTTCGGATCCTTATGCTCTTTTTGATCGGCCTGCGACCGTGGTTTCGGCAGTTCCGGATGAAAGGGAGTCACGTGGATTTAATAGGAGTGGTTTACCAGGTTCCGAAACAGTTTCTACTTCGGCAGCTGTTGCCTCTAGGATTCAGAAGTGTTATTTTTGCGGGAACGCCCGGCACCCCCGTCTGAAGTGCCCTGCCCGGGAGGCTGTGTGTAGTAAATGCGGCAAGGGAGGTCATTATGCACGTGTTTGCAAATCGGTTGCCTCCTCTGCGACCGTTCAGCCTTTAGATAGGGCGTTTATTGCATCAGTTTCTGCCGCCTTTTCCCATGGCCTAAACAAAGCTATAGTTATGGCCCAAGTTAATGGGTTAGAAATGAAGGCCCTTATAGATACGGGCAGTACTGAGAGCTTTATAAGTCTTCAGTTTGTGAGGGAGAAGCGTTTGAAAATTTCGCCTGCTTCCTATCAGGTGTGTATGGCTCAGACGACTCTCACCTCACAAGTAGCTGGTTGTTGCCTTGTGAAATTAATTCTCCTAGGTAATACGTATACTGATATACGCCTATCCATTCTGCCTAATCTCTGTGCGGACATTTTGATTGGTCATGATGTGCTTCAATTACATGAGTCCCTCAGTCTTTCTTTTGGAGGAACTAAGCCACCTTTGTCTATTTGTGGATTAACTTCTTTATTCATTTCTCCATTATCACTTTTTTCCAATTTGATGCCGGACTGTAAGTCAATTGCTACCAAGTCAAGAAGGTATAGCAGTCAGGATAAAGAATTTATTAATTCTGAAGTTCAACGTCTTTTATCGGAAGGAATCATTGAACCTAGTTTTTCGCCCTGGCGGGCACAGGTAGTTGTCACCACTAATGAGAGACATAAGAAGCGAATGGTGATAGACTACTCTCAAACTATTAACAGGTATACTCAATTAGATGCGTACCCCCTGCCTAAGATTGATGAGCTTATCAATAAAGTATCTCAATATAAGGTTTTTAGCACTATTGACCTAAAGAGTGCTTATCATCAGATTCCTATCGCTAAGAGGGACAAACCATATACGGCCTTTGAAGCTGGCGGAAAGCTGTACCAGTTTTGCCGAGTACCATTCGGTGTTACTAACGGTGTCGCCTGTTTTCAACGGGCAATGGATGCTTTTATAAGTGATAACTCTCTCTCTGACACCTTCTCATATTTAGATGACATCACGGTGTGTGGTAAATCAAGGGTGGAGCACGATTTTAATCTAGAAAGATTCCTTCAAGTTGCGGAAAAAGTTGGCTTAACTTTCAATAAAGAGTAGTGTATCTTTTCGACCACCGAGGTAAATTTACTGGGGTATATTATCTCGGGAAACAAGGTTAAACCAGATCCAGAACGGCTGCGACCACTGATTGAGTTACCTTGCCCTACTAATTCTAAGGCCTTGCAACGAGTTGTTGGACTGTTTTCTTATTATTCTAATTGGATTGCAAACTTCTCGCAGAAGATCCGGCCCCTTATTTGGGTTACAACATATCCTCTATCATGGGAGGCCAGGATGTGTTTTGATAATCTTAAAAAGGATATCCTTGGAGCAGTTGTGCATTCTATTGATGAGCAGGTTCCCTTTGTGATTGAGACGGACGCTTCCGATTTTGCAATTGGGGCTACCCTGAACCAAAATGGAAGACCTGTGGCCTTTTTCTCACGTACTCTGAGCAATAGTGAGCAGAGACATTCATCAATAGAGAAAGAGGCGTACGCAATAGTAGAAGCACTGCGTAAATGGAGACATTATTTATCTGGGCGACATTTTACGTTAGTAACTGACCAAAAATCTGTGTCCTTCATGTTTGATGTCAAACATTTTGGAAAGATTAAGAATGATAAAATAATGAGGTGGAGGATCGAGTTGGCATGCTATCATTTTGATATAGTCTATCGTCCGGGGAAGGATAATGTTGCCGCTGATGCGCTGTCGAGGGCTTATTGTTCTGTGCTTCACGGAGATATGCTTATTAATCTTCATAATGCTTTGTGCCATCCTGGTGTTACGAGGATGATACACTTCGTACGCAGTAAGAATTTGCCCTTTTCAGTTGAAGACGTCAAGCAGATGACTTCGTCATGCTCTGTCTGCGCCCGGTGTAAACCGAATTTCTTTAAGCCTCAACGAGCTCATCTTATAAAGGCTACTTCTCCCTTTGAACGCCTGAGCATTGATTTTAAAGGGCCTCTTCCTTCAACGACTCAGAATCGATATATATTTACTGTTGTGGATGAGTTTTCAAGGTTCCCTTTTGCTTTTCCTTGTGCAGATGTATCAGCTGCTACAGTTATTAAATGTCTGACTCAACTTTTTGTCATCTTTGGGATGCCTGCGTATATCCATTCGGATCAGGGAAGTTCTTTTATGTCTTCCCAGTTGAAGGAATACCTCCAGAGTCGGGGAATTTCTACTAGCAGAACTACCCCGTATAATCCCCAGGGTAATGGACAGTGCGAACGATACAATGGGGTGATCTGGAAGGCAGTTATGTTGGCTTTGACATTCCGGAACCTTAAGAATACACAGTGGGAAATGGTACTGCCTGATGCCCTGCATTCCATTAGATCATTGCTTTCAACGGCTACTAATGTGACCCCCCATGAAAGGCTCTTCAACTATCCGCGGAGATCCTCTACGGGATATTCGGTACCTTCATGGCTTACTATGCAGGGACCTGTGCTGCTCCGACGCCATGTTAGACTGTCAAAGTATGATCCTTTAGTGGAGGAGGTGGAGCTATTGGAGGCAAATTCCCAATATGCTCATATTCGATTCCAAGATGGGAAAGAAAGTACGGTTTCAGTTAAAGACTTAGGGCTAGATTTTCAGTATAGACAGTTTTGGGGCGCTAACCTTAGCGCCCGCCCGAAGTTAGCGCCCGCCCCAAAGTAGCGCCCCGTTGCCGGAAATTCAGTGGCTTCGCCCTAAGAGATTGGTGGAGCGCTAAAAGAGGTGTTCCACTCCTATCTTTAGGCGCTAAGCCGGCTGTCCAGAGGGATAGCGCCCAGGCGGGGCGCAGCGCGGGTGCGGTCATTTTTGGACTGACAGCAGACCCCGTGGCGCCGACCAGCTCTTAAAGGGGGAAGGGACGAATTGGTCTGCTGCCACGCCCTGCACACTGCAGCCTTGCAAAGAGGCCTCAACACTGCTGCTCAGCCCCAGGGAGTCATGGCAACGCCAGAGAAGGCCCGTCAGCATGCCCTGCGCTTCTCAGAGGGTGATCTGGACATAATGGTCACAGCTCTGGAGGTGAGGCGCAAGATCTTGTTCCCAGAGAGTGGGAGGAATCCAACCCACCACGACTACACCAAAGCCTGGAAGCAGATCGCCCAGAGGGTGACGTTCACCGGCGATGCCCCCAGGACCCACAAACAATGTCGTAAAAAATACAACGATCTGACCAGGATTGTGAAGGTGAGTAGCCTTTCCAGTCTCCTCCTCATTCTTGCATGTACACCTGACATGATGGGCAAAGGGAGCTGAAAGTCCTATTGGCCAGCCCTCAGCCAGCAGCATTGGGACAGTCATGAGCATCACATGGCCATTCGGCACTCTACACTTTGTCCAAGCTATTCCACCATGGGAGGCAGTGCACACTACATCAGGGCTTCACTCTGTCCACGCTATTCCACCATGGGAGGCAGTGCACACTACATCAGGGCTTCACTGCGCACTTACAGCCCGACCTTTCTCTTGCAGGCTAAAGTAGCGTTTAATCGCCAGGCGCGTGCCAGGGGTGGCCGTGCCAAGCTGCAGAAGCTCACTCGGCTGGAGGAGCGCGTGTGTGTGCTCATGGGAGCCCGTGTGATTGTCCCCACAGTGTGCGGAGTATCCGACCCTCCACTGCCCGGCAATGGTAAGGACCTCGTCTTTTGGCCCTCTCGCGTCGCACTGGCCCATCCGAGCTACCTCCTTTGCCACTGTCCCACCAATGCGCTGAATGCCACCAGTCCTAACTCCCTCGCTGACGCCGTCTCCTCACTCTGAAGCTACTCTTGTGCATTCCTGCTTTCAGCTGGTGACGACCAGGACCCTGAAGCTGCCAGTGACAGCACCTCCGACCAGGAGGAGGAGGAGGAGCAAGCCGGACCTTCGGGGGAACAGTCACGTCCCGCAGGAGAGGAGGCAATGCTTGACACCTCCTCACTGGATGAGTGCCTGGAGGAACTGTCGCAGGGCAATGCAGCTTCTGGGACCAGTGGCGTCCAGCCACCCAGGAGCCGTGCGCGTGGCCCGCGGCCTTCCCCCCAAAGGGGGGAAGGATCAGAGGGGAGTGCTGCTGATCGACACACTCGCCGTCACCAACGCGGCAAGGGTCCCCTAGTTCGGCCCCCTCCTCCCCAGCGGGAGAGTCGCGACTCCAGTCCGGACACCTTCACCTCGGAGGAGGTGCGGAAGCTGGATAAGATGGCCGAGGATTCGGACCGGCGCCACACGGAGCTCATGAGCGTGGTAGGGCGCATGCCTGAGGCCATCGAGTCGCTGGCGACCAGTGTGCGCGAGTTTGGGGCAGCAACTGCCGCGAGTGGCCGCATGCTGACTGATGCCGTCAAGACCCTGGCGGCTGTGATGCGCGCGCACACCAGGACCACAGGGGCACTCACTGCTGCCACACGCGCTGTCTCAGGCAGGCATCGCCAGGGCAGCCGCCGCGCTGGACCATCCCAGCAAGCCGCCCCTCGGCTGATTGTTGCCGATCCTGCAGTGCGGGCCCGGCCGAGTGCCACCGCGCCACAGCACCAGCCAGCGCATCCCAGACGCCAGCTGGCCCACATTGTGCCATCCGTCGCCGCCATTCCCCCACTGGGGCGTCAAGGGCAAGCGGCTGCAGCTGATGGTGGCCAGGCTCAGGTGCGCCACTCAGCAGACGGCCCCTCGAGGCCCAAATGCCGTGTAGGCCGCCCCCCAGCGGCATCTGGTGGAAGGGCATCTGAGCCTCAGGCGCCTTCCCCCAGCCTCGCAGCAGCCACTGGGCAGAGCTTGCGAAGGAGCAGCAGGCCGGGCAGGGGAGGCAAAAGGCTGGGCAAGGTCTCGCCCTCGCGGGCCACTCAGTAGAGGGTGTGGGCAGCTTTCCTTTTATATGGCGGTGGCCATCTTTATTTTGCCCATGGTTGTGTTGTTGGAGGGCTTATTTTTTGCGTTAGGCCGACGTTGAGGCCCGGTTTGAAGAAAGGTGGAGTGACTCCTCCCCAGTTTGTGGGAGTGAGTCGTTTGTTGGGCTTTTTGTGGGGCCCGTTTATTGTTTTTGGAGATTCATGTGGGAAGGGCTTTTCATTTTTGTGTAATAAAAAATTATCTTTATTCATGCAGTCTCCATGGTTGTTCTTCTTAGTGTTTGTTGGCTTCGCCGGCTGAGGGCTTGCGGAGCGGCTGCATTCATCTTCCCTCATGGCCCCTGGCCATTCCCTGACAGGGGGCTTAGAAGTACCGTGTAATAAGGGGGCGTCGTGCGGCCCTTGGCCCTGGTCGCTCCCTCCTGGGAACGTACTCCTGCTCCTCCTCCTCCTCCTCCTCCTCATGCTCCTCCTGCTCCTCCTCCTGAGGTGCTGGTCCAACGTCAGGTGGCAGTGCCTGAGTCCTGCGGATAGCCAGGTTGTGTAGCATGCAGCAAACCACCACAAATTGGGAGACCCGGTCCGGCGAATACTGGAGTGCTCCTCCGGAGCGATCAAGGCAGCGGAACCGCTGCTTGAGGACCCCAATAGTTAGCTCGATGATGTTGCGGGTGATTTGATGGCTCTCGTTGTAGGCCTCTTCAGCAGCGGTCCTGGGCGCGCGGAGCGGGGTCATGAGCCAGGTGCACAAAGGATAGCCTTTGTCCCCGAGTAGCCATCCTCTTGGGGGAGGCTGTGCCTGGAACATGTCATGCACAGTACTCTGCCGCAGGATAAAGGCATCGTGGCTGCTGCCTGGGAAGCTGGCATTGACTGCCATGATGCGCTGCTTGTGGTCACAGACCAGCTGCACATTCAGAGAATGGTAGCCCTTCCTGTTGCGATACTGCTCGCCATGCTCCAGAGGGGCCCGCAAAGCCACATGTGACAGTCAATGGCGCCCTGCACCAAGGGGAATTCCCCGAGTCTGGAAAATCCCAATGCGCGCTGATGCTGGCTCTCCAGGGCCATGGGGAAGGAGATGAATTGGCTTCTCCTTCTGAACAGTGCTTCGGTCACCTGGCGGATGCAGCGATGCGCGCCGTACTGGGAGATGTTTGCTATGTCCCCAGCAGCGTATTGGAAGGAGCCGGTGGCATAGAAGTTCAATGCCACCGTCACCTTCACTTCCACCGACAGAGACGTCCTGCACCTGAGCTTTGGCCGCAGATCTCGGCGAAGCAGGTGGCAGATCTCTGCAATCACCTCCTTTCGGAATCGGAGCCTTTTAACACATCGCGCGGCACTCATGTTTAGGTAGGAGCGCTGCTGGCGGTATAGCCTGACTGGGTAAGGCCTACGTGGCCGACGCCCGTAGCCCCCTCTGCCTCTAGCCAGGGCTGGCCCTCTCACAATGCCTCTGCGAGCCCTACGGACATGGAGCTGCAGCTCCGCGTTGGCACCCCATGCAACCCCCATCAAACCCTGGCAAACACTCTAATTTCCAAAAGGCCACATGCAGCGCTCTGGCCTGAGTCCAAAAATACCTGGCTCTTGCTGCTTGAAACCAGTTAGCTATCCTCCTTGTTGTGTCTCCAGAAATGCGTTGCACAAGAGTGTTTTCTGAAAAAAGGCTGGCCTTTATACTGGAGAGTACGTCCCCTTTAATTTGCGCCCCCCGGGGCCCGCGCTGGTTGTGTTGCGTTCCTTTTTCCAAACGCTCCGGCCGCCAGCCGCACAATGGGGCGGTCCGACTGAAGTTTGGAATCGGGGCGCACAAAGGGCGTTGCACGAGGATGTGACGTCATTTTCTGCGCGCGCATCCGGGCGGGCGCTAAACTTTGCGCCGGCGCTAACGGGCAACTTAATTTGGGGCGGGGCGCAAACTGCGCTGTGCCCGGGCGCTACACGCATAGCGCCCGAAAATCACTTCTCTTAAGGCGCTAACTGCTGGCGCAAGCGACTGAAAATCTAGCCCTTAGCTCCTTGTGGTGGCCAGCCCTCTCCTGAGGACATTAACAATAGCCATAATTCAGATAATGTTGATGTCGTCACAGATACTACGAACATTTCCAATCCTGTTGCAGACACTTAAAATTCTCTCAGCCTGCCCCCGATGGATGTTCATGACCCTCCCAGTCTACCTTCTAATGGGACTTCCAATCCGGAAACCGTTGATAATCGGGATATTGATAGCCTCCCTGCAGAAGATATTTCTGTGTCTCCTGGTGTGGGAGGGCAAGGAACTCCACCAAGGCTAAGAAGGTCGACACGAACAAGATATCCGGTCGACCAATTAAAAATGGACTTTTAAAATAATTAATAATTTAATAGTAAAATTTTAAAATTGTTGAAGGCATTATACATGTATTGCTCTAGTCATAAATAACGAATTGTAAACTGTAAAGGCTACCTAGGTTGAAGTATATTTTAAAAGGAGGGGTGAATGTGGTGATTATTCTTGTTTTATAAGAAGCATTGTACTTGGTTGCCTGTTTTCCTGCCTTGAGATATATGCTGTAAACTTATTGGTTAGTTGATTCCATGTGACCTGTGGTGGCCATCTTAAATTCAGTTCTCTACAGCTTGGTTGAGACTGGGTGCTTAACATGTACTGCTGGTTTTTTAAGGTTAATAAAGCCTAGCTTTTGAAAGGCAAGCTACTCTTTATTTCAGGGTATTAAGCCTGAACTTAGTATCATTTGCAGTAATTGCCTCAGGTGTTGGGCATTCCAATCTTGGCAACAGGTTTCCAATTTATCAAGGTTAGTTAAAACCCAGCAGATTTTTTCCTGGCTGGTGTTTCCCGGTCTACTACACATTGTGCAGATAGAGCTCAGGTTTACTTAAGAACATAAGAACATAAGAACATAAGAAATAGGAGCAGGAGTAGGCCAATCGGCCTCTCGAGCCTGCTCCGCCATTCAATAAGATCATGGCTGATCTGATCCTAACCGCCAATCCACTATCACAGGACTATCTCCTGAATCTAACAGAATTAGACACACGAAACAGGAGCAGGATCAGGCTACACGGCCCCTGGGCCCGCTCCGCTACCCACAGGGCTATGACCGATCTGAACCTAGACTCATGTCCAAATTCCTGCCCGCTCCCCGTAACCCTTAATTCCCTTTTCTTCGAGGAAACTGTCTATTTCTGTTTTAAATTTATGTAATGATGTAGCTTCGACAGCTTTTTGGGGCAGCATATTCCATGGACCTACCACCCTCTGAGTGAAGTAGTTCCTCCTCATCTCAGTTTTGAAAGAGCAGCCCCTTATTCTAAGACTATGCCCCCTAGTTCTAGTTTCACCCATCATCGGGAACATCCTCCCCGCATCCACCCGATCCAACCCCTTCACAATCTTATATGTTTCAATAAGATCGCCTCTCATTCTTCTGAACTCCAATGAGTAGAGTCCCAATCTACTCAACCTCTCCTCATATGTCCATCCCCTCATCCCCAGGATTAACCGAGTGAACCTTCTTTGTACTGACTCGAGAGCAAGTATGTCTTTTCTTAAGTATGGACACCAAAACTGTATGCAGTATTCCAGGTGCGGTCTCACCAATACCTTGTACAACTGAAGCAATACCTCCCTATTTTTATATTCTATCCCCCTAGCAATGAAAGCCAACATTCCATTGGTCTTCTTAATCACTTGCTGCACCTGCATACTAACCTTTTGAGTTTCGTGCACCAGGACCCCCAGGTCCCTTTGTACTTCAGTACTTTCCAGTTTCTTGCCATTAAGATAATTACTTGCTCTATGATTTTTCCTGCCAAAGTGCATAACCTCACACTTTCCAGTATTGTATTCCATCTGCCAAATCTCTGCCCACTTACTTAGCCTGTCTATGTCCCTTTGCAGGTTTTTTATGTCCTCACTCACTACTTTCCCTCCCATCTTAGTATCATCTGCAAACTTTGATATGTTACACTCGGTCCCCTCCTCCAAATCGTTAATATAGATTGTAAAGAGTTGGGGACCCAGCACTGACCCCTGCAGAACACCACTGGTTACTGATTGCCAGTCTGAGAATGAACCATTTATCCCAACTCTCTGCCTTCTGTTAGATAGCCAATCCTCTATCCATGCCAGAATATTACCCCCAATCCCGTGATTTTTTATCTTAAGCAATAATCTTTTGTGTGGCACCTTGTCAAATGCCTTTTGGAAGTCTAAATACACTGGCCTAGAAATTCAGTGCCCTTAGCGCCGATTTTGCGGCGCTAGAGGGCCTAGCGCTGCAATTGGCGCCGGTTCCTAAATTGCCTGGGGCCCTTCCGCGGCGGTAGACCGGTAG
This sequence comes from Somniosus microcephalus, assembly GCF_052327205.1. NCBI lineage: Eukaryota > Metazoa > Chordata > Chondrichthyes > Squaliformes > Somniosidae > Somniosus > Somniosus microcephalus. Next base: position 164,393,444 of record NC_140996.1, on the reverse strand, counting down.
CGCTGCGCCGGCACCGATGACGTCATCGGTGTGCGCAGCGTCCCGGTTGCCGTGGTAACCTGGCCCCAAGCCGAAATTCAGTTGCGGCCGCCTCGCCAGTGGCAGCCGCAACTAAGACTCCGGCAAACGAGTGTTGCCGGAGTCTGCGCCGGCGCTTTAAGGAGGCGCGGCGGCCGGCCGCTTTCCCGCCGGCCGCCTGCCCGCAGCTCCCTCCCCGGACTTCTCCCCCCCCCCCCACCGGAACAGATGCAAGCCCGGCACTTGTCCGAGGTGCCGGGCTCATTTTTGCAGAGATTTGCGCGGGCCGCGGCCGGGCGCAGGCAGCTCCTCCTTAACGGAAGGAGGAGGGCTGCACTTCCCGAGCCTGCCGCACCGCAGCGGGCGCCGCAGCGCCGGAATAGCGCCGCAATGCGGCGCGTTGCGCCAGTTTTCAGGCGCTAAAACCCTTCAGTAGCGCCGGCAGCCGTTTGGGCGCGGCGCTACTGAATTTTTGGCGCGCGCAAAGGGAATTAGCGCCAGCGCTAACTTCCGGCGCTAAAGCCCTGGCGCAGCGCAAACTCAATTTCTAGGCCACTACGTCCACTGGTTCACCTTTATCCACCCTATATGTTACTTCCTCAAAGAACTCCAGCAAATTTGTCAAACATGACTTCCCCTTCATAAAACCATGCTGACTTTGTCTTATTAAATTATGATTATCCAAATGTCCTGTTACTGTCTCCTTAATAATGGACTCCAAAATTTTACCTACCACAGATGTTAGGCTAACCGGTCTATAGTTTCCAGCCTTCTGTCTACTGCCCTTTTTAAATAAGGGTGTTATATTAGCAGTTTTCCAGTCTGCCGGGACCTTTGCTGAGTCCAGGGAGTTTTGGAAGATTATTACTAATGTATCCACAATCCCTACCGCCACTTCCCTCAAGACCCTAGGATGTAAGCCATCAGGTCCAGGCGATTTATCCGCCTTGAGTCCCATTATTTTACCGAGTACCACTTCCTTAGTGATTTTGATCGTGTTTATTTCCTCCCCCCCTATAGCCTCCTGCTTGTCCAGTGTTGGGATATTCTTAGTGTCCTCTACTGTAAAGACTGATACAAAATATTCATTCAGTGTTTTTGCCATCTCCATATTTCCCACCATTAATTTCCCGGTCTCATCCTCTAAGGGACCAACATTTACTTTAGCCACCCTTTTTCTTTTTATATAACTATAAAAACTCTCACTATCTGTTTTTATATTTTTTGCTAATTTACTTTCATAATCTATCTTCCCTTTCTTATTCAATCTTTTTGTTATTTTTTGCTGTCTTTTAAAGTTTTCCCAATCCTCTATCCTCCCACTAGATTTGGCTACCTTATATGCCCTTGTTTTTATTCGAATACTATCCTTAATTTCTTTACTTAGCCACGGATGGCTGTCTTTTCTTTTACACCCTTTTCTTCTCAGTGGAATATATTTTTTTGGGAAGTTGTAAAATAACTCCTTAAATGTACACCACTGATCATGTATCGTCTTACCCTTTAATCTATTTTCCCAATCCACTTTACTCAATTCCGCTCTCATACCTTCATAGTCTCCTTTATTCAAGCTTAGCATGCTTGTTTGAGATCCAACCTCCTCACCCTCTAATTGAATATGGAATTCAACCATGTTATGGTCACTTATTCCAAGGGGATCCTTTACTAGGACATTTTTAATTAATCCTGTCTCGTTACACAGGACCAGATCTAAGGTTGATTGCCCCCTGGTCGGTTCAGTTACATACTGCTCAAGAAACCCATCCCTAATACACTCAATGAACTCATCCTCAAGGCAGCCCTGCCCAATTTGATTTGTCCAATTAATATGATAGTTAAAATCCCCCATAATTATAGATGTTCCCTTATTACAAGCCTCAACTAGGGGCGCAATTTGTGGTTGCTGGAGTTGGCTTACTGGACCATTAATCATTGCACCTCCAGCATTTAAATAAGATTGAGCTAGTGCCTGTCGGCATTGATTATATTGGATTCTAAGCTGTCTGTAGTTTTCTCGAAGATTCTGGTCATTTATTTCATCATGAGTTTGCCACCTTAACAGGTATCCATGGCCCCCAGGAGCATAGACTGCTCCGGGTCCTGCTCTTTGGCCATGGTTGCCACCACTTTGTTGGGCACCATTCATTAGGCCTCCCAATTGTGCAGGTGTGCACCTTATCATTAAGGAATTTAGTGGATTTGGAATATTTGTTTGATTATCCCACTGGATATTCTGTATCCCCTGGTTCTGGGGATCAACATTAATCATGCATGAGTTGTAATGGCTCCTTCGGCATCAAAGCCTTCTATTTCAAAAATTATCACTTGGTTTTGTGGAGGTACAGGGATAGGATTACTTCCCCTAATAAAGCAATCGTTGGAATTTCCTAATAAAAAGACTTGGCCAATTCCGACAGGGCTTGCCATTTTGTCAGGACCTAACCTCGGTTAGGGTTTAATATGAACTTTATAAGAAATTTCTAGACCTCAATGGTATATTGAGGGAGTTCTGATTTAAGCTCTACAAGGACTGATCAGAGTCTTGTCGTCGCTAGAGACTTAAATCTGGGTCTTAGTACCACTGTCAGTAAAACACTCCTTCTATACTTAATAATCTACAAGATGATATAGATATAAATATAAGTATACGTTCTGTATCAACTCATTAACACACATGTTGGGTGCCAACTGAAGGGATAAGCTGAAGGGATAATTACTAGTCCTAGCCCTTTTTGGGCTACCCCAGATCAGGTGTATTCCCCAGACGTTCACCTTCAACTAAAGTTAGAGATAGCCGAATTCTATAAGACGCTTAATTGGGTCTAAAGGTTCAGACTATCTCTCCATAAAGGAAAGGAACGACTTGAAGATGTTACCATCCTCCAGATAGCACTTTTAATAAGTTTAACTAGACTGTAACCTTCTGGATATTATGAGGGTCTGGAATACTCCCCCAGAATTCTGTAACTCCTCACCAAAGAGTGTACAGAGATTGAGTTCGCGAGTTTGATACAGAAGTACTCTGCAAGACAATTCTAAAAAATATAGATATAGTAAAGAACTGACATGTATTTAACAGCTGGTGATTTCAGTCGCAACATTAACAGTTCTAAAAACAAAGGGCTAGATTTTCAGTATAGACAGTTTTGGGGCGCTAACCTTAGCGCCCGCCCGAAGTTAGCGCCCGCCCCAAAGTAGCGCCCCGTTGCCGGAAATTCAGTGGCTTCGCCCTAAGAGGTTGGTGGAGCGCTAAAAGAGGCGTTCCACTACTATCTTTAGGCGCTAAGCCGGCGGTGCAGAGCGCAACACCCGAGCTCGGGCGCAGCGCACGGCAGACACTCTGGTGCCAGTGAGCTCTTAAAGGGGAAGGGTGCATGTGTTTTTTTCAAAGGCAGAGTCTGGGGGGGAAAAGAGGAGGAGGAGGAGGAGGAGGAGGAGGAGGTGGTGGTGGTGGTGGCCGGACACATAAATACACCGTTCACAACAACACACTGGATCCTTCCACACAACACATGCAGACTGCCTTTTATAGTGCAGGAGGAGTGCCCTTTAATTTGCGCTCCCCAGGATGTGTTGCGTTCCATTTTACAAACGCTCTGGACGCCAGCCGCACAATCGGGCGGTCCGACTGAAGTTTGGATTCGGGGCGGCCAAAGGGCGTTGCACGAGGATGTGACATCATTTTCTGCGCGCGCATCCGGGCGGCCGCTAAACTTTGCGCCGGCGCTAACGGGCAACTTAATTTGGGGCGGGGCGCAAACTGCGCTGCGCCTGGGTGCTACACGCATAGCGCCCGAAAATCACTTCTCTTAAGGCGCTAACTGCTGGCGCAAGCAACTGAAAATCTAGCCCAAATAGCTTACAATTCTTATTCTCAGATCTTAACTTCGTTACATTTTTACATTTCTAAATCTTATTTCTAATCCAGGATATCCACCAAAATCAAATAAAAGTACCTTTTGATCCCCGAGACTCAAAGAGTTAAAAACTTACAGAGCTTGCCTCTGAAGAGTGAGAGAATCGCTTTGTCCCTTTCAGCGACTTCTGGCTTCCTATTTGAAAGCTCTAGGGCTAGATTTTCAGTTTAGGCAGTTTTGGGGCGCTAGCTTTAGCGCCCGCCCGAAGTTAGCGCCCGCCCCAAAGTAGCGCCCCGTTGCCGGGAATTCAGTGGCTTCGCCCTAAGAGGTTGGTGGAGCGCTAAAAGAGGCGTTCCACTACTCTCTTTAGGCGCTAAGCCGGCGGTCCAGAGGGATAGCGCCCAGGCGGGGCGCAGCACGGGTGCGGTCATTTTTGCACTGACAGCAGACCCCGTGGTGCCGACCAGCTCTTAAAGGGGGAAGGGACGAATTAGTCTGCTGCCACGCCCTGCACACTGCAGCCTTGCAAAGAGGCCTCAACACTACTGCTCAGCCCCAGGGAGTCATGGCAACGCCAGAGAAGGCCCGTCAGCGTGCCCTGCGCTTCTCAGAGGGTGATCTGGACATCATGCTCACAGCTCTGGAGGTGAGGCGCAAGATCTTGTTTCCAGACAGTGGGAGGAATCCAACCCACCACGACTACACCAAAGCCTGGAAGCAGATCGCCCAGAGGGTGACATTCACCGGCGAGGCCCCCAGGACCCACACACAATGCCGTAAGAAGTACAACGATCTGACCAGGATTGTGAGGGTGAGTAGCCTTTCCAGTCTCCTCCTCATTCTTGCATGTACACCTGACATGATGGGCAAAGGGACCTGAAAGTCCTTTTGGCCAGCCCTCAGCCAGCAGCATTGGGACAGTCATGAGCATCAAATGGCCATTCGGCACTCTACACTTTGGCCAAGCTATTCCACCATGGGAGGCAGTGCACACTACATCAGGGCTTCACTCTGTCCAAGCTATTCCACCATGGGAGGCAGTGCACACTACATCAGGGCTTCACTCTGTCCAAGCTATTCCACCATGGGAGGCAGTGCACACTACATCAGGGCTTCACTCTGTCCAAGCTATTCCACCATGGGAGGCAGTGCACACTACATCAGGGCTTCACTCTGTCCAAGCTATTCCACCATGGGAGGCAGTGCACACTACATCAGGGCTTCACTCTGTCCAAGCTATTCCACCATGGGAGGCAGTGCACACTACATCAGGGCTTCACTCTGTCCAAGCTATTCCACCATGGGAGGCAGTACACACTACATCAGGGCTTCACTCTGTCCAAGCTATTCCACCATGGGAGGCAGTGCACACTACATCAGGGCTTCACTCTGTCCAAGCTATTCCACCATGGGAGGCAGTGCACACTACATCAGGGCTTCACTCTGTCCAAGCTATTCCACCATGGGAGGCAGTGCACACTACATCAGGGCTTCACTCTGTCCAAGCTATTCCACCATGGGAGGCAGTGCACACTACATCAGGGCTTCACTCTGTCCAAGCTATTCCACCATGGGAGGCAGTGCACACTACATCAGGGCTTCACTGCGCCCTTACAGCCCGTCCTTTCTCTTGCAGGCTAAAGTAGCGTTTAATCGCCAGGCCCGTGCCAGGGGTGGCCGCGCCAAGCTGCAGGAGCTCACTCGGCTGGAGGAGCGCGTGTGTGTGCTCATGGGAGCACGTGTGATTGTCCCCACAGCGTGCGGTGTATCCGACCCTCCACTGCCCGGCAATGGTAAGGACCTCGCCTTTTGGCCCTCTCGCGTCGCACTGGCCCATCCGAGCTATCTCCTTTGCCACTGTCCCACCAATGCGCTGAATCCCACCAGTCCTAACTCCCTCGCTGACGCCGTCTCCTCACTCTGAAGCTACTCTTGTGCATTCCTGCTTTCAGCTGGTGACGACCAGGACCCTGAGGCTGCCAGTGACAGCACCTCCAACCAGGAGGAGGAGGAGGAGCAAGCCGGACCTTCGGGGGAACAGTCACGTCCCGCAGGAGAGGAGGAAATGCTCGACACCTCCTCACTGGACGAGTGCCTGGAGGAACTGTCGCAGGGCAATGCAGCTTCTGGGACCAGTGGCGTCCAGCCACCCAGCAGCCGTGCGCGTGGCCCGCGGCCTTCCCCCCAAAGGGGGGAAGGATCAGAGGGGAGTGCTGCTGCTCGGCAAACTCGCCGTCACCAACGCGGCAAGGGTCCCCTAGTTCGGCCCCCTCCTCCCCAGCGGGAGAGTCGCGACTCCAGTCCGGACACCTTCACTTCGGAGGAGGTGCGGAAGCTCGATCAGATGGCCGACGACTCGGACCGGCGCCACACGGAGCTCATGAGCGTGGTGGGGCGCATGCCTGAGGCCATCGAGTCGCTGGCGACCAGTGTGCGCGAGTTCGGGGCAGCAACTGCCGCGACTGGCCGCATGCTAACTGATGCCGTCAAGACCCTGGCGGATGTGATGCGCGCGCACACCAGGACCAGAGGGCCACTCACTGCTGCCACACGCGCTGTCTCAGGCAGGCATCGCCAGGGCAGGCGCCGCGCTGGACCATCCCAGCAAGCCGGCCGTCGGCTGATTGCTGCGGATCCTGCAGTGCGGGCCCGGCCGAGTGCCACCGCGCCACAGCACCAGCCAGCGCATCCCAGACGCCAGCTGGCCCACATTGCACCATCCGTCGCCGCCATTCCCCCTCTGGGGCGTCAAGGGCAAGCGGCTGCAGCTGATGGTGGCCAGGCTCAGGCGCGCCACTCAGGAGACGGCCCCTCGAGGCCCAAACGCCGTGTAGGCCGCCCCCCAGTGGCATCTGGCGGAAGGGCATCTGAGCCTCAGGCGCCTTCCCCCAGCCTCGCAGCAGCCACTGGGCAGAGCTTGCGAAGGAGCAGCAGGCAGGGCAGGGGAGGCAAAATGCTGGGCAAGGTCTCGCCCTCGCGGGCCACTCAGTAGAGGGTGTGGCCAGCTTTCCTTTAATATGGCGGTGGCCATCTTTATTTTGCCCATGGTTGTGCTTTTGGAGGGCTTTTTTTTTGCGTTAGGCCGACGTTGAGGCCCGGTTTCAATAAAGGTGGAGTGGCTCCTCCCCAGTTTGTGGGAGTGAGTCGTTTGTTGGGCTTTTTGTGGGGCCCGTTTATTGTTTTTGGGGATTCATGTGGGAAGGGCTTTTCATTTTTGTTTAATAAAAAATTATCTTTATTCATGCAGTCTCCATGGTTGTTCTTCTTAGTGTTTGTTGGCTTCGCCGGCTGAGGGCTTGCGGAGCGGCTGCATTCATCTTCCCTCATGGCCCCTGGCCATTCCCTGACAGGGGGCTTAGAAGTACCGTGTAATAAGGTGGCGTCGTGCGGCCCTTGGCCCTGGTCGCTCCCTCCTGGGAACGTACTCCTGCTCCTCCTCCTCCTCCTCCTCCTCCTCCTCATGCTCCTCCTGCTCCTCCTCCTGAGGTGCTGGTCCAACGTCAGGTGGCAGTGCCTGAGTCCTGCGGATAGCCAGGTTGTGTAGCATGCAGCAAACCACCACAAATTGGGAGACCCGGTCCGGCGAATACTGGAGAGCTCCTCCGGAGCGATCAAGGCAGCGGAACCGCTGCTTGAGGACCCCAATAGTTAGCTCGATGATGTTGCGGGTGGTTTGATGGCTCTCGTTGTAGGCCTCTTCAGCAGCGGTCCTGGGCGCGCGGAGCGGGGTCATGAGCCAGGTGCACAAAGGATAGCCTTTGTCCCCGAGTAGCCATCCTCTTGGGGGAGGCTGTGCCTGGAACATGTCATGCACAGTACTCTGCCGCAGGATAAAGGCATCGTGGCTGCTGCCTGGGAAGCTGGCATTGACTGCCATGATGCGCTGCTTGTGGTCACAGACCAGCTGCACATTCAGAGAATGGTAGCCCTTCCTGTTGCGATACTGCTCGCCATGCTCCAGAGGGGCCCGCAAAGCCACATGCGTACAGTCAATGGCGCCCTGCACCAAGGGGAATTCCCCGAGTCTGGAAAATCCCAATGCGCGCTGATGCTGGCTCTCCAGGGCCATGGGGAAGGAGATGAATTGGCTTCTCCTTCTGAACAGTGCTTCGGTCACCTGGCGGATGCAGCGATGCACGCCGTACTGGGAGATGTTTGCTATGTCCCCAGCAGCGTATTGGAAGGAGCCGGTGGCATAGAAGTTCAATGCCACTGTCACCTTCACTTCCACCGACAGAGACGTCCTGCACCTGAGCTTTGGCCGCAGATCTCGGCGAAGCAGGTGGCAGATCTCTGCAATCACCCCCTTCCGGAATCGGAGCCTTTTAACACATCGCGCGGCACTCATGTTTAGGTAGGAGCGCTGCTGGCGGTATAGCCTGACTGGGTAAGGCCTACGTGGCCGACGCCTGTAGCCCCCTCTGCCTCTAGCCAGGGCTGCCCCTCTCACAATACGTCTGCGAGCCCTACGGACATGGAGCTGCAGCTCCGCGTTGGCACCCCATGCAACCCCCATCAAATCCTGGCAAACACTCTAATTTCCAAATGGCCACTTGCAGCGCTGTTGCCTGAGTCCAAAAATACCTGGCTCTTGCTGCTTGAAACCAGTTAGCTATCCTCCTTGTTGTGTCTCCAGAAATGCGTTGCACAAGACTGTTTTCTGAAATAATGGATGGCCTTTATACTGGAGAGGACGTTCCCTTTAATTAGCGCCCCCCGGGGCCCGCGCTGGTTGTGTTGCGTTCCTTTTTCCAAACGCTCCGGCCGCCCGCCGCACAATGGGGCGGTCCGACTGAAGTTTGCAATCGGGGCGGCCAAAGGGCGTTGCACGAGGATGTGACGTCATTTTCTGCGCGCGCATCCGGGCGGGCGCTAAACTTTGCGCCGGCGCTAACGGGCAACTTAATTTGGGGCGGGGCGCAAACTGCGCTGCGCCCGGGCGCTACACGCATAGCGCCCGGAAATCACTTCTCTTAAGGCGCTAACTGCTGGCGCAAGCAACTGAAAATCTAGCCCCTATTTTTTATACCCTTTTTTCAGTGGTATATCTTTTGAAGTTTTATGCTGATGTAAGCTAATTATCTCTAGTCATATTGACTTTTTTCTATTCTTACTGTCAATTCAGCTGTTAACTTGCAGACTTCTGCCTCTACCTTTAGGTGTTCAAAGCTTAGCATAAAAAACGGTTATAATAGATGTATTTATTTGATGCCATTCTTACGAAGTTCTCTGTTTAATTCTTAAATCACCTCAGCTGGTTATAAGCAGACGTCATGTCTCCTAACTGTTCCAAGTTCAATACAAAAACCATGTGATTATTGGTGCATCTATTGATTTCACAAAGTCTTCTGTTGGTATCTTTTACAATATGTAAATTTAAAACACTTCAACTAGGGTGTTCTATGCATTTCTAAGCTACTTCAATTGGTTGTATTAAGAATTATGGCCTAGAAATTCAGTTAGGGGCGCCCAGCTCGCCTGGGCACCGGAATTACCGCTGCGCGCGGAGCCACTTGCGCCAGCGGGATATTCAGTTTCAGCGCCCCAAGTGGAAGCCGGCCGCTAAACAAGGGTTTCGGCGCCCCGCTTGGGGCGCTGAAACTGAATATCGGCGTGCAAAGTGCCGCAGCGCCACCCGCTGCGGCACGGCAGCCTGCGGTACTGCAGGCCTTCCTCTCACTCTTAAGGGGGAGGTGCCTGCAACAGCGCGATCCCCGCTCGCGAGTGCCGGCAAATGAGCCCGGCACCAAGGAGAAGTGCCGGGCTCTCTGGAAACAGCCGGCAATGCCGCGGGGGGGGGGTGTAGGAGGCCGGGGACGGAGGTGCGGGCAGGTGGCCGCCGAAAAAGCGGCCGGCCGCACCTCCACCTTAACTCGCCCCACTACCGGCTCAGGTAGGCCCCTGTGTACCGGTCACTGTTTGCGGCCGGCGCGGAGGAGGCGGCAGCAACCAAATACGGCCAGCGGGGCGATAGCAGGGCGCTGCGCACACCGATGATGTCATTGGTGGCGGCGCAGCGCTACAGGCTAACACCGCCATTAGCGCCCTGCTAAATATCGCGGTAGGTTTGGAGAGTGGCGCAAAAGCCCTCTTTGGGCGCAAACTGGTGGCGCAGGCCACTGAATTTCTAGGCCTATGTCTCCTGTCTTTCATTTGATGTGATATTTATGAAGGCATATGGGCCTAGAAATTCGGTGGCGCCCCAACCCGCCCCGGAAGGAGTCGATTGCGCCAGCGCGATATTCAGTTTCAGCGCCCCAAACGGAAGCGGGGCGCTGCGCGAGGTGCCCCGCGTCCCTCTTGGGGCGCTGAAACTGAATATCGCAGCGCAACGTGCCGCATTGCCACACGCTGCGGCATGGTGCACTGCGGTACTGCAGGCCTTCCTCCCCTTCTTAAAGGGGAGGGGCCTGCACCAGCGCGATCAGAGATCATGAGTGCCGGCAAACGAGCCCGGCACCGAGGAGAGGTGCTGGGCTCTTGGGACACAGCCGGCACTGCCCGGGGGGCTCAGGAGGCTGGGGACGGTGGCGCGAGGAGGTGCTAGTAGACGGCCAGCAAAAAAAATGGCCGCCCCGCACCTCCCCTTTAACTAGCGGTACTACCGCCGCAGGTCGGCCCCCCTGAACTGGTCGTAGATTGCGACCTGCGTTATAGCGGGGGGGGCGCGACCCAATATCACGATTGGGGCAGTAGCGAGGCGCTGTGCACACCGATGACATCATCGGTGGCGGCGCAGCGCTACAGGCTAACACTGCCATTAGCGCCCCGCTAAATTTTGCGGGGGGTGTGGCCAGTGGCGCTAAAGCCACTAAGTGCCCTCTTTGGGCGCTAACTGGTGGCGCAGCCCACCGAATTTCTAGGCCATGGTTCTTTAATGTTCTGAGTTTCTGTTCGAAGTGTTAGTAAACTGTGTATAGCTAAATTGGCCCTGAAATTCGGGTCAGAGGCTTCCCGCGGGTGTAAGCCCCCGACCTGCACTTACCTTGCGCGTCGGCCATTGAGCTGTGGGCCCCCGTGGAATTCCGATCCTGGGCCTGCTTCAACTGCCGGCACGCAGTGCTTGTGTATCCCAGGGCCGCAGTTAGTACGATGCGTCCCCTGGGATCACGTGGGCCATGGGGAGCCAACTGAAGCAGGGAATGCTCCATTCATAAGTTTGACAGGAAGAGCTTGCAAAACTTATAAATACTATGGGCCCCAAAACATCACTAAATCTTCAAATAAATTTAAAAAAAAAAATCACATTTTTTAAATAAGCTATAAATTACATGAAATAACTATTTTAAACAATAATTTAAATTTTTGAGAAAAATAATTTTATTTTCTAACGGGGCTTCTTTAAAGTATTTAAAAATAATAAACCTGTGGAAAAAATGTTTTAATTTTAATTAATTCACCACTTACCTTGTAAAAAGCAGGCCTTACATCTGCTTTTTAAATGTGTAAATTCTGGAGACTTACCCTCCTGGAAAAACCTGCAAAAAAAACGTAAGTTCGATGCGCACGCGCAGCCTCCTCTGTGCACGTGTTCGAACTCTGAATCCCTTTCAGGGGAACGGAAGTGCCGGTTTCCCGTGCATGCGCAGTGCATGCAGGAAACCGGCACTTCCATTGGGCCTACGGGTGAGTACCCCGTGCGTACTCACCCGTGGAGACCTGAATTTCTGAGCCATTGTGTTTTTTCCAAAATGCAGACTTCTTGGAAACTCCAACCCTTTGCTTCAATAGGGCCATTGTTTCAGTATTTACAACCAATTCTCATTTCAAAAGCTTGTATGGTGTTTACAGCTTTGTGTTAACACTTCATCTTACCTCAGAAGCCTGTATTTCTGTTTACAGCTTGTGTCGTTGAGGCTTTTAGATTTTTAAACCCAGTTTTCATGTTTTAATAAAGTCAAAATTCTGTTCATAGGATGGTGTTTCTCTTGGAATATGGCTATTTCCTTTACACCATTAGCTCCTCCGGGGGGCGATAGCGGGGCGCTAAGGACTTACCGCCCAGATGCAGCGATGTTACTGCTGCCCACGAAATTCACCTGGAAGTTTGTGGCGGTGGTAACCCCTAGTGTCACAATCTGCTGCACCCGGAGATCGTGATGTCATCTGGCTGCGCATCGCCCCGGTAGCGCCCCAGATCTGAAATTAATTTCCGCCCCCTGCAGCATCACTGGGTGATGACACTGACAGCCGCAGAAGGCGTTGCTCGGGAGGCCGGGCGCTTCGGAGGCGATACTTAAAGGCAAGGTGGCTGAGGTAGGTTAAAAAAAATCTGAAATACTCTTTGTTTTTTTCTGTTTTGTCACCAGCCATCGATCAGCCGTTGCTGCAGTGCATCAGGCTGATCGGGCTGGACCGCGGCTGCCGTTGGGTACCAGGTAAGTTTTTTCCTTGCAGAGCCTGCAGCGATGGCCCTTCCCTTTAAGGGAGGGAAGGAGCCTTTGAACGCGGCAGTGCTGCACGGCCCATTGTTCAGAGCTGCTCACCTACCGCCCCGCCTGCTGCCTGTTGCACTCCAGGAAAGAGGTGGAGTGCTTGATTTAGTGCCACACTTCCTTCCTGGAGCGCAAAAGCAAATTTTTAAAAAGTTTTGAAACATTAGCGCCTGCCGCTAATTTTCTCGGGCTAGATTTTCAGTATAGACAGTTTTGGGGCGCTAACCTTAGCGCCCGCCCGAAGTTAGCGCCCGCCCCAAAGTAGCGCCCCGTTGCCGGAAATTCAGTGGCTTCGCCCTAAGAGGTTGGTGGAGCGCTAAAAGAGGCGTTCCACTACTATCTTTAGGCGCTAAGCCGGCGGTGCAGAGCGCAGCGCCCGAGTTCGGGCGCAGCGCACAGCAGACACTCTGGTGCCAGTGAGCTCTTAAAGGGGAAGGGTGCATGTGTTGTTTTCAAAGGCAGAGTCTGGGGGGAAAAGATGACGAAGACGAGGAGGAGGAGGAGGAGGAGGAGGGGCGGGGGAGGAGGAGGAGGAGGAGGAGGAGGTGGTGGTGGTGGTGGTGTCCGGAAACATAAATACGCCATTCAGAACAACACACTGCATCCTTCCACACAACACATGCAGACTGCCTTTTATAGTGCAGGAGGAGTGCCCTTTAATTTGCGCTCCCCAGGGTGTGTTGCGTTCCATTTTACAAACGCTCTGGACGCCAGCCGCACAATGGGGCGGTCCGACTGAAGTTTGGATTCGGGGCGGCCAAAGGGCGTTGCACGAGGATGTGACGTCATTTTCTGCGTGCGCATCCGGGCGGCCGCTAAACTTTGCGCCGGCGCTAACGGGCAACTTAATTTGGGGCGGGGCGCAAACTGCACTGCGCCCGGGCGCTACACGCATAGCGCCCGAAAATCACTTCTCTTAAGGCGCTAACTGCTGGCGCAAGCAACTGAAAATCTAGCCCCTCAACTTTTAAAAGTTAGCGCCCCAAACGGGGCTATAATGAATTTCTTCCCCCTAAGAGTCTAAATGGGATAGAGGAGCAAAGGGATCTGGGGGTACAGATACACAAATCACTAAAAGCAGTGATGCAAGTTCATAAGGCCATAAAAAAGGCAAACCAAACACTGGGGATCATTTCTAGTGGGATAGTATTGAAAAGCAGAGAATTTATGTTAAACTTGTATAGAACCTGGTTAGGCTTGGATTACTGTGCACAGTTCTGGTCTCCATATTATAAAAAGGATATAGAGACACTGGAGAAGGTGCAAAAAAGATTCACAAGGATGACACCAGAACTGAGAGGATCAACTTATCAGGAAAGGCTGAATAGGCTGGGGCTCTTTTCTCTGGAAAATAGAAGGCTGCGGGGTGACCTAATAGAGATCTTTAAAATTATGAAGGGGGTTTAATAAGATAGACATAGAGAAGATGGGCAGGATTTTCATTGGGCCGTGGAGGCGGAATTGGAGGTGTGTGGGGGGTTAAAATCCCAAAATTGGGGGTCCCGAACCCATCCCACACCCAACCCACCTCCATGCCAGTTTCAAAGGAGGTGGGTATCCGACACGCACTGGGAAGGGGATTAGTGCCAATTAACTGCCTGTTAACAGGTAGTTTTTAGCCTAATCCCTATTTTTAATGTTGAAGTGTGAGATTCCCGACGGCTCCAAACCACGCCAAGTTAGAGGAGGCAGACCGTTGGGATGAAGGGCTTGGAGGGGTTGAGATGTCCGATGTTCAGGTGAGTGATGGGTGCATGAGTGCAAAAGTAAGTGTGTTTGGTCTGTGTAAAGTGTTTAAAGAAGTTCTACTCACTTTTACTTAACTTTACAGCCTTCCTTCCTTCAGGTCTCGGGAGTCCCTCATCTCACCGGCACAGAAAGCAGAATGGCTGCGAGCTGTCAAAAATTGCAGCATTCAGTTTTCTGTTCTGGGGAGATCTCTAAATCAGCCTGAGAGGAAGGAATTAACCTGGAGTACAGATTGTCAGTGTTTGACAGCTTCAAACAGCTTGAAACACTGATATTTCATCTGTCAAAAGGTCTTGACAGATGAAATTTCAATCTGTGATGTCACCTGTTGCCGGGTGGCCCTTAATTGGCCTGCTGAGCCCGCTGGGTAGGCTCAATGAGGTCAATCAAGTCAAAATCGCATGGGTAGGCTAGAACTCCCTCTTGGGGCGCTGCCAGTGAATATCGCGGTGCTACGTGCCACAGCGCCACACTCTGCGGCATGTCGCGCCGTGGTACTTGTCTTGAGTGCCGGGCTCTTTTGCTGCCACTCCAATTCCTGGTGGCCCAACTGGGTCCCGGGTCGTGCTGCGCTAGGCCTCTTCCCTTTAATAAGGGGAGGAAGGCCTGCAGTACCATGGTGCGACGTGCCGCGGCACGTGGCACTGCGGAATGTAGTACCGCGATATTCACTGGTAGCGCCCCAAGAGGGAGGCAGGGTTTAGCGCCCCGCCTCCCTCTTGGGGCGCTACCAGTGAATTTTGGGCACGGGGACGCTACTTTTATCGCCCCGGTGAAGTTAGCGCCCCAAAGGGGGCGCGCCCCAATTTTGCCTCAATAAATAGTAAAATAGCAAAAGGTTGGTCAAAGAAAGGGTGGGGCCGATTAGGGACCAAAAAGGAGAGAGCGTGGCTGAGGTACTAAATGAGTACTTTGCATTTGTCTTCACTAGAGAAGAGGATGCTGTCAATTTAGCAGTAAAGGAGGAGGTAGTAGCGATATTAGATAGGATAAAAATAGATAAAGAGGAGGTACTTAAAAGGTTGCCAGTCCTCAAAGTAGAAAGGTCACCCGGTCCGGATGGGATGCATCCGAGGTTACTGAGGGAAGTAAGGATGGAAATTGCCGAGGCTCTGGCGACAATCTTGCAATCCTCCTTGGATATGGGGTGGTGCCAGAGGACTGGAGGATTACAAATATTACACTATAGGAACTGGGGTTCCTAGCCGAAGAATTGAGATCGACTCAGAAAATCAAAAACAATAAAATTTAATGAACAAACGAAGCTGTACAGGAAACTGTAGGATACAATGCAAATAGGTCTGGTCTGCTTGAAAGCCTCTCTGGAACTGCTAGAAGGTTCCGAGCTCAACTGCTAGCAGGTTCCGAGCTCAACTGCTAGCAGGTTCCGAGCTCAACTGCTAGAAGGTTCCGAGCTCTACTGCTAGAAGGTTCCGAGCTCTGACGTCATGACGTCATGACGTTCTTCCCACCGTTGAGAGATCACGTGACGGACAGCATGACGTCATCACGCGGAGTACAGGAAAGAAGCCCTAGTACAGTTAATAGATACATTAAAGGTGCAGCCCCCAGCTCTACTACATTGCTGTAAAAGGAATTATATACAATTGTCCGTAATCCTCTGGTGGTTCCGCCACAACACCCTATTTAAAAAGGGGGAGAGGGATTAACACGACAACTATAGGTCAGTTAGCCGAACGACGGTGATGGGGAATCTTTTAGAGAGAATGGGGGCGAATGGGTTAGATGGGAGGTTAAGATCATAAGAAATAGAAGCAGGAGTAGGCCATACGGCCTCTTGAGCCTGCTCCGCCATTCAATAAGATCATGGCTGACCATCAACCTCAGCTCCACTTTCCCGCCCGATTTCTATATCCCTTGATTCCCCTAGAGTCCAAAAATCTATCTATCTCAGCCTTGAATATACTTAAAGACTCAGCATCCACAACCCTCTGGGGCAGAGAATTCCAAAGATTCACAACCCTCCGAGTGAAGAAATACCTCACGATCAACACTCATAAAGGTCTCCACCAATGCAACCGGCTGGTGTTCGGGGTAGCATCGGCTCTGGCTATTTGGCAAAGGGCAATGGATCAAGCCCTGCAAGGGATTCCAGAGACCCAGTGTTATTTGGACGACATCCTGGTCACGGGCGAAAATGACAGTGATCACCTCGCCAACCTGGAGAAGGTGCTCACTAGATTAAAGGAATATGGGCTACGAGCTAATCGCCACAAGTGCGAGTTTTTCCAGAAGCAGATCTCGTATTGTGGCCACGTCATTGATGAAGAGGGGTTACATAAGTCCCCTGAAAAGATTGAGGCAGTAGTCAAGGCTCCAGCACCGGAAAATGTGTCACAACTGAGGTCGTTCCTCGGGCTGGTGGACTACTACCATAAGTTCTTACCAAATTTGTCTACAGTATTACACCCACTGAACACCCTACTGCAAACGGGGGTACCATGGAAGTGGAATGATGAATGTAAATGAGCTTTCCAGAAGTGCAAAGAATTGATCACATCAAAAGAGGTGTTGGCCCATTTCAACCCAGCACTACCAATTCGGTTGGCGTGTGATGCATCACCCTATGGTATTGGAGCGATGCTATCGCACAAATTCCCAGACGGGTTGGAGAGGCCAGTAGCCTTTGTGTCTCGGTCACTAACCTCAGCCGAGCGCAACTACGCCCAGATTGACAGGGAGGCCCTCAGCCTAGTATGGGGAGTAAAAAAGTTCAACCACTATCTGCATGGGCAGAAGTTCACCTTGCTGACTGACCACCAACCACTTGTCTCCATCTTTAATCCAAAGAAGGGCGTTCCGGTGATGATTGCATAACGACTTCAAAGATGGTCCCTTTTTCTAGGGGCGAACCAATATGAAATAGAGTATAAGAGCACGAAACAGCATGGAAACGCTGATGGGCTATCACGCCTGCCACTGCCTACTGCGGAGGAAGCACCAGCAGTGGACCCTATCGAAATATTTTATTCGTCGATAATTGAACGCTTGCCAGTAACTAACGCGGATATAGAGAAGGAGACCTGAAATGATCCGACACTGTTTCGGGTATATGATTTGATGGTGAAGGGATGGCCAACACATAGCGACTCACTGTTGCCAGCATTCTCATCCAGAAGAGAACAGCTGTCAGTATGCCAGGGGACAGTGATGTGTGGATCCCGAGTGGTAATTCCACCCAAGTTAAGGGAGAGAGTGCTCAATGAGCTTCACGAAGGCCACCTGGGAGGGGTGAAAATGAAAAGCCTTGCTAGGGCTTATGTGTGGTGGCCGGGGATCGATCAACAAATCGAGGACCTAACAAAGAGCTGCTCAGGATGCCAGAAGGTCCAAAATGCACCACCACATGCCCCCCTACACCCATGGGAGTGGCCCTCCTCGCCATGGCAACGGGTGCATATTGATTTTGCTGGTCCATTCATGGACTCAATGGCCTAGAAAATCAGTTGCGTTCGCCAGCCGTTAGCGCCTTAGGAGGGGTACATCTCGAGCGCTAGGCACTTAGCACCCGGGCGCAGGATGATCTGCGCCTACGCCCAACTTCAGTAGACATTTAGCGCCGGCGCAAAGTGTTTGCGCGCACTCAGCTGCGCGCGCAACTTATGACGTAATTTCGTCGTGCAACGCCCTTTGTGCACCCCAAACCGGAACTTCAGTCGCGCCCGCCCAATGTGGGCGTGGCGGTGTTAAGAACTGTGAAGTGGAACGCAGCAGAGGCCCTGCGGGCCTCGGGGAGCGCTAATTAAAGGGCACTTACACTGAACTATAAAGGCCAGCCATTTTGCTGCAATGACTTTTCTGCAACGGATTTCTGGACAGAGACCAAGGAAGAGACCTTACTGATTTGGCCCAACATAGGAGAGGTATTTTTGGCTTCTGGCCAGAGCTTGGAAATTTGCCTCATTGTGATTTCATTGTTTGCAAGTATATTATGGGGGCTGCATGGGGTTCCAACCCTCAGTTCCAGCATTATGTGCGAAGGGCTCGCAGACGCTGTGTGAGAGGGGCAGCCATGCCTAGACGCAGAGGGGGCATCAGGCGTCGGCAACGTAGGCCTTACCCACTCAGGGAATACCGCCAGCAGGTGTCCTATCTCACCATGACTGCCGCGCAGTGTGTTAAGAGGCTGCGCTTCAGAAGGGAGGTGGTTGCAGAGATCTGCCAGCTGCTTCACAGAGATCTGCGTCCACAGCTGATGTGCAGGACGTCTCTGTCGGTGGAAGTGAAGGTCACGGTGGCTCTGAACTTTTATGCAAGCGGCTCCTTCCAAGCCGCTGCTGGGGACATAACTAACATCTCCCAGTTCGCCGTGCATTGCTGCATCCGGCAGGTCACCGATGCCCTTTTCACAAGGAGACACCAATTCATCTCCTTCCCCATGACCCTAGAGAGGCAGGAGCAGCGTGCAGTCGGAGTTGCGAGGATCGCCGACTTCCCCATGGTGCAGGGCGCCATTGACTGCACGCATGTGGCTTTGCGGGCACCTATCGACAATGCCGAGGATTACCGCAACCGGAAGGGCTACCATTCCCTCAATGTACAGCTGGTGTGTGACCACAGGCAGCGCATCCTAGCTGTCAATGCCCGCTTTCCAGGCAGCAGCCACGATGCATTTATCCTGCGCCAGACTACTGTGGCTGACATGTTCCAGGCACAGCCTCCCCCAAGCGGATGGCTTATCGGGGACAAAGGCTATCCTTTGTGTACATGGCTCATGACCCCGCTCCGCGCGCCCAGGACCCCTGCTGAGGAGGCATACAACGAAAGCCATCAATCCACAAGGAACATCATAGAGCAAACGATTGGCGTCCTCAAGCAACGGTTCCGCTGCCTGGATCGCTCCGGCGGATCTCTGCAGTATTCGCCGGATAGAGTTTCCCAGTTCGTCGTCGTTTGCTGCATGCTGCACAACCTGGCTATCCGCAGGACTCAGGCACTGCCACCTCACGTTGGACCACCACCTCAGGAGGACGAGCAGGAGGACCATGAGGAGGAGGAGGAGGAGGAGGAGGAGGAGTACCAGCCCAGGAGGGAGCCACAAGGTCCAAGGGCCGTCCGTCGGCGGCTTATTGAACGACACTTCTAGGCCCCCTGTCAGGGAATGGCTTGTGGCAATGAAGGCACATGAATGCAGCCACTCCGCAAGCCCTCAGCCGGTTAACGCAACAACCACTTGAAACATCACACATGGACAAGCTGAATAAAGAAAAAGCTTTATTGAACAAACTCAGGCCCCTTCCCACATGAAACCCAAAAACAGACAACACCCCCAAAAAACAGTCAAAAACATATCTCACTCCCACAACCTGGGGAGGAATAACCAAACTTGTCCATCCAAATGGCCTTCATCCTCGGCCTTACCAAAAGAACCCCCCCCATAGACAACACAACCACCCCCATATAAAAAAACATTTGCCAACACACTCTACTTTGTGTGCCGAGAGGGCGAGTCCTTGTCCAGGCTTTTCCGGCCCCTGGCCGACCTGCTGCTCCGCCTCAACCTGGGCCCTGTGGGTGCTGCAAGACTGGGGGAAGGCTCCTGAGGGGCACATTGCGTGACGGCAGATGCCCTTGGGGGTCGGCCTAGACGAGCTCTGGCCCTCGAGGGGCCGGCTGCTGACTGCTGCAGCTGTGGCTGGGCAGCATCAGTCCCTCCAGCAGCCCGTCGCAGCTTCGCTGGGGGAGTGGCAGTGGCGGCTGCAGCAATGGGGGCAAGCTGGCTGATGCCAGGCGCTCGCTGCTCGCCTGAGACACTGGCACTCGGCCGGGCTGGCACTGCAGCAAGCGCAGCAATCTGGTGAAGGCCAGACCACTGTGCTGCTGCAGCGCGGCGGGTGCCCTGGCGATGCCTGCCTGACACAGCGAGTGTGGCAGCAGTGAGTGCCCGTACTGCCCTGGTCTGTGCCCGCATCAGACCAGCCAGTGACTGCACGGCACCACTGATCAACTGTCCACTCGCTGCCTGTGCTGCCCTGAATTCGTCCCGACTCGCGTCCTGTGCTGCCCTGAATTCGGCCCGACTCGCGTCCTGTGCTGCCCTCAATTCGGCCCGACTCGCGTCCTGTGATGCCCCGAATTCGGCCCGACTCGTGTCCTGTGATGCCCCGAATTGTTCGAGACCCCTGGCCTGTGCTGCCGCGAGTTGTTCGAAACCCCTGGCCTGTGAGGCCCCGAAATCGGACACACTATGAGCCAGGGACTCAATGGCCTCAGGCAACCGTGCCACAACCCCCATGAACTCGGTGTGCCGACGATCCGAGTCCGCGGACATTTGATCAAGGAGGCGCACCTCCTGGGCGAGGACCGTCTCCGGACTGGAGGCCGGACTCTCCCTCTGGGGAGAAGGCAGCCGAGCTGCCCGACCCTTCCCGCGTGGCTGCACGCCACTGGGCCCAGCAACTACACTCCCCTGCAACACTTCCCCCCTCTGGGGAGAAGGCAGCCGAGCTGCCCGACCCTTCCCGCGTGGCTGGACGCCACTGGGCACAGGAGCTACACTCCCCTGCAACACTTCCCCCCTCTGGGGAGAAGGCAGCCATGCTGCCCGACCCTTCCCGCGTGGCTGGACGCCACTGGGCACAGGAGCTACACTCCCCTGCAACACTTCCCCCCTCTGGGGAGAAGGCAGCCGTGCTGCCCGACCCTTCCCGCGTGGCTGGATGCCACTGGGCACAGGAGCTACACCCCCCTGCAACACTTCCCCCTGGCTCTCCTCCAGGGAAGACGTGTCCCCTCCATTGCCATCCCCTGGCGCGAATGAGGGTTCCCCCGATGGGCCGCCTTCCTCTTGCTCCTCCTCGTCCTCCTCTTCCGAGGGACTGACACTCGCAGCTTCAGGGACCTCCTCCTCACCAGCTGAAAGCAGGAAGGCACAAGAGTAGCTTTAGAGTGAGGACAGGGCGTCAGCGAGGGAGGCATGAATGGTGGCATTCTGCGCATTGGTCGGACAGTGGCAAAGGATGTAGATCTGAAGCGCAAGGGGAATGAGAGAGGTCCAAAAGGTCATGTCCTTACCATTGGGGCCCAGCACAGGGTCGGCATCTCCAATTGCAACGGGGCCAATCACCCGGGCACCCATGAGTCGACCCACGCGCTCCTCCAGGTCACTGAGCTGCTGGAACTGGGGACGGCCTCCCCCGGTGACAGTCCGGCTCTTCAGATTCTGGGCCAGCTTGGCCTGCAAGAGAAAGGACGGCCTCTAAGTACAGTGTGGTGCCCTGTTGTTGTGTGCACTGCCTCCCATGGTCGAATAGCTTGGCCAGTGTGGTGCCCTGTTGTTGTGTGCACTGCCTCCCATGGTCGAATAGCTTGGCCTGTGTGTAAAGTGCAGAAAGTGCAATTGATGTTCATGCCAGTGCCATAGCTGCTGGATGAGGGCTGGCCATTAGGCCTTTGAGGTCCCTTTGCCCATAATGTGAGGTGCACATGCAAGGATGAGGAGGACACTGGAAAGGGTACTCACCCTGACAATCCGAGTGAGGTCGTTAAACTTTTTCCGGCATTGGACAACAGTCCGGGGGACATCGCAGGTGGCTGTGACCCTCTGGGCGATATCCCTCCAGGCTCTCCTGTACACCATGTTGGGAGGCTTCTTGCCACTGTCCGGGAACAAGATATGGCTTCTCTTCTCCAAAGCCCTAACCAGCACCTTTAAATCATGGCCAGAGAAGCGCTGCGCTCGCTCACGGGCCCTCTGCATCCTTCCTGGCGCTATTTCTCTCCAGCAGCAGTGTTTAGGCCTAGCTGGAGGGCTGCAGTATCCAGGGCGTGGCAGCAGACCAAGTCGACCCTTCCCCCTTTAAGAGCTGGCCGGCGCCAGGGTGTCTGCTGTCAATCAAAACATGACCGCACCTGCGCTGCGCCCGGCCTCGGCGGTATCAGTCTGCACCGCCGGCTTAGCGCCTAAGGATAGCCGTGCATCGCCAGTTTTAGCGCTCGAGCAAACTCCTTGGCCAAAGCTACTGAATTTCGGCGAACTGCCCTCCACTTTCCGGCGGGCGCAAACTTTAGCGGCCGCCCGACTTTACCGCCCCAAAAGTGGCTATACTGAATTTCTAGGCCAATGTTCTTAATAGCAGTGGATGCGCACTCGAAATGGCCTGAGATGATCAAAATGTCCTCCACCACTACAGAGAAAACGATTGCAGTCCTACGGACCATATTTGCCAGGAACGGCTTGCCAGAGCAGATTTGCTCTGATAACGGACCACAGTTTGTGTCCGAAGAGTTTCGGAAATTTATGAGTAGGAATGGGGTAAGGCATTACACATCCGCCCCATATCATCCAGCCACAAATGGATTGGCTGAGAGGTTCGTACAAACCTTTAAAAAGGCAGTAAGGGCCATGTGCGACGATGACATTCCACTACAGCATAAGGTGGACAATTTCCTTTTAGCCTACAGAAATGCGACACATGCAGTTACCAACCAGACCCCGGCCATGATGTTCTTTAACCGAAGGTTGAGATCTCGTCTGGATTTGCTCAGACCAAATGTGCGAAGAAATGTTGAGGATAAGCAATTCCAGCACATCAATGAGAAGCCGACAAGGAGCTTCAATATAGGACAACCAGTCTTGGCCCGTGACTACCGAACAGAGAAATGGCAACCCGGAATGATATGCACACGGCAGAGGCCACTAATGTACACAGTGGATGTCGGGGAGAACATTGTGAGACGCCACGTCGACCAGATCCTAGCATCACAGGAACGAGTCAACCCCATGTCTCGCGTACCTGGGGATGAACCCAACATACCGGTAGCATCTACCTCAGAAACAGTAGCAGCGGAAACTGATGAACTAACCGACGAAAGGGAGCCAGAATCGCCTCTGCACCAAGAACAAGACACTCAGGAAAGGCGCTATCCAGAAAGGATCAGGAAGCCGCCCCAAAGACTGAATCTATAACTGGACTATTTCAGTTAAACATAGAGATAGGAACAGGAGTAGGCCATTCGGCCCTTCGAGCCTGCTCCGCCATTCAATGAGATCATGGCTGATCTTCGTCTGAGATCTTAGCTGATCTTACCAGTTCAGTACCCCGTCCCCGCCTTTTCTCCGTAACCCTTAATCCCCTTAGCCTTCAGAAATATATCCAATTCTCTCTTGAAAATATTTATTGAATTAGCCTTCACAGCCCTCTGTGGCAGGGAATTCCACAGGCTCACCACTCTTTGAGTGAAGAAATTCTTCCTCATCTCTGTTTTAAAAGATTTGCCCGCTATTTTTAGACTGTGGCCCCTGGTTCTGTGCTCCCCTGCCATTGGAAACATTCTCTCTGAATTCAGCCTGTCCAGGCCTGCCATAATTTTATATGTTTCGATGAGATCCCCTCTCAATCTTCTAAACTCCAGTGAGTACAAGCCCAAACTATTCAATCTCTCCT
Organism: Somniosus microcephalus; assembly: GCF_052327205.1. Lineage (NCBI taxonomy): Eukaryota > Metazoa > Chordata > Chondrichthyes > Squaliformes > Somniosidae > Somniosus > Somniosus microcephalus. The sequence goes on along the minus strand of NC_140996.1, from coordinate 164,369,978 downwards.
CGTAGGTCATTCCCGCCATTCCAGGTATCAGCCTGGTGAATCGCCGCTGCACTCTTTCCATGGCAAGAACATCCTTCTGCAGATGGGGCGACCAAAACTGTACACAATACTCCAGATGCGGTCTCACCAGCACCTTGTACAGCTGTAGTAAGGTATCCCTATTCCTATACTCGAACCCCCTTGATATGAAGGCCAACATACCATTTGCCTTCTTAATCGCCTGTTGCACCTGCATGCTCTCCTTCAGTGACTGGTGCACAAGAACACCCAGGTCCCTCTGCACTTCCCCATCTCCCAATCTATTGCCATTTAGATAATAATCTACCCTCCTGTTTTTACCCCCAAAGTGGATAACCTCGCATTTATCCACATTATAGTGCATCTGCCACGTATCCGCCCATGCCCATGTGCATGTTAAAGTGTTAACTGTTATTTGAATGTTATGGGTACTGTTAATCTAAAAGGGGAGGAATTGTAGTGTATGTACCTTTAAGAGAGAACTGCTTTTACAGCTCCTGTATACTGTAGTACCGGCAGTGACCACACCTGTATATAAGCCTTGAGCATGCCTCTTTACTGTTAGTCTACCCTCCTCCAGTAAACACCTGTTGATTGTTAATTTACAGCCTCCGTCTAGTTATTGGAAAACATCATACTTTAAGAATCACGGATTCAACAGTCGCCATCCGCCGCCTGGCTTAGGAACAATGTGTAATGGAGAGGACCAAGGACTATTCGATCGTCGAATAATACCCAGGCGTTCCATTGTATGGAACTCCGCCTTGGCGGCCGCGAGTTTACCAGATTCCAGCCTTCGAGCTCTCGCATAAACGGGGGATCCTGTCATGGTAATGTGGTGTGCCACACCGTGCCTCGCGACTGAAGAAGAAAATGTGGGCCTGGTGAGCTCAGGGAACTCACTGAGAAGACGAGAGAACTCATTTGGAGATGGGACTGCACAGGCAACTGACCAAGACATCGCGGTGCTTCGGTGGCAGGGGACCGAGTGAAAAGTGGAGGTACTGATTAGCCGGCAGTGTCGGACGTCGACGAGAAACCTCTTTGCGCAGAAGAAATCTGCCCCCAGGGTGGCCTGTGAGACTTTTGCCGTGATGAACTCCCAAACAAAACGTTGGCCGCCAAAACTCAACTGGACCCTACGCTTTCCGAACGTGCGAATGGCTGCACCATTGGCTGCCTCGAGGGGGGGACCTTGACCGCCGGATTGAAGATCTAGCTTCGACGCTGGTAGGATACTGCACTGGGAGCCAGTATCACAGAGAAAACGTCACCCTGACAGGGAGTCTGTAATGTATAGGAGTTTCCCTGCGGACCCGACAGCCATCGCAACTCCGGCGCGTCCCTTAGGCCTTATTGACCTTCTCAGAAACCGCTGGTTTGAGGTAGGTTTTTTTTTTGGTGAGAAACTGCAGGGCGGACGGCAATTTCTTGCCTTCGCGCCGAAACGAGCGTGGTATGCAAACCAGCTGCAGGAGGAGGAGTCGGATTCGCTCTTGTGGGGGATGGGCGCCTCGTGGCTGCACAAGATTGTTGTGAGATGGTGAATATTTTATCCGCTTCCGCGGCGAGTTCAGCACAATCCATGATTGCGGAATTGGCCAAGGCCGTCTGTACTGGCTCTGGTAGTTGACAGAGAAACAGCTCGCGGAACAGAAAACATTGCGATTCTGAGCCCAAAAGCGTGAGCATTTGGCTCATGAGCTCTGAGGGTTTTGAGTCCCCGAGGCCGGGCATGGAGATAAGTCTGCGAGCGCGCTCCGACTTGGACAGACCGAAAATCTGCAGTAAACGTGCTTTTAAAGCTTCGTACTTGCCATCGTTCGGTGGACTCTCAAGGAGGCTGACGATCCGCGAGGCTGTGGCGCTGTCAAGGGCGGAGACCACGTAATAATAACGGGTCGAATCCACTGCTACTCCCCGGATTGCAAATTGGGCTTCCACCTGGAAAAACCACGCGGCCGGTTGTAGCTCCCAAAATTGCGGCAGTTTGAGGGTGACGGCGTTCGTGTCCATGATGTAACTTCAACGAAAATTGTTCGAAGAAATCGGGGTCACCAATGTAGGAACTGGGGTTCCTAGCCGAAGAATTGAGATTGACTCAGAAAATCAAAAACAATAAAGTTTAATGAACAAACAAAGCTGTACAGGAAACTGTAGGATACAATGCAAATAGGTCTGGTCTGCTTGAAAGCCTCTCTGGAACTGCTAGAAGGTTCCGAGCTCAACTGCTAGCAGGTTCCGAGCTCAACTGCTAGCAGGTTCCGAGCTCTACTGCTAGAAGGTTCCGAGCTCTGACGTCATGACGTCATCACGTTCTTCCCGCCGTTGAGAGATCACGTGACGGACGGCACCAACATTTAAAAGTTTCTCACCATTTAAAAATATTCTGTTTTTCTATTCTTCCTACCAAAGTGAATAACCTCACATTTCCCTACATTATACTCCATCTGCCACCTTACTGTCCACTCACTTAGTCTATCTATATCCCTTTGCAGACTCCTTGGGGTCGATTTTCAGTGTGCCGTGAGGCGGGCTTTTAGGCATGCGGGGGGCAAAAATCCCGAATTCGGTGGTCCCGACACCATCCCGCCCAAAACCCGCCTCCACGTAAGTTTCAAAGGAGGCGGGTACCCGCCCCGCACTGGGACCTGCCGACCCGAGGCGGGAAGGGATTAGTGCCAATTAACTGCCTGTTAACAGGTAGTTAACAGGCAGTTTTAGCCTAATCCCTATTTTGAGGGGTGTCGTGTGGGATTCCCGATGGCTCCAAACCACGCCAGGTTAGAGCAGGTGGGCCATCGGGTTGAAGGACTTGGAGGGCTCGCGATGTCAGTGTTCAGGTGAGTGATGGGTGCATGAGTGCAAAGGTAAGTGTGTTTGGTGTCTAAAGTGTGTAAAGAAGTTTAAATTACCTGTACTTACCTTACCAGCCTTTCTTCCTCTAGGTTTCGGGAGTCCATCACTCAGCCGGCACTGAAAGCAAAATGGCTGCGAGCTGTCAAAAGTGACAGCCTTCAGCTTTCATTGCCGGTGAGAGTTCTAACTGAGTCTGTGTAGAAGGACTCAGGTTAGAAGTCAGACTGTCAGTGTTTGACAGCTTCAAACAGCTGTGAAACACTGATATTTCATCTGTCAAGACCGCTTGACAGATGAGATTTCAGTCTGTGACGTCACCTGTTGCGGGGTGGCCCTTAATTGGCCTGCTGAGCGGGCTCAACAAGGTCAATCAAGGGAAAAACGCGTGGATTGGCCGGACGTCGATGTAGGCTGGACTAAAACCCGAAAGTTGTAGTCCCGCCTTCTTCCCGACTGCTGAGTGAAAATCGACCCCCTTGTGTTCTTCTTACAGCTTACTGTCCCACCTAGCTTTGTATCGTCAGCAAACTTACACTCGGTCCCTTCATCTAGGCCATTAATATAGATTATAAATAACAGGCCCCAGCACTGATCCTTGCGGCATCCCACTAGTTACAGCCTGCCAACCTACTCTCTGTTTTCTGTTCATTAACCAATCCTCTTTCCATGCTACTATATTACCCCTAACCCCATGAGCCCTTATCTTGTGTAATAACCTTTTATGTGGCATGTTATCAAATGCCTTTTAGAAATACAAATATACAGAGAAATAAAATGTTAATCAGGCCCTGCCACTAAATTCGGCAGGGCCTGAGGAAAACCTGTTTTCCCAGGTTTCCCGACCGCAATTCAGCCCCCCTCCCCTGCTCCCTACCCGCCTCCAAGTTAAAATCCTGCCCAATAATCCAGGACAAAATGAATTGGCATTTGGAAAAGTATGGGTTAATAAATGAAAGTCAGCACAGATTTTCTAAAGGCAAATTTACAGTGCCATGGAGAAAGAGTAGGGAAGTGTGACTAATTGGATAGCTCTACCAAAGAGCCGGCATGATGGGCCAAATGGCCTCCTTCTGTGCTGTATATATTATGAGATTTTTAATGATATTCACCTGAATTGTTAGGCAGGTCCTCAACTTTAAATCTCATCCAAAGGTCAGTGCAGCTGACAATACAACATTCCCTCAGTACTGCACTGTGTAAATCTAGATTATGAGTTTTTTGATGAGATAACAGAGAGGGTTGATGAGGGAAATGCAGTTGATGTGGTATACATGGACTTCCAAAAGGCATTTGATAAAGTGCCACATAATAGGCTTGCCAGCAAAGTTGAAGCCCATGGAATAAAAGGGACAGTGGCAGCTTGGATACAAAATTGGCTAAGTGACAAGAAACAGAGAGTAGTGGTGAACGGTTGTTTTTTGGACTGGTGGAAGGTATACAGTGGTGTTCCCCAGAGGTTGGTACAAAGACCACTGCTTTTCTTGATATATATTAATGACTTGGACTTGGGTGCACAGGGCACAATTTCAAAATTTACAGATGACACAAAACTTGGAAGTACAGTGAACAGTGAGGAAGATAGTTATAGACTTCAAGAGGACATAGACAGGCTGGTGGAATGGGCAGACAGGTGGCAGATGAAATTTAATGCAGAAAAGTGCGAAGTGATACATTTTTGTAGGAAGAACGAGGAGTGGCAATATAAACTAAAGGATACAATTCTAAAAGGGGTGCATGAACAGAGGGACCTGGGGGTATATATGCACAAATCGTTGAAGGTGGCAGGGCAGGTTGAGAAAGTGGCTAAAAAAGCATATGGGATCCTGGGCATAGAGTACAAAAGCAAGGAAGTTATGATAGAAACATAGAAGATAGGAGCAGGAGTAGGCCATTCGGCCCCTCGAGCCTGCTCCGCCATTCAATGCGATCATAGCTGATCATCCAAATTCAGTACCCAGTCCCTGCTTTCTCCCCATACCCCTTGATGCCTTTAGCCTTGAGAAATATATCCAACTCCTTCTTGAATATATTTAATGAATTGGCCTCTACTGCCTTCTGTGGTAGAGAATTCCACAGGTTCACCACTCTCTGGGTGAAGAAATTCCTCCTCATTTCTGTCCTAAATGGCCTACCCCTTATCCTTAGACTGTGACCCCTGGTTCTGGACTCCCCGACCATCGGGAACATTCTTCCTGCATCTAGACTGTCCAGTCCTGTCAGAATTTTATGTTTCAATGAGATCCCCTCTCATTCTTCTAAACTCCAGCGAGTATAAGCCCAATCGACCCAATCTCTCCTCATACGTTATTCCTGCCATCCCAGGTATCAGCCTGGTGAATCTTCGCTGAACTCCTTCCATGGCAAGAACATCCTTCCTCAGATAAGGCAACCAAAACTGCACACAATACTCAAGATGTGGTCTCACCAAGGCCCAGTACAACTGCAGCAAGACATCCTTGTTCCTGTACTCAAACCCTCTCGCTACGAAGGCCAACATACCATTTGCCTTCTTAACCACCTGCTGCACCTGCATGCTTACCTTCAGTGACTGGTGCACAAGGACACCCAGGTCTCGTTGCACTTCCCCTTCTCCCAATCTATTGCCATTCAGATAATAATCTGCCTTCCTGTTTTTGCTACCAAAGTGGATAACCTCACATTTATCCACGTTATATTGCATCTGCCATGCTTCTGCTCAATTACCCAACCTGTCCAAATCATCCTGGAGTTTCTCGGCATCGTCCTCACAGCACACACGCCCACCCAGCTTTGTGTCATCTGCAAATTTGGAGATATTACATCTAGTTCCCTTGTCTAGATCATTAATATATATTGTGACTATTGGGTTCCAAGGACCGATCCCTGCAGTACCCCACTAGTCACTGCCTGCCACTCGGAAAAAGACCTGTTTATTCCAACTCTTTGCTTTCTGTCTGCCAACCAGTTCTCTATCCAAGTCAGTACCTTGCCCCCAATCCCATGTGCCTTAACTTTACACGCTAATCTCTTATGCGGGACATTATCGAAAGCCTTCTGAAAGTCCAAATACACCACATCTACTGGTTCTCCCTTATCTATTTTACCAGTTACATCCTCAAAAAATTCCTTTATAATGATGTACCTTTATAAAACAATGGTTCGGCCTCAACTGGAGTATTGTGTCCAATTTTGGGCACCGCACTTTAGGAAGGATGTGAAGGCCTTAGAGAGGATGAAGAAAAGATTTACAAGAATGGTTCCAGGGATGAGGGACTTCAGTTACATGGATAGACTGGAGAAGCTGGGGTTGTTCTCCTTAGAGCAGAGAAGGTTGGCCCGGCATATCCCTCACTCTACCATTACTATCAAGCCAGGGGATCATCCCTGGTTCAATAAAGAGTGCAGTAGAGCATGCCAGGAGCAGCACCAAGCATACCTAAAAACAAGGTGCCAATCTGGGGATGCTGCAACACAGGACTACATGCATGCTAAACAGCAGAAGCAGCATGGTATAGACAGAGCTAAGCGATTCCAAAACGAGCGGATCAGATCAAAGCTCGGCAGTCCTGCCACATCCAGTCGTAAATGGTGGTGGACAATTAAACAACTAACGGGAGGAGGAGGCTCCATAAACATCCCTATCTTCAATGATGGCGGAGCCCAACATGCAAGTGCAAAATACAAGGCTGAAGCGTTTGTAACCATCTTCAGCCAGAAGTGCCGAGTGGATGATCCATCTCGGCCTCCTTCTGAGGTCCCCATCATCACAGAAGCCAGTCTTCAGCCAATTCAATTCACTCCACATGATATCAAGAAACATAAGAACATAAGACATATGAGCAGGAGTAGGCCATTTGGCCCCTTGAGCCTGCTCCGCCATTCAATAAGATCATGACTGATCTTCTACCTCAACTCCACTTTCTTGCACTATCCCCATATCCCTTGATTCCCTTAACATCCAAAAATCTATCGATCTCGGCTAAGCGCACTGGATATAGCAAAGGCTATAGGCCCTGACAACATTCTGGCTGTCATGCTGAAAGCATGTGCTCCAGAACTAGCCATGCCTCTAGCCAAGCTGTTCCAGAACAGCTACCACACTGGTATCTACCCTAAAATGTGGAAAACTGCCCAGGTATGTCCTGCCCACAAAAAGCAGGACAAATCCAATCTGGCCAATTACCGCCCTATCAGTCTACTCTCAATCATCAGCAAAGTGATGGAAGGTGTCATCGACAGTGCTATCAAGCAGTACTTACTCACCAATAACCTGCTCACTGATGCTCAGTTTGGGTTCCACCAGGACCACTCGGCTCCAAACCTCATTACAGCCTTGGTCCAAACATGGACAAAAGAGCTGAATTCCAGAGGTGAGGTGAGAGTGACTGCCCTTGATAACAAGGCAGCATTTGACCGAGTGTGGCATCAAGGAGCCCGAGTAAAATTGAAATCAATGGGAATCAGGGGGAAAACTCTCCACTGGCTGGAGCCATATCTAGCACAAAGGAAGATGGTTGTGGTTGTTGGAGGCCACTCATCACAGTCCCAGGACATCGCTGCAGGAGTTCCTCAGGGCAGTGTCCTAGGCCCAACCATCTTCAGCTGCTTCATCAATGACCTTCCCTCCATCATAAGGTCAGACGTGGGGATGTTCGCTGATGATTGCACAGTGTTCAGTTCCATTTGCAATTCCTCAGATAATGAAGCAGTCCATGCCCACATGCAACAAGACCTGGATGACATTCAGGCTTGGGCTGATAAGTGGCAAGTAACATTCGTGTCACACAAGTGCTAGGCAATGAATATCTCCAACAAGAGAGAGTCTAACCACCTCCCCTTGACATTCAACAGCGTTACCATCGCCCAATCCCCCACCATCAACATTCTGGGGGGGGTCATCATTGACCAGGAACTTAACTGGACCAGCCACATAAATACTGTGGTAACAAGAGTGGGTCAGAGGCTGGGTATTCTGTGGCGAGTGTCTCACCTCCTGACTCCCCAAAGCCTTTCCACCATCTACAAGGCATAAGTCAGGAGTCTGATGGAATACTCTCCACTCGCCTGGATGAGTGCAGTTCCAACAGCACTCAAGAAGCTCGACACCGTCCAAGACAAAGCAGCCTGCTTGATTGGCACCCCATCCACCACCTTAAACATTCACTCCCTCCACCACCAGCACACCGTGGCTGCAGTGTATATCATCTACAAGATGCACTGCAGTAACTCGCCAAGGCTTCTTCAACAGCATCTCCCAAACCCGCGACCTCTTCCACCTAGAAGGACAAAGGCAGCAGGCGCATGGGAACACTACCACCTCCAAGTTCCCCTCCAGGTCACACACCATCCTGACTTGGAAATATATCACTGTTCCTTCATCGTCGCTGGGCCAAAATCCTGGAACTCCCTAAAAGCACTGTGGGAGTACCTTCCCACACGGACTGCAGCGGTTCAAGAAGGCGGCTCACTGCCACCTTCTCAAGGGCAATTAGGGATGGGCAATAAATGCTGGCCTTGCAGTGATGCCCACATCCCAGGAACGAATATAAAATTTTTAAAAATTGATAGCGGTGTTCAAATTCATGACGGGTCTAGACAGAGTAGGTAGAGAGAAACTGTTCTCATTGGTGGAAGGGTCGTGAACACAGATTTAAGGTGATTGGCAGAAGAACCAAAGGCGACAGGAGGAAAAACTATTTTACGCAGCGAGTGGTTAGGATCTGGAATGCACTGCCTGAAAGGGTCGTGGAGGCAGATTCAATTGTGGCTTTCAAAAGGGAATTGGATAAGTACCTGAAGGAAAAACATTTATAGGGCTATAGGGAAAGGGCATGGGAATGGGACTAGCTGAAGTGCTTTTGCAGAGAGCCGGCATGGGCTTGACGGGCCGAATGGCCTCCTTCTGTGCTTTAACCATTCTATGATTCTATGTGCTCTACTCCTGGAGAAACAGTTGAACCCACAGCCTGTTGTTTAGAGGCAAGTGTATGACCAACTGAGCCAAGTTGAAACAGCACTGAATTGTCAGAGGTACTGTACTTTGGATAAGACATTAAAAGAAGATCCTGTCTGCATGTTCAGTTGGATCTTAAAGATAGCAGTAGGAAAACAGTAGGACTGGTATTCTGCAAGGATGAGGACAATTTGCTCAAAAGGCCATGTTTTATTTAAAATAACAACAGAAAATGCTGGAAATACTCAGCAGGCCAGGCAGCATCCGTGGAGAGAGAAACAGAGTTAACGTTTCAGGTCTGGGACCCTTCATCAGAACTGGAAAAAGCTGGAAATGTAACAGGTATTAAGCAGGTGCAGAGACAGCGGGGCGGGCCGGGGGGGGGGTTAGGAGGGGAGGAAGAAATAGAAAGCAAAAACGAGAAGGGAAACTGAAAGCAATGAAGATGAACAAGGTTGAATAGATAAACGGAACTCCCGTCGGAGAGAAGAGCAGAACTTCTTCAAGGTAGGCATTCCTAGAAGAGAGGTGGCAGTGAACCAAACACTAATATAATTGCAAAATACTGCGGATGCTGGAAATCTGAAATAACAACAGAAAATGCTGGGTCCCAGACCTGAAACGTTAACTCTGTTTCTCTCTCCACGGATGCTGCCTGGCCTGCTGAGTATTTCCAGCATTTTCTGTTGTTATTTCAGATTTCCAGCATCCGCAGTATTTTGCAATTATATTCATGTTTTATTTAATTTGCTTTGTGAATTGACAAACCTTATTTGTGGTATTTTCTTTCGTGAATGCACCTAGAAAATATTTAGTATTTTGCTTATCTTCTTCAACCTCACCTCCATTATTGCCTTTTAGAATTTTAACTTCCTCTTTTGCTATTGCAATACTGGAAGAATGTTTCATTATTGTGCTTTGTTTCTTTAAGTATTTTCATTCCAGGACCCATTTTGAAACTCCAATTTAAATGTATTCCGCTTTTTTTCCAACTGAGATCTCTATACTGGGGCCTCAGCTTTTTATCATTTATATTAATGACTTGGATGCAAGAATAGAGTTCTCTTGTGTTTCAAAGGTGGAGGGTGATCTTAAAATGGTAAAGGGCTATGGATGCTAGGTTAATTTAAATTTTCAAGACTGAGCTCGATAGATTTTTGTCAGGTAAGGGTATCAAGGGATATGAAACATAAGCGGGTAAATGGAGTTGAGTTACAAATCAGCCATGATGTAATTGAATGGCGCAATAGGTTTGGCCCTGCAACAATAAAGGAACGATGAGTTTTGTCCAAACCAGGATGGTATGTGACTTGGAGTGGAACTTGGTGGTGATGGTGTCAGCCTTGGCTCAGGGATAGCATTCTCAAGTCTCACGAGTGGGTTCAAGTCCCACTTTAGAGACTTGAGTGCATAATCTTGGCTGAGACTTCGGGGCAGTGCTTTGGATGAGACATGAAACCAAGGCTCCATTTGCCCTCTTTTGCAATGCAAAAGATCCTTTTGCACTATTTGAACAAAATCAGGGGAATTCTCCCAGTATCTTGGCCAACATTTATCTCTCAATCAACAGCAGTAAAAACAGATTAATTGGCCACTTATCTCTGTTTGTGGGGCATTGTTGTGTGCAAATTGGCTGCTCTGCTTCCCCACATTACAACAGTGACTATACTGGGGGAAAAAAAACACTTCATTGGCTGTGAAGCTCTTTGGAATGTTAGGAGGTCAAGAAAGGTGCTATATAAATGCAAGTTGTTATTTTCTATGGTGCTTCCACAACATTGCTACTCTTGTCCTTTTCGGTGACAGAAGCTGCAGGGGAGGAAGGTGCTGTTGAAGTAAGATTGGCGAGTTGCTCCTAGAGATAGCAGATACTGCAGCCACAGTGTGCTGGTGATGGAGGGAGGAGATTTGGGTCCAGTGGTAAGGTCACTGATCAAACAGACTGCTCTGTCCTGGATAGTGTTGAGTTCTTGAAGGTCGTTGTGGTTGCACCCATCCAGTCAAAGTGGTAAGTATCCCATCACACTCCTGACTTGAGCATTGTAGATTGTGGGGAGGCTTTGTGGGGTCAGGAAGTGAGCGCTCATCACAGGATACCCTGCCTCTGCTCTGCTCTTATAGCCAATGTGTTGATATTACTGATCCAGTTAAGTTTCTGGTCAAACTTCTGGCCAAATGGCCCCCAAGATATTGATGGTGGGGTCTTGGCAATAGTACTGCAGTTGTGTTTGTTTTGTTGGAAGTAGTTATAGCCGAGTACCTATATGTGGCACAAATGTTATCTGCTACTTATTAGCTCAAGCTTAAATCTTATCCAAGTCATACTGTAGGTTGGTATGGGCTCCTTCATTGTTGGAGGTGTTGTGAATGGAGATAAACATTGTGGAATTATCAGTGAACAGCCCCAATCTTGCTCTTATGATGGAGGAAAGTCAATAATGAAGCAACTGAAGATAATTGAGCTGAGGATGCTGACCTGAGAAACTCCTGAAGTGGATGTCTTGGACTGTGATGTTTGGCCTCCAACAACCATGATAATCTTCTATGTGTCAGGTATGACTATAGTAATTGGAGGGTTTTCTCTTTGACCTCGATTTAACTTCTTGGTGCTGTATTTGGTTGAATGCTGTCTTAATGTCAAGGGCACTCAGGCTGCAATGAGGTCTGGAGCTGAGTGTATTACATTGACTAATTCTGATTTTAATGCTCCACTTTAATTTTATTCATATTGCTATTCTTATTCTGTACACACATGTTAATTTATAGCCGACTATTTCATTTCATATCCTTCCCTTGGACAATATTTTGACTTCCTTCACTTCCAAATTAACTTGAAGATATGCAGCCACCCTCCTCCATTCATGTCACTCTTATCCTCCCATTTGGCTTGTAAGGAGTGGGCAGAGGATCTGCCTCTTACAAGACAGGCTGGAAAATCCCAGAAACAATGGAGACTTGGCTCAATTCCTGAGAATTTCCAGGACCATTACTCCAATTCTGATGTGGAGTAACCTTTCAATTTGTCTGTGCAGCTACGGAATGCTGCACACTTTTATCATTAATGCTGTTTAACAGGACCTTAGCAAGCAAAAATCTGACTTTTTTCCCTTACTTTTCACTAGCCTCTTTGACTCCATTTTTGAAAGGAATTGTTAGAGGAGTACTAAACACAGACAAAAACTTACACCTTTCTGCAGATGATACACCACTTTATTTATGTTTACTTTTTCACTAAAATTAGTAACAGGCCCAGCACTAGTGAAGTAGGTCAAGGAAACATCAACGTACAATAATTCTAAGGCAGGGCTCGATAATTTGTTAATGCATTGACAGTGTTTCCACATTTTCTGCTGATACTTCCAATATGTATTTCCAACAGCAGGTAGGTTGCATTTACAGGCTGCTCACAACATACAGGGACAATATTATGAAATAAACAGTGTATCTATCACATGTTTTGAAAATTAGTGAAGGTTTTAATATCAATGGACTGAACATCTTTTACACTGGAAAATGTGCAAATAATTTCTAACAAGTTAACATTTGACATAACCTGATAACTTGACAAATATAAAACTGGGAGGTGAATGTAGATCGTTTTGAAATGAGTATTGTGTTGCTGCTGTGGATCAGGATCGATGCTTCAGTGGAGGTGAGTACTTAATGAGTTGAGGTGTACCAGCTTCCAGAAAGGGTGAATGTCGGCCCTACTGGTAATGTTGCCCCCTTACACAGGGGCCTTGCAGATCAAGGCTGGAGGTTTCTGGACAACCACGACCCCCCACCCCCATGCTAATGAGATGCCCTCTCACTAACCCCACAAACTCTTGCGGAGTGAATGCTGGAGGGCATCGGTGGCCACAATTCCGGTGTAACCACCAGGTTTTCTAACTTGCATTTTTAGCCTTTGAATTCCAAGCACCCTAAGTGAAGATTGTAATGTATATACCTTTAAGGGGGGAACTACTTTTTACAGCTCATGTATACTGTAGTACCGGCAGTGACCACACCTGTATATAGTACTGAGTAGTAATCTGTACAGTTCAGTTCCAGAGTGAGCCACGTTGAGTAAACACCTGTTGTACCGTTCTCCTGCAGTCTTGTGTCTTACTACTGATGGACACAACATTGGCGACGAGACAAATTCGATCCTACCTGCAACTCTGCATCACCTCCCAGGGATTCGTTCCTGGAGATCAGTGGATTGGAGGTCAAGGCCAGAGACACGGGCGTCGACCACGGGCAACCGCCCAGTCATCCAGCAGAGACTCGAGAATTGCGGGGGAGGCTGTTGAGAGCCAGGCTTGGCTTTCCAGTCGCGGTGGTCCAGCAAAACGGGCTGGCAACAGGTAGTGCGCAGACCCTTCCCGGACAGCGGCGGGCTAGAGCCCGACCGAGCGGCACAGCAAAGGGCCGAGCAGCATCGACGGGGGAGAGAGAGAGAGGGCAGAGCGCACACGGCGCAGCCGGTGTTCAGGGGCCGAGTAGCGTCGAGGAGAGAGAGAGAGACGCGCAGAAACCCGCGAGGCGCCGCCATTGCCACGAGGACCGCCGAGAGCGGCATTGGCAGCAGCGCAGGAGAAGCGCGCGAAACCTACAGGGCACTGCCATTGCCACGAGAGTGGTGTTGGCAGCAGCGGGGGAGGAAGGGAAGCGCGGGAGACACCATTTTAAGCCATTTTAAACCACACCCAAAATGCCGAAGAGTGGCAGTATCACCGCATTTGACAATGAAGTCAAAGATTGGACTACATATGTCGAACGAATAGAGGTATACTGCAAGGCAAATGAGGTGTCAGATGACAAGAAAGCGCCGGTATTGTTAAATTTAATGGGTGCAAAGACGTATGGCTTATTACGAAATCTAGTAACCCCAGCGAAGCCAGTGGAAAAGAGTTTTGGAGACATAGTGACGATACTACAGGAACATTTAAACCCCACACCGCTGCTGATAGCAGAAAGATTCAAGTTTCAGAAACGGAACCAGCATAAGGATGAAAGCAATGCTGAATATTTAACAGAACTGCGCAAACTATCGAAACACTGCCAGTTTGGAACGGGACTGGCAGATACCTTAAGGGACAAGTTTGTGTGTGGGCTTCAAAGTGAAGGAACCCAGAAACGGCTTTTATCTGAAAAGGACCTTATGCTGGACAAGGCTTTCAGCATTGCGGTATCATATGAAACAGCAGCACGGGGCGCTGCAGAGATACAACAGAGACCGCAAGAGTATGGCACAAACGAAATGTCATACAGAACAGAGAAGTGCTATCGCTGCGGCAGAACAACACATGACCAGAATGATTGCTGGTTCAAAGACAAAGTGTGCAGACAGTGTGGAAAAGTAGGACACATAGCATGAGCCTGCAGGTCGGGAAAGAAAACCAGCAATAAGAAATCTCCAAAAGAAAAGTACAAGAAGGTACATAAGGTGACGGAGAATAGTGCAGATGAACAAAAGAGTGATACCGACTCCGAAAGCAGGGAGCTGAGTTGTCTGAAACTACATAATGTGATCAAAACGGAGGATCACCGAACCATTTGGGTCACTCTCAAGATAGCAGGAGTCCAGGTAAAAATGGATTTGGACACAGGATCAGCCCTAACAGTCATAAACCGACGGGACTACGAGCGGCTATTCTCACACATACCCTTGAGAGACACAAAAATTATTTTGAAGACGTACACGGGGCAAAAAGTCTACCCCAAAGGAAAAATAAGGGTGACCGTTATATATAACGGTAAGGAAATACCAAAACTAGACCTGTATGTATTGCAAGATGGAGGACCACCATTACTGGGACGTGAATGGATCCGGAAAATACAGCTGGATTGGCATTCCATACAAGCACTGACTGTGGCTGCCAAAAAGGATGACGACGTCACACCTGGGCGACTGTCAAAGATCCTAACCGATGCGCAAGAAGTGTTCCAGCAAGCACTCGGAACACTAAAAGGCATGACAGCAACAATTAAAATCGAAGAAAACGCAAGCCCAAAATTTTTTAAGGCCAGACTGGTACCTTATGCGATCCGCCCAGCCGTCGAAGCAGAGCTGGAGAGTTTGGAATGTTCAGGAGTACTGTCCAAGGTAGACTGGAGCGAGTGGGCTACACCCATCGTCCCTGTGATGAAAAAGTCGAGCAGCACGCCTGGGGAACCAAGGAAGGTTCGCATCTGTGGGGACTTTAAGGTAACAGTGAACCCAGTCCTTCACACCGTACAATATCCACTTCCGCGGATTGAAGATATTTTCGCCTCGCTATCTGGAGGGAATCGCTTCACTAAGATTGATCTGGCCCAGGCGTATCTGCAAATGGAGGTAGAAGAAGCATCAAAAAAATACCTCACAATCAACACCCGTAAAGGTCTCTACCAATACAACCGGCTGGTATTCGGGGTAGCATCAGCTCCGGCTATTTGGCAAAGGGCAATGGAACAAGTCCTGCAAGGGATCCCAGGGACCCAGTGTTATTTGGACGACATCCTGGTCACGGGCGAAAATGACAGTGATCACCTCGCCAACCTGGAGCAGGTGCTCACTAGATTGAAGGAATATGGGCTCCAAGCTAACCGCCCCAAATGTGAGTTTTTTTAAAAAACAGATCTCGTATTGTGGGCACGTTATCGATAAAGAGGGGTTACATAAGTCCCCAGAAAAGATTGAGGCAGTAGTCAAGGCTCCAGCACCGGAAAATGTGTTACAACTGAGGTCGTTCCTCAGGCTGGTAAACTACTACCATAAGTTCTTGCCAAATTTGTCTACAATACTACACCCACTGAACACCCTACTGCAAACTGGAGTGCCATGGAAGTGGAGTGACGAATGTAAATGAGCTTTCCAGAACAGCAAAACACTAATCACATCGAAAGAGGTATTGGCCCATTTCAACCCAGCACTACCAATTCGGTTGGCGTGTGATGTGTCACCCTACGGCATTGGAGCGGTGCTGTCGCACAAATTCTCGGACGGCTCAGAGAGGCCAACAGCCTTTGTGTCACGATCAGTAACCTCAGCCGAGCGTAACTACGCCCAGATTGACAGGGAGGCCCTCAGCCTAGTGTGGGGAGTGAAAAAGTTCAATCACTATCTGCACGGGCAGAAATTCACCTTGCTGACTGACCACCAGCCTCTTGTCTCCATTTTTAATCCGAAGAAGGGCGTTCCGGTGATGACTGTGCAACGACTACAAAGATGGTCACTCTTTCCAGGGGCACACCACTATGAGATTGAATATAAGGGCACGAAACAGCATGGAAATGCTGATGGGCTATCACGCCTGCCACTGCCTACTGCGGAGGAAGCACCAGCAGTGGATCCTGTCGAAATATTTCATTCGACTATAGTTGAATACCTACCGGTAACTAACGCTCGTATAGAAAAGGAGACCCGAAATGACTCGACACTGTCTCGGGTATATGATTTGACGGTGAAGGGATGGCCAGCACATGACAACTCACTGTTGCCAGCATTCTCGACAAGAAGAGAACAGCTGTCAGTGTGCCGGGGGACCTTGATGTGTGGATCCCGAGTGGTAATTCCACCCAAGTTAAGGGATAGAGTGCTCACTGAGCTTCATGAGGGTCATCTGGGAGGGGTAAAAATGAAAAGCCTTGCCAGGGCTTATGTGTGGTGGCCGGGAATCGATAAACAAATCGAGGACCTGACTGTAGTGTATGTACCTTTAAGAGGAACTATGTTTTTGAAGCCCCTGTATATTGTAGTACCAGTAGTGACCACTTGGGTATATCAGCCTGTGTAGCGTCTTGTGTTGTTAGTTCACCTCCAGACTTTGTTCAGTAAACACTTGTTAAATCAACTCCTGCATTCCGTGTCTCCATTAACACACGGATCTAACAGTGGCGACGAGTTAGAAACGAACTTACCTGCAATTCGGCAGCACCTCAAGGAGATCGATTCCTCAGACGAAGGTCGAAGCCAGAAGCAAGGAAAAAAATAAAAATTAAAAAAATAACTCGAAGAAACTTGTAAACGAGGGCCAGGCTTGGTCTCCAGTCTGTGGTTTCCCCAGCTAAACGGGCTGGTGGCAGGTAGTGCACTGATCCTTCCTGGGCTGCGGCGGGCTAGAGCTCGATTGGGTGGCTCTGTAACGGGGCCGGGCAGCGAGTCGGGAAGCAGAAGCAAAGAGAGAGAGAGGGTGGAGCACTCAGGGCGCGGCCGGTGCTGCAAAGCAGGTCAGCGTTCGGACCGAGCAGAGGGAGGGGAAAGTCCCAGAGGGTCCGCTCCACGATGGGAACGGTTCTCCAAGTAACGGAGAAACTATTGAAGCGATATATAAAAAAAAAAAAATTAATCGCCAGCAACAACGTTGGCAGCAGCGGCAGCGGCGGGAAAGCACGGGAGGCACCATCTTAACTCGGCGGGGAAGAAAGAAAAGCGCGGGAAGTGCCATTTTAGATTTTCAAGATGCCGAAGACTGGCAATATTACTGCTTTCGATAGTGATATAGAAGATTGGACCACATATGTGGAAAGAGTGGAGGTATATTGCAAGGCGAATGAAATAGCGGATGATAAAAAGGCATCGGTACTTCTAAATCTGATAGGCGCAAGGACATACAGGCTGTTACGAAACTTGATCATTCCAGCCAAAGCGATGTACAAGAATTTTAAGGAGATTGTTGATACCTTACAGGAGCACTTAAACCCAACACCGCTGCTGATAGCGGAACGATTCAAATTCTTCAGGAGGAATCAGCACAAGAATGAAAGTAACGCTGATTACCTCACCGAATTATGAAAGCTGTCAAAGCACTGCCAATTCGGGGCAGGACTGGCAGATTCTCTATGAGACAAATTCGTCTGCGGTCTCCTAAGCGAAGGAACACAGAAAAGACTACTTTCTGAGAAAGATTTGACACTGGACAAGGCTTTCAGTGTGGCTGTATCATACGAAGCAGCAGCAAGAGGAGCTGCAGAGATACAGCAAAAGCCACAGGACTTCGGCACCCATGAAATGACACGGGGTTTCAAGAGATGTTATCGCTGCGGCAGATCCACCCATGACCAGAAGGACTGCTGGTTCAAGGACAAAGCATGCAGGCAATGCGGAAAGATGGGACACATTGCACGTGTATGCAGATCTGGAAAGAAATCCACTGACAGTAAAAAGGTCAATAAGGAAAAGTACAGAAAGGTGCAAATGATGACGGACAGTAGCTCCGAAGACCAGAAGAGCGATAGCGACTCCGGAAACAAGAGACTAAGCTGTCTCAAATTACATAATGTAATTGCCAAAGAAGATTACCAGACCATTTGGGTTACCCTCACGATTGCGGGGTCCCCAGTCAAAATGGAGCTAGATACAGGATCAGCTCTGACCGTCATGAGTCGACGGGATTACGAGCGGCTATTTCTGCATATACCTTTGAAAGACACATCCATTGTCTTGAAGACATATACGGGGCAGAAAGTATACCCCAGAGGGAAAATAAGGGTGCCTGTTGTATACAACGGCAAGGAAATACAGAAGTTGTATTTATACGTTCTGCAAGATGGTGGTCCACCGTTGTTGGGACGTGAATGGATCAGAAAGATACGTTTAGACTGGCACTCCATTCAGGCACTGACGGTGACCAGTAAGAAAAAAAACGATGATGACGTCATACCTGGACGATTAAAAGAAATCTTGGCTAACGCCAAAGAAGTGTTTCAACAGGAACTAGGAACCCTGAAAGGCGCCACCGCCTCAATAAAAGTGGAAGATGCGGCAATTCCCAAGTTTTTTAAGGCAAGGCCGGTGCCATACGCAATTCGTCCAGCCGTCGAGGCAGAGCTGGAGAATTTGGAAAAAGCAGGCGTGTTATCCAAGATAGATTGGAGCGAGTGGGCAACACCCATCGTCCCGGTCATGAAGAAAACGTTGAATAATGATAAATCTGAAGAACAGAGAAAAGTTTGCATCTGTGGGGAATTCAAGGTGACTGTAAACCCAGTTCTTCACATGGTACAGTATCCTCTTCCGAGGATAGAAGATATTTTCGCCTCACTATCCGGAGGGAAACATTTCACCAAAATTGACTTAGCACAGGCATATCTACAGATGGAGGTTGAGGAGGCCTCTAAAAGGTATCTCACGATAAACACACACAAAGGCCTGTACCAGTACAATCGACTGGTTTTCGGAGTGGCATCAGCTCCGGCTATCTGGCAAAGAGCTATGGAGCAAGTCCTGCAAGGGATTCCGGGGACTCAATGCTACCTAGATGACATCCTTGTAACAGGAGAAAACGACAACGAGCACCTTGCCAACTTGGAGCAGGTGCTCACGAGGCTGAGAGAACGGGGCCTACGAGTAAATCGCCCCAAATGCGAATTTTTCCAGAAACAAATATCATATTGTGGCCATGTCATTAACGAAGAAGGGTTGCATAAGTCACCTGAAAAAATTGAAGCGGTCGTAAAGGCCCCAGCGCCTGAAAATGTCTCACAATTAAGGTAGTTCCTGGGATTAGTAAATTACTATCATAGATTTTTACCAAACTTGTCGACGGTTCTGCACCCGCTTAACGCACTGCTACAAACGGGAGTAGTTTGGAAATGGAGCGAAGACTGTAAACGTGCCTTCCATAAATGCAAAGGCTTGATCACGTCCAGGGAAGTGTTGGCTCATTACAACCCATCACTGCCAATCAGACTGGCGTGCGATGCATCCCCTTATGGCGTGGGAGCAGTATTATCGCATAGATTCCCTGATGGCTCGGAGCGGCCGATAGCTTTTGCGTCACGCTCATTGAACTCAGCTGAGCGTAACTATGCCCAGATCGACAGGGAGGCACTCAGCCTGGTGTGGGGGGTGAAGAAATTCAACCATTACCTACACGGACAAAAGTTTACCTTGTTGACTGACCATCAACCCCTTGTCTCCATATTCAACCCTAAAAAGGGCGTTCCCATTATGACAGCGCGAAGGCTACAGAGGTGGTCTCTTTTCCTAGGGGCACAACAATATGACATAGAGTACAAAGGAACAAAATAGCATGGGAATGCTGACGGGTTATCGCGCCTACCGTTGCCAACGGTGGAAGAGGCGCCTACAGTGGACCCAGTGGAGATATTCCACTCGACCATAGTGGAATGTCTACCGGTGACAAATTCTACCATTGAAAAGGAAATACGAAATGACCTGACTCTCTCACGAGTCTACAATTTAACGGTGAAGGGATGGCCAGCACATGGCGAACCACTGTTGCCAGCATTCTCGCAAAGAAGAGAACAGCTGTCAGTGTGCCGAGGAACCTTGATGTGTGGATCCAGAGTGGTGATTCCACCCAAACTCAAGGATAGAGTGCTAAAGGAGCTTCACGAGGGGCATCTGGGTGGAGTGAAAATAAAGAACTTAGCCAGAGCGTTTGTGTGGTGGCCAGGTATCGATGGAGACATCGAAGAAATGACCAAGAGCTGTCTAGGATGCCAGAAGGTCCAAAACGGCCCACCACAAGCCCCTCTACATCCATGGGAGTGGCCCTCATCTCCATGGCAAAGGGTACATATTGACTTTGCTGGTCCATTTATGGACTCAATGTTCTTAATCGCGGTGGATGCACACTCCAAGTGGCCGGAGGTAATAAAGATGTCCTCCACCACCACGGAAAAAACCATCACAGTATTAAGGACCATATTCGCCAGGAATGGGCTGCCTGAACAGATCTGTTCTGATAATGGACCGCAATTTGTATCCAAAGAATTCAGGAAGTTCTTAAAAAACAATGGGGTTAAGCACTACACGTCCGCCCCATACCATCCCGCCACCAATGGATTGGCTGAAAGGTTTGTCCAGACCTTCAAGAAGGCCATAAAGGCCATGGGTAATGAAGACATAAATCTACAACATAAGGTAGATAACTTTTTGTTCGCGTACAGGAATGCAACACATGTGGTTACAAACCAAACCCCCGCCATGATGTTTTTCAATAGAAGACTAAGATGCCAGCTGGATTTGGTCAAGCCAAATGTCAGAAGGGACATAGAGAACCGGCAATTTCAAAGCATGAATGAAAGGCCAACTAGAACCTTCCAGATAGGTCAACCAGTTTTGGTCCGGGACTACCGTACCGAGAAATGGCAGCCTGGAACTATTTGCACATGACTAGGACCGCTGGTGTATACCATGGACATTGGAGAAAGCATAATAAGGCGCCATGCTGACCAGGTCATAGCGTCATCCGAAAAAGGACAACCTACACCACAACTCTATACGCCTAGTGATGAAGCAGAGATACCCATAGTATCTACCTCCGATCCGGTGATACTGGAACCAGATGAACCCGACACTAGCATTGAAGCCGAATCGACCTTGCCAAAAGAACCTACTACACCACCGAGGCGTTATCCGGACCGAGTCAGGAAGCCTCCAGAGAGACTGAATTTGTAATTGATTAACTTCAGCAAATGTGTATATTATTGTTCTTGTAAAAATGTTATTTAATGATTACTTAAACTGTTATGTACTATTTATCTAAAAGGGGAGGAATTGTAGTGTATGTACCTTTAAGAGGAACTACGTTTTTGAAGCCCCTGTATACTGTAGTACCAGTAGTGACCACTCGGGTATATAAGCCTGTGTAGCGTCTTGTGTTGTTAGTTCACCTCCAGACTTTGTTCAGTAAACACTTGTTAAATCAACTCCTGCATTCCGTGTCTCCATTAACACACGGATCTAACACTGACTAAGAGCTGCTCAGGATGCCAGAAAGTCCAAAATGCACCACCACATGCCCCTCTACACCCATGGGAGTGGCCCTCATCTCCATGGCAACGGGTGCATATTGATTTTGCTGGTCCATTCATGGTCTCAATGTTTTTAATAGCCGTGGATGCGCACTCGAAATGGCCTGAGGTCATCAAAATGCCCTCCACCACCACGGAGAAAACTATTTCAGTCCTACGGACCATTTTTGCCAGGAACGGCTTGCCAGAACAGATTTGCTCTGATAACAGACCACAGTTTGTGTCCGAAGAGTTCCGGAGGTTTATGCAGAAGAATGGGGTAAGGCATTACACATCCGCCCCGTATCATCCAGCCACAAATGGATTGGCTGAGAGGTTCGTACAAACCTTTAAGAAGGCAATAAAGGCTATGTACAATGACAACATTCCGCTCCAGCATAAGGTGGACAATTTCCTGTTCGCCTACCGGAATGCGACACATGCAGTCACCAACCAGGCCCCGGCCATGATGTTCGTTAACCGAAGGTTAAGATCTCGCCTGGATTTGCTCAGACCAAACGTACGAAGAGATGTTGAGAGTAAGCAATTCCAGCACATCCATGAGAAGCCAACAAGGAGCTTCAATGTAGGGCAACCAGTCTTGGCCCGCGACTACCGAACAGAAAAATGGCAGCCAGGAACGATATGCACACGGCAGGGCCCACTAATGTACACAGTGGACGTTGGGGAGAACATCGTGAGACGCCATGCTGACCAGATCCTAGAGTCACAGGAACAAGTCAACCCCATGCCTCGCCCATACGTACCTGGTGAGGAACCCGACGTACAGGTCGCATCTACCCCAGAAACAGTAGCATCCGAAGCTGATGACCCAACCGACGACAGGGTGCCAGAATCGCCTCCGCACCAAGAGCGAGACACTCGGGAAAGGCGCTATCCAGAAAGGATCAGGAAGCCTCCCCAAAGACTGAATATATAAATAGACTATTTTCAGCTAATGTTGCATGTTAAAAGTGTTAATTGTAATTAGTTTGATATTTAATTGTTAAATGAGTGTTATGGTACTGTTAATCTAAAAGGGGAGGAATTGTAATGTATATACCTTTAAGGGGGGAACTACTTTTTACAGCTCATGTATACTGTAGTACCGGCAGTGACCACACCTGTATATAGCACTGAGTAGTAATCTGTACAGTTCAGTTCCAGAGTGAGCCAAGTTGAGTAAACACCTGTTGTACCGTTCTCCTGCAATCTTGTGTCTTACTACTGATGGACACAACAAAGATCATCCATTCTATTGTGCACGTTGGGAAATGGCAGTAACCAATGAGTAACCACTAGGGCTGCACACCAAAATCAGAGCAGCGAACAAATTTAAAATGCTGCCGATTTATGGCGCTTTACTTGGTGCATTTCCCAGCAACTTGGGATCTACAATAGAATTGGGCATTGCACTTTTTTCATCTGAGATGGAAAGAACAATTCCTTAATTTGACTGCAATGAAACTGAATTATCAGGTGCTGCGTATAAAAGGCAACCGATCCGATACTGCCCATATTGTGCCACCGCCCGAGACAAATTTCTAGCCCAAAGTCTTCTCAAACTTCTTTCTGCCAGTAGCATACTGTAAGGAAAAAGTTGTGGGCTGTGAAATTGCCAGGCTGATCGCAGGAACCCGCGGAAAAAACTAGAACAGGAGCTACGTTTTTTTTCCACTTACGTCGGCCACCTCGCCTTTAATCATCACCCCCGAAGTGGCCGGCTGCCCGATGCAAGTCTCTTGCAGCTGTCAGTGTTTTCGACTGGCATTGCAGCAGGGGGCGGAAGACAATTTCAGGTCCGGGACGCTACCAGGGCGATGCGCACGGTGATGATGTCCCAATCTCCGGGCGAAGGAGATCGAGGCGCAACACCGTAGTGCCGCCACAAAACTCCTGCCGAATAAGGCGAGGGTCGATGTCAGTGCTGCACCCGGTTGCAAAGCCATTTTAATTGGTACTGTAGTTGTAGTGAAGTCTATTTGTTGAGTGCTGGGCTGTTCTGTCACTTGCTTGCACCTGGGATTTCCTTTCCTTTCACTTTTTCCTGTCTCTTCTTAGTTCCCTGTCCCTTCAACCTTGGCAAAAGCTGAAAATGGGCTGAGAGCCTTTTGAGGTTCCCCATAGGCTCGCATTGGCGATTGCAGCTTCAGCCATCCAGGTCCTAAGTTCTGACATTTTCTATCTAAACCTCTCCTCCTTTCAGATCCTCCTTAAAACATACTTCTTTAACCAAGCTTTTAGTTACTCTCTTAATATTTACATCTTTGGCTCGGTGTTAATTTTTGCCCAATTATCCTTCTGTGAAGCACCTTGGGATGTTTTCCTATGTTAAAGGTGCTATATAAATGCAAGCAAGTCTATCAACCCCATTTTTGGGCAATTAGTGCCTCGTTCATGCCGATTTGACCAAGTTAATATCGGGTCCCTGGTCTGCTGATAGACCCATCGAAATCTACATCTGATGCTATGCTAATGTCCAGATCACAGAAAATTGGGTGTAAACAACACAGTACCATTTGGCTAAAACCCACCAATAACCATTCCAGTCTAAACAAGGCCAAACACAGAAGTTCTAGGCTTAATACTTAAGGAACAACTGAAGTAAGACTAACCAGCCTATAATTCCCTGGTCCATCTCTGTCTCCTTTTTTTAAGGAGGGATTTCACATTTGCCACCCATCAGTCCTCTGGTATATTTCTTCTTTCCAAGGAACTTTACAAAATTATAGTCAGAGCCTTTGCCATTTTTCCCTAGCTTCCCTTAGGAATGTTCCCCTTTCTGCATGAAATTGGCAAGCTGCACTCTTCCTGGCTCCACAGAAATTAAACTATAAAACATTTTTCCTATATTTTTGTGAGTGTCCTCCAGCAGTCCATTCAAGGACTGCTGGTTAGGCCACTGAAGACCCGGAACAACTGAGTTGTTAGTTATGACACTAAGTTGATGACCAGTTTCGCATTGGTGTTAGGACCCCAATTTGCATATGCAGGACACCTAACTCCTGTTTGTGGCGGGCTCCTTGCACACCTGGAAGTCGCTGGCTTCCTACTAGGCAGCTGGAACACTTCCAGGTGAAATTGGGTGCGAGAGACGATGAAGCAAAATTCGTCTCCTCCAACTTCAAGGTTTTGTCCAAAGAACGGGTCAAATGAGGTTGAATTTCTCCCTCCGTGTTATATGCAAATTAGTACTGAAATTTGACCAATTATTGAATGTTGAATATTATGTAATCCCTGATAACAAACATAATGGGGGGAAATTTCTGCTGTTTGTGTATTTTAACTGCGGTGGAAAAGCTGTGGAAACCTTGGAAAAATAGCATCAAGAATGTGGGAGATATGGAGACTATCTTGCACATTGCAGCAAAAAAGGTTACTTGGACCAATAGATCTGATGCAGAATTTACACAGCGTTCTGGTAGAGTCCAATCGGAGTCTGGAGGAATGGCTCTAAAATAGGCTGGGACCTGGGTCCACCTGATCCTGACCTATGCTGGGATTTCATGGTTGGCAGAAATTCGGTACCGCCCCCGAAAGCTGGGAAACTTAGCGACAGGTGCTAATGATTCACAGTTCTTTCAAAATTTGGTGTTTGCGCTCCAGGAAGGAAGTGGAGCACTAAATCAAGCACTCCACTTCCTTCCTGGAGCGCTAAAGGCCGCAGACGGGGCGGTAGTGGTGCAGCGCTGCATAATGTTCCGTGCAGCGCTGCCGGGATCCGAGGCTCCTTCCCTCCCTTAAAGGGAAGGGCCCAGCGCTACAGGCTCTGCATTGGGACCAGTTAGCTGGTCCCTGACAGCAGATGCGATCCGGCTCGATCAGCCCCATGCACTCCAGCAGAGTGCCGGGCTGATCGATCACGGCCCAGGAGAATTAAAAAAAATTGACAAAAAGCATGTTAGAAAATTTCCTACTTACCTCGGCAACCTCCCCTTTAGTTTCCACCCCCGAAGCGCCCGGCCTCCCGAACAACACCTCCTGCAGCTGTTGGTGTTTTCGCCCAGTGATGCTGCAGGGGACGGAACTGAAGTTCAGGTCCAGGGTGTTACCAGGACGATGCACATGGCAATGATGTCACGATCTCTGGGTGCAGGAGATCGTGGCGCAAAGTGTTACCGCCGCCGCAAACCTCCCGGCCAAGTTAGCGGGAGTTGTTCATCTCGCCGCGCCCGGGCGGTAAGTCATTAGGGCCCCGTTATCGCCCCCCCGGGGACGCTAACAGGAGGCGCTAACCCACCGTATTTCTCCCCCTAGGAGTTCCCACTTCACTGGTCCATGTGGAACCTGGTGTGTGTCTGGAGGATGGTACAACAAGCTAGATGAAGCATACAGGCCACCAGAAGAGCACAACTGGGTCCTACCAGGTAACTAAATTGTTCGTATTGGCTGCCTTGTAGGGAGCTGAATTGGGCAAAAAGTTTTCTCGTGGGGGGGGGGGGGGGAAGGCACACTCCCCCCCCTCCCCCAGTTGGCAGGTGGGCATCGGAGTTTCCAGCAGCGTGAGGGAACTGAGATATGTCCACAGTGGCTTGTTGCCCACCAGCCCAATGCAAATTAGATGCTGTCCCACTGACCCTGCAAACTCCGAGGTGGAGTCAGCATTGGAGAGCACTGGTGAGCGCAATCTTGGCATATTTGCATAGCCAGAGAAAACAGGATCTTCGAGAGAACTATCTTCCATTAAAGGAGAACAGGAAAAAAATCAGTGAAAAAAATATTTCAAGTTGCTCTAGTCGCCTCATCCACATTCTGCCTTTGTTGTTTTTTCAGCATGAATCCAGGAAGATTTAAAACTCTCCTGCCTTTTTTCCTTGGCTAGATAATCACCACCACACCCTGGAAGAAAAAAGATGGAACATGGCTTATGTGTTTACAGGGACAGCTGAGGCTTTATTTGTATGTATGAACATGTGATTTGAGGAAAATTTAAAAGCCTGAGGTAATATTGGGATTGATGTTCAGCAGGTGTCATAGAGGTGGGATCTCATGCAGAAGAAAATTTGGAGCCAAACTTGAATGTGGAACTTGTAGTTGCAAACAACGCCAAATTAGATCTTGCCAATTAGAGCACGCACTCTTAAAAAAGTGTTTAGTCTCAAAAACTTCAAAGAAGTAATTTTCCACAGCTTTGTTTCCAGTGTGGAGCCTCCCTAGACAGGAGTGCAGATCAGAAATAAGGTTAGAACATTATAGGGCTGATTCTGCAATGTGCTCTCCCTGTCCTGCGAGGCTTTAGGCTATGGAGCAGAGTCTCACAGAATTAACCATCAAGTATTCCATTGTGCCCCACTGTAATTTTTACTTCCACCCATTCAACATAAATGAGTAAACAGCTGCGGTGCCAATTCTTGCTGTGAATCTGCAGCTTCCTTTTTTCTTTTTCTTCTCCTTGTAACCTTCATACCAGCATGTAGCTTTTTTTCAGTATTTTACGCTCTCTTTGTGCCGCACCTACCAATGTCATACTGACAGCATTTCAGCGAGGTGATAGCATTAAGCTATGGTTCACTGCCTGCTGGCGTCACTGTGGAATGGGTACAGGCCTTTCAACAAAGCACAATGGTAACTAAGTATAAATGCTGGGCTGCTTTTTGTTAGAAGAGAAAATTTACATAAGAATGAAACAAATATTCCTTAAAAGTTACTCAAATGCGGATGTGCTCTGAAAATCCAGAGGGGAGGGGGTTTCACAATCCAGCGAAGATGCCAAGATGTGCCCACCCAGGATCTATGCTGCTGATGCCGGCAAATTTCCCGAGGTCAGGAAAAGCTCCCCTGTTTTCTATGGCAATGGCGAACACCTGTGCCATTAGGGGTGCATCTAGGGCACTCACCCACCAAATAGGCCGGGAAACCCAGGTAAGATTGGCCAGCCAGAGGGGTGCAGGTTTTTCCCCCAGAAACATTAAGAAGCTGCTCCCATGTAATTAAAAAAAAAAATTCCAAGCCCTCTTCAGGGAGTAACTTCAAGGTCATGAAAAGTACACAGTAAGTGTATTTTAGCCATTACTTAACCGTTTTGTTTTTTCCTGTTGGGGTAACTAATGGATGTGGTGTATTTGGACTTTCAGAAGGCTTTCGATAAGGTCCCACATAAGAGATTAGCGTGCAAAATTAAGGCACATGGGATTGGGGGCAAGGTATTGACTTGGATAGAGAACTGGTTGGCGGACAGAAAGCAAAGAGTTGGAATAAACGAGTCGTTTTCCAAGTGGCAGGCAGTGACTAGTGGGGTACCGCAAGGATCGGTCCTAGGACCCCAGCTGTTCACAATATATATTAATGATCTGGACAAGGGAATTAGATGTAATATCTCCAAATTTGCAGACGACACAAAGCTGGGCGGGAGGGTAAGCTGTGAGGAGGATGTCGTGAAACTCCAGTACGATTTGGACAGGTTGGGTGATTGGGCAGAAACATGGCAAATGCACTATAATGTGGATAAATGTGAGGTTATCCACTTTGGTGGCAAAAACAGGAAGGCAGATTATTATTTGAATGGCAATAGATTGGGAGAAGGGGAAGTGCAAAGAGACCTGGGTGTTATTGTGCACCAGTCGCTGAAGGTAAGCATGCAGGTGCAGCAGGCGGTTAAGAAGGCAAATGGTATGTTGGCCTTCGTAGCAAGAGGGTTCGAGTACAAGAACAAGGATGTCTTGCTGCAGTTGTATAGGGCCTTGGTGAGACCGCACCTTGAGTATTGTGTGCAGTTTTGGTCACCTTACCTGAGGAAGGACGTTCTTGCCATGGAGGGAGTGCAGCGAAGATTCACCAGGCTGATACCTGGGATGGCAGGAATGACGTATGAGGAGAGATTGTGTCGATTGGGCTTATACTCACAGGAGTTTAGAAGATTGAGAGGGGATCTCATCAAAACCTATAAAATTCTGTCAGGTCTGGACAGACTAGATGCAGAAAGGATGTTTCTGATGGCCGGGGAGTCCAGAACCAGGGGTCATAGTCTAAGGATAAGGGGTAAGCCATTTAGGACTGAAATGAGGAGGAATTTCTTCACCCAGAGAGTGGTGAACCTGTGGAATTCTCTGCCACAGAGGGCGGTGGAGGCCAGTTCATTAAATATATTCAAGAAAGAGTTGGATATATTTCTTGAGGCTAAAGGGATCAAGGGATTTGGGGAGAAGGCAGGGACAGGGTACTGAATTTGGATGATCAGCCATGATCTCATTGAATGGCGGAGCAGGCTCGAAGGGTCGAATGGCCTACTCCTGCTCCTATCTTCTATGTTTCTATGTTTGTGGAAAAGTCTGAGGCCAGATCATCCTGCTTTTTCAGGGTGTAAATGGCCCAGAAGGTGAAAAATGGGAACAAAAAATAATAAATGAAAGCTGGAAAAACTCAATCAATGTGGGTTGGAGTGACATTAACGGCATAATATTTATATTGGGTATGTACAGGTAGCACATTTCTATGGTAAAGCTTATGAACCTGAGACCATAGAATGGTGATACATATCCAAAACTATGATGCATTTAATATTATTGGTGCCCCATCATTTTCTAAAGGACCTGATACTTAGAGAATTTAAAAATATTATTCCCTTTTTTGATCAAAATCAAATGAACTTCACTGTGCTTTCTCTCTATAACACTGACATTCATTTGATGCATTTTGGAGCTTATCATTGTCTTTATGGGCTGTAGGCTTTGAATAGAGTGATAGATTGAGTTTGCTGATTGAGTATAATTTGGTGCACAGAACAAAGATAGGCGAGATAGTATTGCTACAGAATTAATTACTGTAATTTGTACAATGTCCTGGCAGGAAATTAAAAAGCCTATGTGAACTGGTTACTAAAGAGCCCTGTTCAAATAAAGGCCACTATTCTCTTGCAGAAACAATTCTTTTCTATATTGCAAGTCAAGGTTGTGTTGATTAATACCTTTAGAAAAGAGCTAAATGAATATCTGATTAGGAATGAGATCGAGGGTTCACAGGATAAATAGAATAAAGATAATTGAATGCTTTGTGCAATAAGATGGTTCTCAATCTGCTGCATGGACATGTCATGGCAAGACAGACGACTGGTTAAAGATGGATAATATGCAATATAGGATACTAGCTGAAGTGCCCGGCGGTGCCGAGGCTTTTTCGAGGGAATGTTGTTGTTGGAAGAGAGAGAGAGAGCGACTGGGGGGAAGAGAGAGCGACTGGGGGGAAGAGAGAGAGCGACTGGGGGGAAGAGAGAGAGCGACTGGGGGGAAGAGAGGGAGGGGAGGGGTGGGGGGAAGAGAGGGAGGGGAGGGGAGGGGGGAGGGGGAGGGGAAGGGAGGGCGGGGGAGGGGGGAGGGGGAGGGGGGAGGGGGAGGGCGGGGAAGGGGGGGAGGGCGGGGAAGGGAGGGCGGGGGGAGGGGAGGGGGGAAGGAAGGGAGGGAGGGGGGAAGGGAGGGCAGGGGAGGGGAAGGGAGGGAGGGGGGAAGGGAGGGCAGGGGAGGGGAAGGGAGGGCGGGGGGGAGGGGAGGGAGGGGAAGGGAGGGCGGGGGGGGAGAGGGAGGGAGGGCGGGAGGGAGGGCGGGGGAGGGGAGGGGGGGATGGAGGGCGGAGGGGAGGGAGGGTGGCGGGCGCCCCCCCGGAGGTGAAGACCGCCGATTGCGCGCGCAGCAGGAGCTGAGACGCGGCGTCTCTCTCGGCCGGCGGGCCCGGTTGCCAGGGCAACCGTGACGCTGACCAAGCCAGAGAGAGAGACGCCGCGTCTCAGCTGCTCCTGCTGCACGCGCGGCCCCCCCCCGAGGGTCGCGGCCCCCCCCCCTGAGGGTCGCGGCCGCCCCCCCCTCCCCCCGAGGTGAAGACCACCGATTGCGCCCGTTGCCAGGGTAACGCTGGACGCTCAGCAAGCCCCGGCAGAGAGAGACGTCTCAGCTCCTGCTGCGCGCGCACCCTAGCGGCGCTGGGCTGAGGCTCGGCCCTCCAGCCTTCGAGTGGGGCCGGGAGGTGCCTAGCTCGGGCGTGGGTGCGGAGGAGACGCCGAGGCTTCTAGGCCTACCTGGAAAAACGGGGAAAGGTAGGAAAATTAATGAGATTAGATAAGTTAATTACTTTCTAAATCATTTTTTTAAAAAACAATATGTGTTTTAAAAGCAACGTTTTTTTTTAAGACGCAGAAAGCGGGAAAAAGAAAGGAAAAGTTTGGAATCAAGATGGCGGCGACTCACCTCGGTTCAGAACGAAAAAGCCCGGCCACACGCGCACCGATTGGCCCGGCGGCACACGCCAGCAACCCGGCGTACGATTGGTCGAGCTCGAGGTCACTCTGTCGCTAATGAGCGGATAATGAGATGCTAATGAGCGGAATGTTGAAGGTTTTTGGGATACCGCGGGCGCAATTTTAGCCCGGCCGAAACGTAAATACGCTTAAAACCGTCTCGGAAGCGCAAGCTTTCTTTGGAGGTAACGCGCGCATAGGTGCGCCCTGTAACTTTCGAGTGCATACCCGCAACGCACACGCGATGACAGACAGATAGACAGATAGACAGATAGACAGATAGACAGACAGACAGACAGACAGATAGAAAGACAGAATGACAGAAGTACCGATTTATATATATAGATAAGGCAGGATATATAGTTTGGAGTTTTAATCCTGATTTAACTTTGGCATTGGATTAAGATGAAACTTCATAGAATCTTTCCTTGGGATATTAAATGAATTGTGGAGTCCATGATAAAGTGATTGTACATGTCACGTGGAAGGAGCAGGAATGGCCCTACGGGACTGGATAACAGCATTCTCAACACTCATGATTCTCAGAGTCCCAATACAGCTCCCAGGTGGAAGTCTTCAGGCAGCATTGAAGCTGAATCTAAAGGAGTTGGGCTGACCTCATCTATGCTGCTTCACCAGGACCTCAAACTCCCACTTGAACGCTGTATCAAGAGGGCTTTTGTGAATCGCTATGGTTGCCAATGCTGGAATAGTCTTTCCTCAGATATTTTATATTCTCAAGTCAAATACTAGTAGTTTGAAAGATTGAAAAAGTACAGATAAAATAATTATTACATTTTGCATGTTTTTGGATAGTATAACTTCCAACAACCAACTGATCAAATCACCCCCTTCCTTCAAGATATTTTAAGTATGGAATCTGGTGTGGAACTACATTTCTATTTTAATATCATCAACCATAGATTGCAATTGATACTCAGTGAATCTGTAATATAACTCAATCCATTACTACTAATCAGGGGTAATTTTCCGACTCTCATCGCCCACAGAAAGTGTATACTGGAAATTTGGGTGCGCAATGCCCACGATTTTCTGACCATTGTTTTAGTGGCCTGAAAATGACCTCATCAAGTCATTTCTAATCAATTCGGAGTGACAAAATAAAAACATAAAAGCCCACAAGTTTCATGATTGAGGGTGGATGGGCAGAACTGAGACATTGTTGTGCGAGGCCCCTTGGGTCGGAGCGCTCATAATATGATAGAATTCTTCATTAAGATGGAGAGTGAAGTAGTTGACTCAGAGACTAAGGTCCTGAATTGAAATAAAGGGAACTATGATGGTATGAGACGCGAGCTGGGTAGGATTGATTGGGTAATGCCACTCAAAGGGTTGACGGTGGATAGGCAATGGCAAACATTCAAAGATCGCATGGATGAACTACAGAATTTGTTTATCCCAGTTTGGCATAAAAATAAATCAAAAAAGGTGACTCAACCGTGGCTAACAAGGGAAATTAGGGATAACATAAGATCCAAAGAGAGGACATATAAATTGGCCAAAAAAAGCAGCAAACCTGAGGATTGGGAGCAGTTTAGGATTCAGTAAAGGAGGACAAAGGGATTAATTAAGAGGGGGAAAATAGATTATGAAAGTAAGCTTGCAGGGAACATAAAAACTGACTGTAAAAGCTTTTATAGATATGTGAAGAGAAAAAGATTGGTGAAGTCAAGCATAGGTCCCTTACAGTCAGAATCAGGGGAATTTATAATGGGGAACAAAGAAATGGCAGACCAATTAAATACATATTTTGGTTCTGTCTTCACAAAGGAGGACACAAATAACCTCCCAGAGATGTCGGGGAACATAGGGACTAATGAGAGGGAGGAACTGAAAGAAATCAGTATTTCTAGGGAAATGGTGTTGGGGAAGTTGATGGGATTGAAGTCCGATAAATCCCCAGGGCTTGATAATCTACATCCTAGGGCACTTAAGGAAGTGACCCTGGAGATAGTAGATGCATTGCTGGTCATCTTCCAGAACTCGATAGACTCTGGAACAGTACCCATGGATTGGAGGGTAGCTAATGTTACCCCACTATTCAAAAAAGGTGGTAGAGAAAAAGCGGGGAATAATAGACCGGTAAGCCTGACATCGGTAGTGGGGAAAATGCTAGAGTCCATTATAAAAGATGTAATAGCAGAGCACTTGGAAAGCAGTGACAGGATCAGACAAAGTCAACATGGATTTACAAAAGGTAAATCATGCTTGACTAATCTACTGGAATTTTTTGAGGATGTAACTGGTAAAATAGATAAGGGAGAACCAGTGGATGCGGTGTATTTGGACTTTCAGAAGGCTTTCGATAAGGTCCCACATAAGAGATTAGCGTGCAAAATTAAGGCACATGGGATTGGAGGCAAGGTATTGACTTGGATAGAGAACTGGTTGGCAGATAGAAAGCAAAGAGTTGGAATAAACGGCTCGTTTTCCGAGTGGCAGGCAGTGACTAGTGGGGTACCGCAAGGATCGGTCCTAGGACCCCAGCTGTTCACAATATATATTAATGATCTGGATGAGGGAATTGGATGTAGTATCTCCAAATTTGCAGATGACACAAAGCTGGGTGGGAGGGTATGCTGTGAGGAGGATGTTGTGAAACTCCAGTACGATTTGGACAGGTTGGGTGATTGGGCAGAAACATGGCAAATGCACTATAATGTGGATAAATGTGAGGTTATCCACTTTGGTGGCAAAAACAGGAAGGCAGATTATTATTTGAATGGCAATAGATTGGGAGATGGGGAAGTGCAAAGAGACCTGGGTGTTCTTGTGCACCAGTCGCTGAAGGTAAGCATACAGGTGCAGCAGGCGGTTAAGAAGGCAAATGGTATTTTGGCCTTCGTAGCAAGAGGGTTCGAGTATAGGAACAAGGATATCTTGCTGCAGTTGTACGGGGCCTTGGTGAGACCGCACCTTGAGTATTGTGTGCAGTTTTGGTCGCCTTATCTGAGGAAGGATGTTCTTGCCATGGAAGGAGTGCAGCGAAGATTCACCAGGCTGATACCTGGAATGGCAGGAATGACGTATGGGGAGAGATTGTGTCGATTGGGCTTATACTCACTGGAGTTTAGAAGATTGAGAGGGGATCTCATCGAAACCTATAAAATTCTGTCAGGCCTGGACAGACTAGATGCAGGAAGGATGTTCCCAATGGCCGGGGAGTCCAGAACCAGGGGTCATAGTCTAAGGATAAGGGGTAAGCCATTTAGGACTGAGATGAGGAGGAATTTCTTCACCCAGAGAGTGGTGAACCTGTGGAATTCTCTGCCACAGAGGGCGGTGGAGGCCAGTTCATTAAATATATTCAAGAAGGAGTTGGATATATTTCTTAAGGCTAAAGGGATCAAGGGATATGGGGAGAAGGCAGGGACAGGGTACTGAATTTGGATGATCAGCCATGATCTCATTGAATGGCGGAGCAGGCTCGAGGGGCCGAATGGCGTACTCCTGCTCCTATCTTCTATGTTTCTATGTTTCTATGATTCTGCCAGGTTTCTGCCCCTTTACAGTTTCCTCATAAATTGGACTCTGGGGTGGCTGTAGGGCCTCTTAGGACTGTCCCATAACATTAAAGAGCAACTTTGGAGCCGTGACTGGGGACATTCCTGGACTTCTCTGGGCATTCTGACCTGCTCCCTCCAAAGGCCCATTGAGACCAACACCTGCTGTCAGCATGCCTCGGTCCCATTCTGTGCATTCCTAAGGCCCCATTAAAGCAGAAAGTTGTCCATCTGTTCCCTGAGGGCATTAACGCAAATTGCTGTCACTTTCCTTTGGCCTGATTCAGTGGGCAGGATGCTGCTCCAGTTTCTGCCTCCTCAGCAGGGTAGCAGCCTCTGTTGCAAGGCTGCAGGTATGGGCACCAGCCCCGAATACTTAAATGACCCCATTTCCAGGATTTGGGATGGGATCAGAGAGTTGAAGTCCAGTCCCACTGCATTTCTGCCCCCTCAAAAGGGTCTGCAGAATATCTAGCCTAAAATGTGCTAGCTCTCCCACTGGTTCAGTGGCAAAGGCAGCATAAAGTACCTGGTTTGATTCTCGCTCTGTGTTGACTTAGTTGATCTCAGTTGGGGATTAGAAAATCAGCCAGGCTTCCTACTGCTACTGGAAAGTGCACATGTATGGATGTCAGGTGAGGGGAATGATCAGGCTCAGCTGTGACACCTCCATAGTTGAATGACCTCCCAAAACATTGGCTCAAACATGAAGAATGGCCATTTAGGCAAGGTACCAGAGGGTGACCAGCACTCATGGAAGCAGACCACTTCAGTAGAGCAAGAGAGCAAATTGGTGGGAAAAAAACCCAGACATGTACAATTGGCTAATTAGAAGGAGAAAGAAAGTTAACATTTTAAACGTGACTCTTCAGCAAGGAACCATTGGTGTGTATTTGTGTGTTAGAATCTGGAAGGGCTGCTGCTTATCAGTGCCTTCTGCAGTCTACAGTGCCAGGATGAGTAAACTCATTCAAGGTGTTTGGAGAGTTAACTTCGGATATAACCAGTTTGATTATTTTTCATATTAACATTTTGCTTCAAAATTATATTTATTTAATTTGCACCCCTCCAATACATCCCTAAAAATAATCAATTTTTTTTAGCGTTTCTGCTGTCTTTGCATTTCTTTTTAACTTAGCTTCTCTATTTTAATCCTCATTGCTTAAAATCTATTTTCCTAAAATCCATTGTCCATTTTATCATCTTTTCCTCTTATTTCATAACATTAAGGCATAGAAAATGCATATCACTGACCTGCCACCACAAACTGGGCACATGGAATGCTCCCTGCCCCGGAACAAGTAGGCCCAAAGCCCAATTTTGATCAGAATTGGGCCTCAGGCCTCAATTAAATTAGACCAACAAGCTGTGGACACCTCCTGCGTGACCCAGGCAGCTCGCCGGTGAAGCAGACACCAATTTTGGGCTGCTACGATGCTGGCAGCATTTCTCGGCAAGAGCCAAAGGAGGCAATTGGGAGAGGGGTGAAATGATCAGGAGTGGGGCAAGCGAGGGCCAGCCTTCGGGACAACTGTGGAGCGCTTCTGCTCCTTCTGGCTCCCAACGAAGGGAACTTTTTCTTAAAAACAACTTATGGCTCGTTGGTGGCCACGTGGGCCACTGAAGAACTGTGAGTGGGGCAGGCGAGGCAGACCCTTCT
Organism: Somniosus microcephalus; assembly: GCF_052327205.1. Taxonomy (NCBI): domain Eukaryota; kingdom Metazoa; phylum Chordata; class Chondrichthyes; order Squaliformes; family Somniosidae; genus Somniosus; species Somniosus microcephalus. Next base: position 164,334,033 of record NC_140996.1, on the reverse strand, counting down.
ACACTCATCACTGACAAATTTAACAGGCATTAGATTCCTAATTTACATATTCAAGGGGCCTAATGCTGGTTTTAGGTATCCGCCTGGGGTGCATAAACAACGGGCTCCATGAATTTAGCAGCGGGATTGGCAGCTTGCAATTGTGCAGATTGGCCGCAGGCAGTCCCACTGCTAAATTGGTATGCTTTGCAGCCCTTTTACGCTCGAAAAATGGGCTCAATGCATACCTAATTCTACCTCTAAATCTAAACACATTATGGTCACTACTACTCAAGTGCTTTCCTACCTCTCATCTCAGGCTACCTGTTAAATATTAGATTAAGGGGGAAAAATTCAGTTGCTTTGCACCTCCCGTTAGCATCCTAAGAGGGCACTAACGGGGCGCAAAGCAACTAGCGCCTGGGCGCGGCGCCGCCAACGCTTCCCGTGAAATTCAGCAGGAGGTTAGTGGCAGCGGTAACCATTAGCGCCCTGCGGCACTGCGCCGCCGGCGATGACATCATCGCCGTGCGCAACACCCCGGCCGCGATCTTCGGTAGCGCTCCCTGACTTACCACCGGATGCTGTGTCCGACGGGGTCTGGGGGGCCTACCCGTGGCCGAGGTGACGCTAATTAAAGGCGAGGTGTCGGGTGCCCATTTTTTTTGCTGGCCACCTGCCAGTACCTGCCCTCGTTGCTGTCCCCGGCCTCCTGACCAGCCCCCCCACGGAGTGCCAGCTGTGCTCCATGAGCCTTTTGCTGGCACTCCAATCCCTGGTGGCCTAGCTGGGCCCCGGGTCGTGCTGCGCTAGGCAGCTCCCCTTTAATAAGGGGAGGAAGGCCTGCAGTACTGTGGCGCGTAGCGCCGCGATATTCCCCTGCAGCACCCCAAGAGGGAGGCAGGGCGCTTCCAGTAGAGCCCCGCTTCCATCTTGGGGTGCTACTGATAAATTTCAGCCATGGGGTTTCTAATTTTTTCGGGGCGCCCCAAAGGCGGTGCGACTCAATTTTCCCCCCTAAGTCTTTCTTAGTTCCTTTTCAATGATCCCTTTTCTCTTTTCATATTAATTTAGAGTAATAAAATCTGCCAGAATTAGCAGTCTCTCTGATGTGCTTTTTATTTATTCAGATAATTCCACATTAGTTTCCTCTATTTGCTTTGTTAGTCCTCATAACTCCCAATGATTAATTTCCTTTCCCTCGTGTCATTGACTTCCATCCTATGTGCAAAGGTTTTTCCATCTTCTCTTTCAATAACTTTCAGCTCCTCCTTCACTAGCAATGCTATCATCCTATCAGTATATTTGATCTATAAGAACATAAGAAATAGGAGCAGGAGTAGGCCATTCAGCCCCTCGAGCCTGCCCCACCATTCAATAAGATCATGGCTGGTCTGATCTTGGCCTCAACGTCACTTTCCCGCCCGTTCCCCGTAACCCTTGACACCCCTGTAGCTCAAATATCTGTCTATCTTTGCCTTGAATATATTCAATGACCCAGCCTCCACAGTTCTCTGGGTAGAGAATTCCAAAGATTCACGACCCTCTGAGAGAAGAAATTCCTTCTCATCTCCATTTTAAATGGGCGACCCCTTATCCTGAAACTATGCCCCCTTGTTCTAGATTCCCCCACGAAGGGAAACAACCTCCCTGCATCTACCCTGTCAAGCCCCCTCAGGATCTTATATGTTTCAATAAGATCACCTCTCGTTCTTCTAAACTCCAATGAGTATAGGCCCAACCTGCTCAACCTTTCTTCATAAGACAACCCCTTCATCTCAGGAATTAACCTAGTGAACCTTCTCTGAACTGCCTCCAATACAAGTAAATAAGGAGACCAAAACTGCACACAGTGGTCTCACCAGCGCCCTGTACAGTTGTAGCAGGACTGCCCTACTTTTATACTCCGCCCCCTTGCAATAAAGGCCAACATTCCATTTGCCTTCCTAATTACATGCTGTACCTGCATGCTAACATTTTGTGTTTCATGTACGTGGACCTCCCAGATCCCTCTGTACCGCCGCATTATGTAGTCTCTCTCTACTTAAATAATAATTTGCTTTTTTATTTTTCTACCAAAGTAGATAACCACACATTTTCCCACATTATACTCCATCTGCCAAATTTTTTCCCATTCACTTAACCTATCTATATCCCGTTGCAGACTCTTTGGGCTGGATTTTCTCAGCCCCGAGGAGGCAGGTATGGAGGCAGGACTGCTGGTAAAGTAGCAGAAAGTGGGGGCAGATGGCAAACCCGCCCCCATCCCACCTCTGTGCCCTTTTGCCAGGAGGCGGGAAGATGTGCTGCTTCGGGTCCCATCTCCTCGAGGCGGGAAAGAGATTAGCTCCTTTTAACTGCCTGTTAACAGGTAGTTAACAAGCAGAAAAAAGGAATAGTCCCAGTTTACCTTTTTAGGTGAAGGCCTCCCGACCTCGGAAAACCCCGCCGGGTTGGAGGAGTCGAGTAGGAGGTCGGAGGGGCCTGAAAGTGAGATGTAGAGGTGAGTGATGGGTGCAAGTGTGGAGTGGTAAGTATGGAAGGTCAGTGTTAAGTTTTAAATGTTCACTTACCTTAGTTTCTGCCTACAGCCTTCATCCGCTCTGGATCGGGAGTCCCGACATCTTCATTGTCGATTTTACAGACTGGCTGTTGGATCCTCTGAACCAACAGTCATCTGAAATCTACAAAGTTGAAAGGTTTGCTGAGTCCTGAACACAAGGACTCATCAAACTACAGAGAATGTCAGTGTTTGACAGCTTCACAGAGCTGTCAAATGCTGACATTTCTTCTTTCAAGAAGTCTTGACAGATAGCACGTCTGACGTTGACGTGCTGTGTCAGTGACTTCCCCCTAATTGGCCTGCTGAGCCCGCAAGGCGGGCTTAACAAGGTCAATCAGGGGAAAATCCCACTGGTTGGCCAGAAGATGATGGAGGCGGGACTTAGACCCGACAAGCAGCAGTTCCGCCTCCAACTCATCTCCATTGAGAAAATCCAGCCCTATGTGTCCTCCTCACAACTTGCTTTCCCACCTATCTTTGTATCATCACCAAATTTGGCTACAGTACACACGGTCCCTTCATCCAAGTCATTAATATAGACTGTAAATAGTTGAGGCCCCAGCACCGATCCCTGTGGCACCCCAATAGTTACAGTTTTGCCAACCGGAAAATGACCCATTTATCCCGACTCTCTGTTTTCTGTTAGTTAGCCAATTCTCTATCCATGTTAATATATTACCCCCAACCCCGCGAGCTTATCTTGTGCAGTAACCTTTTATGTGGCACCTTATCGAATGCCTTCTGGAAATCCAAATACACGACATCTACTGGTTCCCCTTTATCCACTCTGTTCGTTACATCCTCAAAGAACTCTAAAAAATTTGTCAAACACAATTTCCCTTTCATAAAACCATATTGACTCAGCTTGATTGTATTATGATTTTCTAAATGTCCTACTATTACCTCCTTAATAATGGATTCCAGCATTTTCCCAATGACAGATGTTAGGCTAACTGGCCTATAGTTTCCTGCTTTTTGCCTCCATCCTTTCTTGAATAGGGACGTTACATTTGCAGTTTTCCAATCCGCTGGGACCTCTCCAGAATCCAGGGAATTTTGGTAGATTACAACCAACGCATCCACTATCTCTGCAGCCACTTCTTTTAAGACCCTAGGATGTAAGCCATCAGGTCCAGGGGACTTGTCAGCCTTTAGTCCCATTAGTTCGCCTAGTACTTTTTCTCTAGTGATAGTCATTGTTTTAAGTTCCACCCTCCCTATAGCCCCTTGATTATCAATTATTATTGGGATGCTTTAAGTGTCTTCTACCGTGAAAACCGATACAAAATATTTGTTCATAGTCTCTGCCATTTCCCTGTTTCCCATTATTAATTTCCCAGTCCCATCCTCTAAGGGACCAACATTTACTTTAGCTACTCTCTTCCCTTTTATATACCTGTAGAAGCTCTTACTGTCTGTTTTTATATTTTTTGCTAGTTTACTTTCATAATCTATCTTCTCCCTCTTTATAGATTATGAAACTATCCCTTCTAAACATTTTAAACCAAGATACATGAAATTCATATTCATATTTTTCTACTTTAACAAACTGCTGGATTTTGCCAATGGGGAGCTTTTGGAGGCGGGACTCCCACTTGTCGTGTTTCAGTCCCGCCTCCATCAACTTCTGGCCAACTCACGTTATTTTCCCTTGATTGACCTTGTTAAGCTCGCCCAGCGGGTTAAGCAGGCCAATTAAGGGAAAGCCGGTAACAGAGAACGTCAACGTATGACGTTTCATCTGTCAAAAATTTTTGTCAGATGAATTGTCATCGTTTGACAGCTCTGTGAAGCTGTCAAACACTGACATTCTCTGTAGTTTGATGAGTTCCTGAATTACTTGTTAACAGGCAGTTAAGTGGCTGTAATCCCTTCCCGCCTCCAAGGAGATGGAACCCGGCGCTGGATGGCTACGTGCCTCCTGGGAAGATGGCACGGAGGCGGGTTGGGGGCGGGATGGGCACCCCTCCCCCCCAAATTCTGCCATTTCCCCAGCAGTCCCGCCTCATCAGGGCTGGCAAAATCCAGCCCTTTGTTAGGCTAGCAATGTTTGCCTTCTCATTCTCCATGTAAGCATTGGAGTATGGAGCTGTTGCACTCCTTTTAAGGGAATTTGAAAAATTCCTGATGGAAGAGAACATTTCCTGTAATAGAAGATAGGTTGTTAATTAGTTGAAGTTGTGATGAGTGCTGGCCAACCATGATATCTGGAACTTGCTTTATTTCTTTGGAAGTTGAGAGGAATTTCCCAGAGTTTTTGCAGAATTTAGTGCAGTTTATTTTCTCTTTTACTTTTGCTTTTCCCAGGAGACAGGTGATGTTTGCTGGATGGTGTGCAAGGTTGCACCATTGATTGGATGGAGAAGGCTTGATAGACTGGTGATCTTTTTGTATGTTCATATGTTAAGTTCTTTTGTTTCTACTACACAAAGATCCTCAGTTATCTGTAAGAGCATTTCCTTCTATTATTTAGCAATTACACACCGAAGCTGATTATCCTGTTCATTTTCTCTCTATCTCCACTACCACAGAGATACTACTAAGCTAAGAACTAGGTATTACCGCATGCCACATACTACATCAGAACTGTGTGAGAAAAATTGCTTTAGGAGTAAGATGTAAAGGGTGCTGTAATCAGACAATTTGCAATATAAACAGACAATGCTGGAAACACTCAGCAGGTTAGGCAGCATCTGTAGAGCTAATGGTTCAGATCGATGACCTTTCATCAGGGATCTGACCAAAGGTCATCAATGTGAAATGTTAACCCTACCTTCCAGTTTGCACAGGAGCTTTCTGACCTACTGAATGTTTCCAGTATTTTCTGTTTTTATTTCAGTTTTCCAGCATCTGCTTTTTATTTCTCAGTTTTAAGGATATTTCCAGTTTCAGATTCAATTAGAGCGAAAAAATTATGGCCCCAAAAATCCATGGGCCATGATCCTGGCAATTGCACTGGCATTGCACCCGCTGCTGCTCTCCAGCGCTCGCTGACCCTGCTGGAGATGGTGAGGCCAGTGGGAGGGCACCTAATTTCAATGGGACCGATGGGCATCCATGCCACTATGACACATTTCCAGAGTCCACCTGCCCCATGTGGCTGAAAAATCTACCCCCCCCCCACCCCACCCGAGACCTCGGTCATCTCCCCTTTGGCTCCCTGGATAAGGGGGCTGATCTGGAATTTTGTTCAAATGCTTGTCCTTTCTTCAGGAGTTTTAAACCATTCCCCTCACCTTGACTCCCCCAGTAGGCCCCATTTGAACCCATCTGGAGGCCAGTACGCTTTACCTCACTCTTAATAGTGGCCTCCAGTAATATGCTGCCCCCCACTCCACGCGCCACCCCCCCCCCCCCCCACCCACCGTGCCATTGGCCTTTTAAGGACCAGACAGATGTTTCACCCTACAAGGCCAACCAGATAATCCCGGAATCATTGGAGAACTGTGGCAACTGGCTCCCTGCTGTTTTCTGGTGGGTTCTGCCAGACTCCCACCAGAGTTACCACAGGAGTCCAATGGAACCACAAAGGCACTACGTAACCTAGCTGTATATGGGGAGAATAAGGAGATTAGGGAGTAGTGGCACACAGTATGAGAACATTTCCAGTTAATTTAGCATCATAATAAATCTCATTGTGTTCTTTATCTCACCTTCAAAATTCCCATTATATAAAATAAGATGAAATTTGCATTTATATCAAACTTACTGAAAATCAAATTTTATGTTAAATTTGATCATTTTCTTTTACATTTGTTAATGAGAATTAGTGTCAGCCAGTGGCTCAGTTGGTAGCACTCTCACCTCGGAGTTAGAATGGTTGTGGGTTGAAGTCCCACTCCAGAGACTGGAGTACAAAAATCTAGGCTGACACTCCAGTGCTGTGCTGAGGGAGTGTTGCACTGTTGGAGGAGCTGTTTTTCGGAGAAGACGTTAAATCGACGCCCCATCTGCTCTCTCAGGTGGATGTAAAAGATCCTTTGGCACTATTTCGAAGAAGAGCAGGGGAGTTATCCCCAGTGTCCTGGCCAATGTTTATCCCTCAATCAACATAACAAAAAAATAGATTATCTGGTCATTATCACATTGCTGTTTGTGGGAGCTTGCTGTGTGCAATATTGGCTGCCGTGTTCCCTACATCACAACAGTGACTGCACTTCAAAAAGTACTTCATTGGCTGTAAAGCGCTTTGGGACATCTGGTGGTCATGAAAGGCGCTATATAAATGCAAATCCTTTTTTCTTTTAGTATACTACTGAGATCAAAAAAACAATTAAATATTGGACTAGGCTCAGATGCTGCTGTTATCTTCAGAGTTTAAAATGTTAACAGAACAGTTTGTATTCAGGGAACCGTACAAAATAGCATTGATAGCTGTGAAATTCTTTGAACTGTTGGGTGCTAATTGAAAAGCTATATCCCTGACATGCTTTCATCTAAAATTGAAGTGCCAGTATCTCCTTTTGATTAACATTGCTGGTCTTAAGATCTGTTAGATGTCAAAGATACTATTCTTTGTTTTCTCTCAATTAAAAAAAAGGGCCCAAATTTATTTGTGGATCCTTTCGAGTTTGAAGCTTGAAAGCAGCGTAACAGCACTTTTGTGGGTGGATTTTGGGCGGGGGGGGGGGCGGATGAGGGTGAGGGACTTATTTCCACCCTGTAATGGTAGTGCTGTCGTTTCCGTTGCAGTCTGGGGCTTTCCGTAACTGTAGCTACTGGGAACTCTTATCATTTATTAAAATGAATGTGACCGAAGTTGGAGTGCCCAAAACCCGTGACATGTGCCCCCAATATACCAAGGGTCATTAATGAAGAATTAAAATGGGCGTACCTATTACCAGCGTCAGCTGAGATTGCTGGAAGTGTTTTATTTTGGAGCCTGCAGCCTGAAGAAACTGTGAGAAATATTTGCTGGGGTTTCAGAAAAGCTTTTAACGTGTTTTTTTTCTGTCTTGCACCTGGGTAGAGCTGGTTTTGCAACTGTCAGCCTGAAGGCCTGTGGGACCACACTCACAGTAAGAGGTTTTGAGTACTAGGTTACGGACTCCCAATGGGCATTGCCTTGTATGCAATTTTAATGGAGGAGAAGAAGTGCGAGATGGAGCAAATCAGAGTGAGTCAGCACTCTATAAGATATAACCCCCATACAGATCTTATGACGATCTCAATAAGGAGCTTTGCATGAGAAGAGTTCCCTGCACCAAAGAGGCAATGGGACAGCTTGCCAGCTATTACATGTGGATCAAGATCAGCTGCCTGGACAGCTCTGCCTGTGGCTTTGCAGCTGGCAGCCACACTCAATCTTTATGTCACAGGCCCATTTCAAGAAAGCATGGAGGACCAGTGCAATATCACCCAGGGTGTCATCCGGAAATACATTTGTCAAGTAACTAGTTCACTTTTTAGGAGAGCTGGGAAAATTACATAGAATTTACAGCACAGAAACAGGCCATTTGGCCAACTGGTCTTTGCTGGTGTTTATGCTCCACATGAGCCTCCTCCCACCCTACTTCATCTAACCCTATCTATATATCCTTTTATTCCTTTCGCCCTCATGTACTTACTAGTTCCCTCTTAAATACATCTATGTTTTTTGCTTTAATTACTCCATGTGGTAGCAAGTTCTACATTCTGACCACTCTCTGGGTAAAGAGGTTGCTCCTGAATTCTTTACTGGATTTATTAGTGACTATTTTATAATTATGGCCCCTAGTTTTGGACTCCCCCACAAGTGGAAACAGCTTCTATACGTCTACCCTATTAAACCCCTGAATAATTTTAATTAGTTCACCCCTCAGCCTTCTCTTTTCTAGAGAAAAGAGCCCCAGCCTGTTCAATCTTTTCTTTCTCTTGTTCCAGCGCTTCTCCTAGGTACAAGCTGAAGGCCGGTGGTTGTCTGCTCTTGTTGTACAAAAGACTCATGGGGCTGAGGTGGCCCTCTTCCCATGGCAGCTTGCTCCTGGGAGGCTGGCACTACTGGCTGTATCTCTAGAGCTTCTGTCTGAGCCTTCTGGTTTTGTTTCTTCTGTGTGTCAATTGTGTGCTGCTCTGAGGAGGGAAGACTCCTCTATGGTCTGTGAATCACCTGGCGCACGAGTAGCTTTAAGCATAGAGTTTGGTGAGAGTTTGGTGAATCTGCTAACCAAAATGGCTTACTAAACAGAATGACGATGGGAATTTGGTGAGAGTGGGAATTCAGGGCAGAGAGGGAAGGTGGTGTCAAGTAATTTAAACTAAGGGGGTAACAGTAAATAAGAAAATATATAAATAATCAGAATAATTAATTAGATGAAAAGGATCAAATTAAAATGAACTAAGTAGAGGATACCAATATTAAAGGAATCTGAATTGCATTAAATAAAAATCTGGTATACATAAAAATTGAATAATAAATAGGAGTAAGGACATATTAAACTAAAAACATATATATACATATAAAACGTACATAGCTAGGCTTTTAAGCAAAATGGTGGGACAGCTGAAACCCTGCAATTCCTGCGCCATGTGGGAGCTCCAGAATGCTTCATGTGCCCTGGATAACCATGTGTGCAAGAAGTGCCTCCAGTTACTCAAACTCAAGCTCAAATTCTGGGCTTGAGCAGTGGTTGGAGTCACTGCAGGGCACACAGGAGGCTGAGAATTTCCAGGAGCACATGTTCCAAGAGGTGGTCACCCCATAGCTACAGAAAGTTCAGGAGGATAGTAAGTAGGTGTCCGTCCAGCAGGGTAGGAAGAGGCAGCCAGTGCAGATATCCTCCGGGAGTGTGGCACTCTCAAACCATTTTTCAGTGCTGAATACCGGTGAGGGTGATGACACTTTGGGGGAGTGCAGTCTAGAGCAAACCACAGCACAGTGAGGCAAATGACTGCACATGGGGACAAAGCAAAGCGTAGAAATGCAATGGTCATAGGGGATTCGATAGCCAGGAGGATAAACAGGCCGATGTGAGTCTTGCATGGTGTGTTGTAATAATCTCAGGAAAAAATCAAAGCTGCATCTCGTTAAAGTTTATATATTGGGGTTTTCTAGTTTAGTAACTAATAAAATAACATGCAAAGTTTGGAAGTCTGCATTTAAAAGGCTTGACAGCATATTCTCACCAAGTTCTTCAAAAGTCTGCAGTTGTTAAAAATTTAATTGGACTCCCCTCTGCACCATTTACACCAGTGAACTCCTGACCAAGAGTTCATGTTCCCCTTTCTAAAATTTATTTCCAAACAGTAAATGAGCAATGGGAGGCCTAAAAAGATGAAATAATTCGGGTACAGACTAGACACGTTCCCACGAAGGGGAAAGGAAGAGCATCCAATGCTAGAGCTCCCTGAATGACTAAAGATATAGAGATGAAAATGAAACAGAAAAAGGAGGCTAATGATAAATATCGGGGTCATAAATCATTGGAGAACCAAGCTGAATACAAAAAGTACAGGGGAGAACTGAAAAAGAAAATAAGAGAGGGAAAGAGAGACTGAGAATAGATTAGCGGGTAACATAAAAGGGAACCTGAAAGGCATTTATAAACATATAAATAGTAAAAGGCTAGTCAAAGAAAAGGTGGGGCCGATTCGGGACCAAAAAGGAGATGTTCATGTAGAGGCAGAGGTACTCAATGCATACAGAAAATGCTGGAAATACTCAGCAGGTCAGGCAGCATCTGTGGAGAGAGAAACAGAGTTAACGTTTCAGGTCTGACGAAGGGTCATCGGCCTGAAACGTTAACTCTGTTTCTCTCTCCATGGATGCTGCCTGACCTGCTGAGTGTTTCCAGCATTTTCTGTTTTTGTTTCAGATTTCCAGCATCCGCAGTATTTTGCTTTTGTACTAAATGCATACTTTGCATCTGTCTTCACTAGAGAAGAGATTGCTGCCAATATCACAATAAAGGAGGAGGTAGTAGAGAAATTAGATAAAAATAAAGAGGTGGTACTTAAAAGGTTGGCAGCACTCAAAGTAGAAGTCACCTGGTCCAGATGGAATGCATGCTAAGTTACATGGGAAGTGAGGGTGGAAATTGTGGAGGCTCTGGCCACAATCTTCCAATTTTCCTTAAATATGACTGGAGGGTTACAAATGTTAAACCCCTGTTCAAAAAAGGGGAGAGGGATAAACCCGGCAACTACAGGCCAGTCAGCCTAACATTGGTAGTGGGTGAATTATTAGACATTAATCAGGGACAAAATTAATTGGCACTTGGAAAAATATGGGTTTGTGGCAGAACCACTGAATGACTCTGGCTAACTGTATATAATTCTCTTTAACGATGTTCTAACACCAGCCTAAACCTGTACCGTTGTGTTAGGCATTACTGTGTTTTGTATATAGAGTTTGCATGTACGGGGCGTGGCCCCTTTAAGAGCATGGAAAAATGTGGGCAAACGCGATGACGTCATGTCGCAAACCACGGGGCTGCCCAGGCAGTCCTCGTGGCATCTTCGTTGAGTAAAGACCTGTTTAATTGTTCTCTTGTGTCAATCTCCATTATTCGTTGGAATTCGTTAATTCCTACATTGGTGACCCTGTTTTTGTGAACGTTTTCACAGAAGAAGAGCACAGCATGGAAGCAAACACCGTTTCGCTAAAGCTACCGCAGTTCTGGGAGCAGCAAGCGCCCTCGTGGTTTATTCAGGTCGAGGCCCAGTTCGCCCTGAGGAACATCGATGCGGATCAGACCAAGTACCTTTATGTGGTCTCCGCACTCGACAGCTCTACTGCCTCTCGGATCGTCAGCCTCCTCGAAAACCCCCCAACGGAGCGCAAGTATGAAACCCTCAAAGTGCGGTTACTGCAGGTTTTCGGGCTCACAAAATTGGAGCGCGCCCGTCGATTACTCGCTATGCCCGGGCTCAGGGACTCCAAGCCTTCAGAGTTGATGAGCCAAATGCTCACACTCCTGGGCTCAGAATGGGAATGTTTCCTATTCCGCGAGATTTTCCTCAGCCAGCTGCCTGAACAGGTACAAGCTGCCCTGGCCAGATCTGAAATAGAAGACAGCGCAACACTCGCTGCGGAGGCTGACAAAATTTTCGCTGTAACTCGGCAGTACTGCGCCGCCACAAGGCACCTATCCCCCGCAGACTCCGCCCCAGCTCGTCAGCCTGCTGGGCTGTGTTTCTACCACGCGCAGTTCGGCGCGAAGGCGAAGCGTTGCCGCCCTCCCTGCAGTTTTCCCCAAAAAAACAAACAACAACTGACACTGCGACCACCGAGGAACGGGTCTAACGGGCACCCCGCGGCTGCGATGGCGATCGGCAACGTGGGAAAATTGCTGTTCATCACTGATACTCTCTCCGGTCATCGTTTTCTGTGCGACACTGGAGCGCAGTGCAGCATTTTACCCGCGTCCACCCTCGATGTGCAGACGGGGAATCACGGCCCCACCCTTGAAGCGGCCAATGACGGAACAATTCAGACCTTCGGCAGACGGCGAGTGGAGGTGTGCCTCGGGGGGCAACGTTTTCACTGGGAGTTTGTTACGGCCAAAGTTACCCAGCCCCTCCTCGGCGCGGATTTCCTGTGCGCCAACAGCCTCCTGGTCGACGTTAGGAACCGGCGGCTGATCAATGCAGCAACTTTTAATTCTCTTCCGTGTTACCGCAGTTACACTACGTCACGCACCGTCTCCTGTGCGTTCCCGACTCCTGATGAGTTCGCTCGCCTGCTCGGCGAATTCCCCGACCTGACAAGACCCACGTTCTCCTCCACAGCCACGAAACATGGTGTGGAACACCACATCACCACCAACGGCCCCCCGGTCTACGCGCGGGCCCGGCGCCTGGAACCTGGCAAGCTAGCGGTCGCAAAGGCGGTGTTCGCAACCATGGAATGGTTAGGGATTATTCGCCGGTCGAATAGTCCCTGGTCTTCACCCCTCCATATCGTCCCGAAGCCTGGCGGTGGATGGCGGCCATGCGGCGACTATCGACGCCTCAACGATGCCACCACTCCTGATCGGTACCCTATCCCCCACATTCAGGATTTCTCTGCCCATTTGGCAGGGAACACCGTGTTCTCAAAAGTTGACCTCGTCAGGGGCTACCACCAGGTCCCAGTTCATCCACAAGACATCCAGAAGACCGCAGTCATCACCCCATTCGGCCTCTTCGAGTTTTTACGAATGCCGTTTGGGTTAAAGAACGCCGCCCAGGCTTTCCAACGCCTGATGGACGCCGTGCTGCGGGACCTCAAGTTCCTCTTCGTCTATCTGGATGATATTCTAATTGCCAGTCCTACTAAGGAAGAACATACCTGTCACCTACGCACCCTTTTTCGACGCCTCAGCCAACACGGCTTGATTATCAACCCGGCCAAGTGTCAGTTTGGCCTACACCAAATTGACTTCCTGGGGCATCGCATCACCTCGGAGGGAGCGGTTCCTTTACCTTTGAAAGTAGAGGTGGTGACATCCTTTCCATGCCCGCAGAACATAAAGGCCCTGCAGGAATTCCTAGGCATGGTAAACTTTTACCACCGTTTCGTGCCTAAGGTGGCACTACTCATGCAGCCCCTGTACGAGGCCCTCAAAGGCAAGACTGGCAAGAACCCGGTAGACTGGACGGATGACATGGCCCGAGCGTTCGCCGACATCAAACGCGCCTTAGCCGATGCGACTATGCTGGCGCACCCGCACTACGCAGTCGGTGCCGTGCAACAGCAGTGGGCGAACGGGACGTGGCAGCCGTTGGCATTCTTCAGCCGTCAACTACGGCAGAACGAGAGAGCATATAGCACGTTCGACCGGGAGTTGCTCGCCCTTTTTCTGGCCATCCGCCATTTTCGGTTCCTACTGGAAGGACGTCCTTTCACCGCCTTTGTGGACCATAAGCCGCTAACCTTTGCAGTGGCCAAGACCGCTGAACCGTGGTCAGCCCGACAGCAGCGTCAACTGACCTGCATATCCGAATTCACCACGGATATACAGCACGTGGCCGGTAAGGACAACCTGGTGGCAGACTGCCTCTCCCGCGCGATCGTCAATACGGTTCATTTGGGCATCGACTACGCCCTCATGGCAGTGGACCAAGCCTCAGACCCGGAAGTCCAAGCTTACAGAATGGCCATCACTGGCCTCCAGTTGGCCGACGTCAAGTTCCATTCGGCAGGTACCACGCTGTTGTGTGACGTCTCCGTACAGGATCCTCGCCTTGTCGTCCCGGTCGTCTGGCGCCGCAAAGTGTTCGACGCCATACATGCGTTGTCACACCCAGGAATGAAGGCCTCTCAGAAACTGATGTCAGCGAAATTTGTATGGCATGGCATGCATAAAGATGTCCGCGACTGGGCTAACACCTGCGTGGTCTGCCAAAAGACCATGGTACAGCGCCACATCAAAGCTCCGTTGGCCACCTTCACAGTTCCGGAGCGACGTTTTGACCATGTCAACGTGGACCTGGTAGGACAACTCCCACCCTCCCATGGTTTTTCACACATCCTGACCATGGTTGACCGCACCACCAGATGGCCGGAGGCAGTCCCCCTGTCATCCACTACTTCGGCGGACGTGGCCAGGGCGTTCATTTCCTCCTGGAATGCCCATTTCGGAGTGCCAGCAGATATTTCGACAGACAGGGGACTGCAGTTTTCCTCCGAACTCTGGAATGCAGTGGCCCAAGGACTCGGTGTCAAATTACACCGCACCACAGCCTACCACCCACAGGCGAATGGCCTCTGCGAATGCTTCCACCAGTCAATGAAAGCTGCCCTGAGGGCCAGCCTCCAGGACGCTGGATGGGCAGACAAGCTACCGTGGGTCCTGTTGGGCCTTCGCATGGCCCCCAAAGAAGACCTTCACTCTTCATCAGTGGAGCTTGTGTATGGTCAGCCACTGCGAGTCCCAGGGGACTTCCTACCAACATCGACAGAGCCATGATCCGCGTCTGTCCAGCTTGCTAGTCACCAAGAGGCAGCCAGATGTTTCGCACCAGTGCCCACTTCGCACCACGGGCTGCAGAGGTCACACGTTCCCACGGAGCTTCACAAGGCTGAATACGTTTTTATTCGCCATGACGCACATAGGGATCCGCTCAAGACCCCATATACCGGTCCCTTCCGCGTGTTGGAAGCAGGGGACAAAACCTTCACGGTAGATGTTGGTGGTAAACCGGACCACATTTCAGTCGCCCGCTTAAAGCCAGCACATTTAGACCTCGACCGCCCTGTCGAGACAGCACAACCGCTGAGACGGGGTCGGCCACCCATCGTCGTTACGGTAGACCAAGTGCGACCGCCCGCCAGACCACCAGCCGCCCAGCAGCCTCCACCTCGAGAGTGCAGGAGCCGTTCTGACAGGCTCGTTAGACCCCCTCACCTTTTGACTTTGTCCGTTAAAGCGAATTCTGGGGGGGCGCATGTGGCAGAACCACTGAATGACTCTGGCTATCTGTATCTAATTCTCTTTAACGATGTTCTAACACCAGCCTAAACCTGTACCATTGTGTTAGGCATTACTGTGTTTTGTATATAGAGTTTGCATGTACGGGGCGTGGCCCCTTTAAGAGCGCGGGAAAACGCGGCCAAACACGATGACGTCACGTCGCAAACCACGGGGCTGCCCAGGCAGTCCTCGTGGCATCTCCATTGAGTAAAGACCTGTTTAATTGTTCTCTTGTGTCGATCTCTGTTATTCGTTGGAATTCGTTAATTCCTACAGGTTAATAAATGAAAGCCAATATGAATTTGTTAAAGGCAAATTGTGTTTGACTAACTTGATTGAGTTCTTTGATGAAGTCACGGAGCGAGTTGATGAGGGTAGTGCAGTTGATGTGTATATGGACTTTCAAAAGGCATTTGATAAAGCGCCACATAATAGGCTTGTTAGCAAAATTGAAGCCCATGGGATTAAAGGGGCAGTGGCTGCGTGGATACGAAATTGCCTAAGGGACAGAAAGCAGAGAGTAGTGGTGAACGGTTGTTTTTCCGACTGGAGGAAAGTGTGCAGTGGTGTCCCCCAGGGGTTGGTGATGGGAACAGTGGTCTTTTTGATATATATTAAGTACCTGGACTTGGGCATAATTTCAAAGTTTGCAAGTGACACGAAACTCAGCAATGTAGTAAACAGTGAGGTGGATAGTAACAGACTTCAGGAGGACATAGACAGATTGGTGAAATGGGCAGACACATGGCAGATGAAATTTCACACAGAGAAGTGTGAAACGATTCATTTTGGTAGGAAGAATGAGGAGAGGCAGTATAAACTAAATGGTACAATTTTAAAGGATGTGCAGGAGCAGAGAAACCTGGAGGTATATGCAAACAAGTCTTTGAAGGTGGCAGAACAAGTTGAGAACGCTGTTAAAAAGGTACAGTGGCTTTATAAATAGAGGCATCAAGTACAAAAGCATGGATGTTGAGCTAAATCTTTATAAAACACTGGTTAGGCCTAGCTGGAGTATTGTGTCCAATTCTCAGCACTGCACTTTAGGAAGGATGTCAAGGCCTTAGAGAGGGTGCAGAAGAGATTTACTAGAATGATACCAGGGATGAAAGACTTCAGTTACGTGGAGAGACTAGAGAAACTGGGGTTGTTCTCCTTAGAGCAGAGAAGGTTAAGGGGATAGAGCTGTTGAAAATTATGAAGGGTTTTGATAGAGTAAATAAGGAGAAACTGTTTCCAGTGGCAGAAGAGTCGGTAACCAGAGGACACAGATTTCAGGTAATTGGCAAAAGAACCAGAGGCGACATGATGAAAAATAAATGATGCAGCGAATTGTTATGATCTGGAATGTACTACCTGAAAGGGTGGTGGAAGCTGATTCAATAATAACTTTCAAGAGGGAGTTGGATAAATACTTTGTGCAAAATTTTGCAGGGCTATGCATAAAGAGCAGGGGAGTGGGACTAATTGGATAGCTCTTTCAAAGAGCCGGCACAGGCATGATGAGCCAAATGGCCCACTTCTCTGCTGTATAATTCTATGATTCTAACACTATCTAATTCCACCCAAGTGACAGTATCTGAGCTGGTGCCTGGGAATGGAAAAACAAATGATTCATGAGTGAACAGGATCGGACAAAGTCAACATGGATTTACAAAAGGTAAATCGTGCTTGACTGATCTACTGGATTTTTTGAGGATGTAACTGGTAAAATAGATAAGGGAGAACCAGTGGATGTGGTGTATTTGGACTTTCAGAAGGCTTTCGATAAGGTCTCGCATAAGAGATTAGCGTGTAAAGTTAAGGCACATGGGATTGGGGGCAAGGTATTGACTTGGATAGAGAACTGGTTGGCAGCCAGAAAGCAAAGAGTTGGAATAAACGGGTCTTTTTCCGAGTGGCAGGCAGTGACTAGTGGGGTACCGCAGGGATCGGTCCTTGGACCCCAGCTATTCACAATATATATTAATGATCTAGACAAGGGAACTAGATGTAATATCTCCAAATTTGCAGACGACACAAAGCTGGGTGGGCGTGTGTGCTGTGAGGAGGATGCCGAGAAACTCCAGTATGATTTGGACAGGTTGGGTGATTGGGCAAAAGCATGGCAGATGCAATATAACGTGGATAAATGTGAGGTTATCCACTTTGGTGGCAAAAACAGGAAGGCAGATTATTATCTGAATGGCAATAGATTGGGAGAAGGGGAAGTGCAACGAGACCTGGGTGTCCTTGTGCACCAGTCGCTGAAGGTAAGCATGCAGGTGCAGCAGGCGGTTAAGAAGAGAAATGGCATGTTGGCCTTCGTAGCGAGAGGGTTTGAGTACAGGAACAAGGATGTCTTGCTGCAGTTGTACTGGGCCTTGGTGAGACCACATCTTGAGTATTGTGTGCAGTTTTGGTTGCCTTATCTGAGGAAGGATGTTCTTGCTATGGAAGGAGTTCAGCGAAGATTCACCAGGCTGATACCTGGGCTGGCAGGAATGACGTATGAGGAGAGATTGGTTCGATTGGGCTTGTACCCGCTGGAATTTAGAAGAATGAGAGGGGATCTCATTGAAACTTATAAAATTCTGACAGGACTGGACAGACTAGATGCAGGAAGGATGTTCCCGATGGTCAGGGAGTCCAGAATCAGGGGGCACAGTCTAAGGATAAAGGGTAGGCCATTTAAGACAGAAATGAGGAGGAATTTCTTCACCCAGAGAGTGGTGAACCTGTGGAACTCTCTACCACAGAAGGCGGTGGAGGCCAGTTCATTAAATATATTCAAGAAGGAGTTGGATATATTTCTTAAGGCTAAAGGGATCAAGGGGTATGGAGAGAAAGCAGGGACCGGGTACTGAATTTGGATGATCAGCCATGATCGCATTGAATGGCGGAGCAGGCTCGAGGGGCCGAATGGCCTACTCCTGCGCCTATCTTCTATGTTTCTATGTTTCTATGACTTATGGAGGGACCGGAACCCCATAAAAAGGGAGTTCTCCAGAGCAGGTTGGGTGGGTGATGTTTTAAAACAGAGCCGAATAGATTTGGCCTAGAAATTGGGTATAGCCCCGCTTGGGGCGTTAGAATTGGCGCAGCGCAAAGTTTATAGCCAGACGCAACTGATCGCCACCTGGCGCGATATTGGGTTGCATCGCCCGCTAAAGTTGATTGAGGCGCGAATTCAGGCATCACACGGGACTCCTAAGGCGCTAAACTTCCAGCGCAACCCAATATCGGAGCGGACGGGCGCAGCGCAGGTGCTCTCAATTACCGATGACCACGAGACTTCCAGGCGCCGGCCAGCTCTTAAAGGGGTAGGTCAGTCAGCTTCAGCATCCACACTCTGCGCCTTGCAGGCCTCAGAATCGGCGCAGGCCCTTCTCTGGCGCTAAAAACTTGGACCAGATGGAGAAGGTGAGACAGAGAGCAGAGCGCTTCACCAATGAGGCTCTGGAGCAATTGGTGGCCGCAGTGGAGCGCCGGCGAGATGTTCTCTACCCAGACAATGGCAGGAGGCCGAATCATAAGGACTACCGACGAGCTTGGAGGGATGTCTGCCAGAGGGTCAACTCCAGTAGCATGATGACCAGGAGCCCTGCCCAATGCAGAAAGAAATTCAACGACCTCACTCGGGTCGTGAGGGTGGGTGTTGTTTCTGCAAACTTCTGCATCCCTTCATTTGCACCTGACTTTATGGCTACAGGGTGGCCTGTGCCCCATTGGCCATCTGCCAGCAAGCACCCATGGCCCTTTCTGGGCACACACATGCACATTTGACTCAAGGCGTCATGTAAGGGCTCTTCCACCATGGGGGGCATGAGATGATCACTCAGGGCATCATGTAAGGGCTCTTCCACCATGGGGGGCATGAGATGATCACTCAGGGCATCAGGTAACATAGCTTCCCCTCCTTTCCCCTGTAGTCCAAGCTGGCGAGGATTGGAAAAGACCAGCTTCGCACCGGTGGAGGACCTCCACAAGTGATCACTCTCACGGATCTTGAGGAGACAGTCCACCAGATTCTTGGAGGATGTCTGAGTGGTCCTGTAACCACTGCAGCTGCCGACCCCATTGTCGACAGCGATGGTAAGGTTCTCACCTTTTACAACTGTCTCCTACCACTTGTTCCCCCCGCCAGCATGCTTTCTTACTGTGGACCCATGTCATAGCCTTGCCGCAATCTGGCATCCCTTGCTGCCAAGCTGTCCTTTTGCTAAAGCCACTCTTCCACCTCCCTGCTTTCAGATGATGCATCACCAGCTCGGGAGCCAGGCCCTCAAGCTGCCAGTGCCAGTGTCTCCGAAGGCTCAATGAGAAAAGTACTGTCCAACAGAAGGTCAGCAACTCTCTCCAGCAATGATCAGAATGGCCAGCCCAAATGGCTGCAGCTTTTATACTAGTGCTGGCCCCTTTAAATAGCGCCCCCCGAGTCCGAGAAGGGCCTGGGAACGCTCCATCCAACTGTCAGTAATAGCGGCAGGCAGAATGGTTGCGGGCGCCACCGAGTATCCGGTCCGGGGCGCCAAAAAGGCGTTGCACACTGAAATGACGTCATGATCTGCCTGCGCCCGCGGGCGCGTGCAAAGAGTTAGCGCCAGCGCTAAAAGGATACTCAATATGGGAGGTGGTGCTATATTCACTACGCCCGCCCGAAAATTGGGCAGCATGGTGGCATAGTGGTTAGCACTGTTCCCTCACAGTGCCAGGGACCCGGGTTCGAATCCGGCCTCGGGTGACTGTCTGTGTGGAGTTTGCACATTCTCCCCGTGTTTGCGTGGGTTTCCTCCGGGTGCTCCAGTTTCCTCCCACAGTCCAAAGATGTGCGGGTTAGGTTGATTGGCTATGATAAATTGACCCTTAGTGTTAGGGGGATTAAATACGTGGGGTTACGGGGATCAGGTGGGATATGTGTCGGTGCAGGCTCGATGGGCCGAAATGGCCTCTATCTGCACTGTGGGGTTTCTGTGATTTCTGTGATCTGTGACCCAATTCTCGGGCTCTTTAGGCGCTAATCGCTGGCGCTACCAACCGAATTTCTAGGCCTCTGTGTTAATGTGGGAAGGGTTAAGTTCGGAGGTGATGGAGATTTATTATAAAAAAGTATTTTTTAGTGATCACTCAGCTTTGGTTCTTAGAATTAGGAAAAGCAGAGTTAAGATCGGTTCAGGGGTGTGGATTTTAAACAATCAATACCTGAAAGAAATTGCTTATAAAGAAGGGATTATAAGTAAAATAAAGAATGCTCGGAAGGAACCTTTGTTCTTGAAAGAAAGAAGAGTTTGGTGGGACAATTTCAAATATGAGGTAAAAGTTTTTTCGGTACGTTATGGGAAAAAGAGGGCGGCAGCTAACCGGCATCGAGAAGAGAATATAAACAAAAGGTTTACGGATGTCTGTAAAGCAGTTGACGGAGGGGATAAGGGAGCTGAGACTAAGTTCCGGGTGCTAAAGGAAGAGTGGGAATTATTGCAAGCTGAAAAATGCAAGGGGGCCATTCTCCATGCAAAGGCTAGAGATGCATTGGAGGGTGAAAGATGCACTAGATATTTTCTAGAGCAGGAGAAGCTGCGACAGAGATTATCGTTAATTGAAGAGTTGAAGGCTGGGGAGAAGATCATTCATGAAAGTGGGGAGATTTTAGAGGCGGCTAGCAGCTTTTATCAAGAGTTATATACAAAAGAAGACATTTCCAAATTGGCGATGGAGAAGGTTACTGCTTTTATTGAAGAGGGTTTAAAGGAGGATGAGAGAAGCATGTCTGACAAAGTAGGATTAGTGGAAATAAAAGTAGCAATAAGTGGAATGAAGGGGGGGGAAAGCCCAGGGTCCAATGGACTAAGTGCAGAATTTTATAAAGAATTTTTCGAGATTTTAAGTCCATTGCTCTTAGAAGTTTTTAAGGAAATTAAAATTGAGGGAAGCCTGGCCCCATCTATGAGGAGAGGTATCATAAGCTTAGCTTATATAAAAATAAAGGGGATAGACGGGATCTGAAGAATTGGAGGCCCATCACATTATTAAATGTGGATTATAAGATCTTGGCGAGGGTTATGGCAAATCGTTTGAAGGAGGTGTTACCGGAGATAGTTTGGCCCTCAGTCCTATGGAGTCATAGGCCGGGACATCGCAGACTCTGTGGTCTCAATCCGAGATGCGATAGAGCTCATGGAAGAGAGTGGGAGGGAGGCTTATGTATTAAAGATAGATCAAGAGAAAGCCTTTGATAGGGTCTCTCATGAGTTTTTATTGAAGGTTTTGGAAGCATTTGGTTTCAAGGAAAATTTCATTCAGTGGACAAGGATTTTTTATTCAAACATATTTAGCTGCGTTAAATGTAATGGTTTTTTATCCAAGTATTTTCCGATACAGAGATCAGTGAGACAGGGTTGTCCCCTGTCCCCATTGTTGTACACATTGATAGCAGAACTATTAGGTTACATGATGCGAAAGAAACAAGGTGTAGTTGGGATTGTGGTCCCCAGTTCTGGGCTGGTGTCGGTGATACACTAATATGCAGATGACACAACCTTAACATTGAGAAATGGGGAGTCAGTGAGGAAAGCTATGGAGCTACTAACAATAACCAGCCCCAGGACAGTGACATCATAGCACAGAGAATTCGACCCACCACAATTGTCATTAAGCAAAAGGAAAAATACCTGTCATATTGGGCAGAAACAACAAAAACCCAAAACAAACTCAATTGCTACTTGGCCCTAAACAGACAATACAACATGGCTGAATACCTGACCATGGTAAAGGATAGCAAACTGAGAAAAACCTTGACAAGGTACAGACTTAGTGAACATAACCTGGCCATCGAAAAAGGCAGACACAGACAGACCCGGCTGCCAAGAGAGGACAGGATATGCTCTCACTGCAGCCAGGGAGTGGTGGAGACAGAGATGCACTTCCTCACTGCTTGTGGAAAATATCAGGGCATCAGGGAGAATTTCTACCAAAAATTCGCACAAATATGCCCTGAATTCAGAAATTTGAATGACGACCAAAAACTTCCATACCTACTAGGGGAACAGAGAAACTGTGTAACCTTAGCGGCACACTATGTTACAGCTTGCCATAAACAGAGGGACAACCAGTAGACCTAAGAAAAGAGTATATACAAGTTATACGAATGTATATTTATACACTCAGGGATATATCTGTTTATACACTGTATGAATAGATCTGCGTTTATCTGTTCAACCATAAATGTTTTTCGATGGTTTGGCAACATAAGATATACCTTATCATCATGCCAATAAAGCGATTTGAATTGAATTGAATTGATAGTGGAGAAATATTGAAGAGCTTCAGGAGCCAGAGTGAATTATAGTAAGTCCCAATGCCTGGTTGCAGGGAGGGGTAGGGGGGAATGGTTGGGGGAATGTCCCTTTAAGGTGGTGGAGGTTTTGGAAGTTCTGGGGGTGCATATGGGGTGCAAGAAAGACAGGGATGAAGTGGATCGATTAAATTGGGAACCGAAGGTTATGAAAATTAAAAAGATTTTGGGAAGATGGGAAAGAAGGTGGTTGAAAGTGCAAGGAAGAGTGACAGTGGTGCCTGCTCTCCTGCTATCTAAGCTATGGTACTTATTGACGGTGGAGGATATTCCTGAGTGGGCGGAAAAGTCCATCCAAGAGGCTTGTGTGTGGTTTTTATGGGAAGGGAAACCAGCCTTGGTGGCAAACAATACCATCATTGGATGGAGAAATCAGGGAGGACTCAATTTTCCAGATATTGATTTGAAGAAGAAATCCTTTAGAATCAAATGGGTGAAGAGATTTCTTCAGAAGTCAAATACAAGTTTTTGGAAGAGTTGTTTTGAGCATTTTTTAAAAACTAAGTGGGATAGGAGGGTAGGGGATATTGTATATGGAATACAATAATATGTTTTTGAAATCGATTAAACTTCTCCCTAGGTTTTATAAGGGGGTTGTAGAGACTTGGGCCCAATTTTTAAAGAGTGTGCAGTTTATGCCCATGGGGGCTGAGGAATTTTTAGAACGGCCCTTATTTTTGAACAGGTGGGTCAACATCGAAGGAGAGGTTTTATTTAATCAAGCTTTTATAAAAGCTGGGATTATATCTGTGAAAGATGTATTATACGAGGTAATTCCAGGTTGGTTGCCGGAAGCGATAGTGAGGGACATGGTGTGGGAGGAGGATCAGGAGGTAGAGGGAAAAGCAATAGGAATCATGTATGAGAAGATTGTGAGGGCAATGCCACAGGATTGGATGGAAGAAATAAATGCGGAAATCACCAAAGGAAGTAAAATGCGTCCTGCTTTTCCAAGTTTTGTACTGGAGAAAGGGGGAGAGTTGGTCCAATTTTACAACTGTAATACTCGAGATTTCTATGAGGTATTCAGAGAATGGAGATTCAAGACACCTGCTGGTCAGGAGTTTTGGCAGAGTATATACCCACAGCTGGACTTCAACAGGATTTGGAAGGGAGTGTGGGCGAATTTTAAATGCCCAGAATGGATTGAACTGGATTTCAAATTGTCTCATAACTGGATTTTTACCATGGCGGTCTTGTGCAAGATTGGACGAGTGGAGGCGGCAACTTGCCCAGTGTGTG